>NC_035446.2:19513957-20113957 GCF_002127325.2 Helianthus annuus
TGTTAAAAAGGAACAATTAAAAGCTATTAAGGTTTCAAAACAAAACTTACATTGGAAATATCAGAATCTTCATCATTGTGATTGTGCTTGCAGGTTTAAACATCAGAAGTAAATACGGTTTTGTGTATATTTAGAGGACAAGGTAATGATTTTTTTTCACGCTTGTCTCTTTAAATACATGTTTGGATGACATGCGCAAACAACAACATACACTTGTTTCAAATTGATACTGGATTCTTCCGATTCTCGTCTTTGTCTATTGATTGAACTATTTTTCAAGACCTGCCGTAGTGACTAAACAGAATCCAGTTATCAATCAATCAAACCTACACTTGATGAAATTAAAGATCTACACACAAATAACAAAATAACAAAAAAAACTAATTAATTACCTAATCTTGATGAAATTAAACAGAATCCAGTGATCAATCAAACCTACACTCAACAAATCAAGCAATACAGATCCAATCTTCAACAAAATCGCAACTAAAACGAATGCAGTTAATCAAAATCACAACAGGACGAGAAGATATTGAAGTATACCTGGAGTAGTGTGACAAGTATTGGTTCGATCGAGACCTTGAGTGTGACAACTCGAAACTTAGAACCTTTCGTTGTATCTTGATGTAACTTGCTTGAAACACTTTGTGACTAATTAACTTGTTATTCTAGTGATATAAGTGAACCTTATGTGATTATGTGTGTGCTTGTATGTATATATATGTGTATAAGTGGGCCGAGAACCAAGAACCCGACTCGAGACCATGCGGTCTCGAGTGAACAGTAACTGTTGGGCCGGTTGGGCCATTTAACCACACCCGAAACCCATTAGGGTGCACCTCCTTAGCTCACTAGTATATATATCACACTCCTAGCCATCTTTGCCATTCTTTGGGCAACCCACACTCACTCTCACACACACTCTCCTACTTTCTCTCTCACTAAAACCCTAGAAGCACAAACCTCCACTCCCTCATTCTCGGATCCAATCGATTAACACTTGAGTTTTCGGTTCAAGCTTGGAATCGGCATTTGGAGTTCACCCTTCCTATCCCCTAACCGGTTAGTGATTCATGCTATGCATTGTATTTCGGTTGATAATGATGTGTGATATTTCGGTTGATGATGATGATGTATGATGAAGTTGTTGATTACATGATTTCTTTATAAGTTTTGTACATGTTTGTTTGATTTAATGAGTCCTTGTTAAATGATGCAAGCTTAGGACTACTCATGATCATCCGATTTTATGTATAAGATTATAGAACAAATGTTTTGGTTGGAAGATGAGTTTGATATCTAGTTTAGGTACTATAACTCTTGTCCGAAAAATGCAAAATGTGTTTGAATAAGGGTTGTTTGTAATATGAATATTTGATGAACATGATGAATATGTGAAGAACTTGTTGAATATGATTTGGATATTTGAAATTTGCTATGTTTGATCCATTTTGGTTAAGTGTTAGACAACAAAACATGTTTAGTGGATAGTACATATTGTTGCATGAAATCAAACTTCCATTGGATAGTACAACTGTGCAGAATCAGCAGTTGCTGGGGGGTCGAAACCCCTGGTTGCGACTCGAGACCAATACATGCATGACCCGAAACCACCTCGGTTGCCACTCGAGACCTTGTAAACTACACCCGAGACCGCACAGTCTCGACTAGAGACCGCACAGTCTCGACCCGAGACCACGCTTGTTGGACTTGCATAATTACGGGCCTAAGTTAGTGGGCCGGACTTATGGACTTCTTGTGCTACTGTTAAATGTGTGAATGTTACTGTGGAACTTGTTGCGAACTGTTGATGAACTGCCATGCTAGATATGTATGCCATGATTGTTACTTGTGTGCAATACGTGAAGAACATACGTGCACTACTTGGTTTGAATCTGACATGAATGGTATCTATGTTAGGACATAGTTGACCACTTACAACTCGATTGACTTTTCTGTGTATCTACCGAGCAAACCAAGGTGAGTTCACACCCTCTACAAAGCATGGGATTCCCTGGGTTGGGAATGGGGTTAAGGAACGTAGATTCCTCGTCCTCCTTGGGTAGGACAACAATGGTTCAGGAATGTAATTCCTCGTCCTCACGGACAGATAACTCTTACTAGACCAAAACTCTATCACGAAGTCCCTCCTTTTATATCGACTTAATCGCCGGGCCAATGGCGAGCGGGTCACTAGTTAGATAGCGCTATTTAGGTCTGACAAACCTCACACCGTGCCGCAGAGGACGGGCGTGAACTAATGGATCTGGGGCACGTCAATGATGATAGACATTGACAGTTTCAGGGCACATAAACATGACTACAGTCAGCAGTCGATATGGTAACGAGTCTAGTGTATACATGGGGTAGCCCCCACGGCCGAAATGCCAGATAACTAACACGGGGTAGCCCCCACGGCTGGAATGCCAGAGTAACCGGGAATAAACAAGTCACGTTTTCAACTATGGGGTAACCCCCACGGCAGGATGCCAGATAAAGGAAACTGTTTTCGAAACAACTTAAAACGAACACCCAACCGTGAACTCACTCAACTAGTTGTTGACTCGTTACTACATGCTTTGCAGGACCATAGGTACTTAGCTGGATCTTGCATGGAGGAGAGTCGTTGTGGGACATGGATAGCTGCGTGCCATGTTAAACTTGAAAACAATTGAGCTTATGTTTTAAATTTTAAGACTTATGCTTCCGCTTGCAACTTAAACTATGTTTTGATTGAACACCAATTGTATTGGTTAGACTTTATAACTACTTATATGCTTGTTCAATATGATTGGTGGCTGGATCCTGGTCAGTCACGCCTCCAAGCGGTAGTACTCCGCAGGTGGATTTTGGGGGTGTGACAGATTGGTATCAGAGCCATTGGTTATAGTGAACTAGGTTTTAATAAAGGAGAAACGTTTTTGTTAAAACCAGACTATAACCGGTATAGTGCTCAACGGTCCACAACGACGCTTCACTCCACATGCAAGGCTCGACATTCTAGGTGATATGATCTGTGTATATTGCCTACTTGTTAATTACATAGTACATTGCCCATGGTATGCTCGATTAGTATAACTACTGTTGCTTGAACACATGTGTGCTTACTCCCTTCTACCATTGTACTTTCGCGAACCCCTCTCACTCATGCTTCCCTCTTGTATGAAGATCATGAGTGGACGCGTTAACATGACACAAGCCCAGTTGACGGCTCTGATTAACGAACGAGTTGCCGCAGCACTTGCAGCTGCATACGCAGGAGGTATATCCTGCAGTCCGAACTCATCCTAGGATCTTTAGAATCCTACTATCGTGAACCAACCTTTTTGTTAAACTCTGTCTTTCTTTCACCTACCTTAGGTCAACATGCTCAGCTACCGTGTGCACCTTTAAGACCTTTATGGACTGCCGACCGACTACTTTTAGCGGAACTGAAGGAGCAGTAGGTCTCCTCCACTGGTTTGAGAAACTAGAATCTGTCTTCGAAATGTGTGAATGCCCTGAGGCGCGCAGGGTGAAGTATGCTACCGGTACTCTCGAGGGTTTAGCCCTCACGTTGTGGAACGCTCAAGTTCAAATGCTGGGGTTGGTTGCTGCCAACGCCACCCCATGGGAAACTTTCAAGGAAATGATCAAGGAGGAATACTACAGTCGCGATGACATTCATAAGTTGGAAGACGAGTTCTACAACCTCAAGATGATGGGGTCAGAGATTGAGGCGTATACTAAGAGATCGCATGAGCTTGCCTTATTGTGTCCTACTATGGTGGACCCTCCATATAAGCGAATTGAACTCTATCTCAAGGGCTTGGTGCCAGAAATCCAAAGTCCTGTGACTTCAGCAAACCTGGCCACTATCCAGCAGGTTGTTCAGTTGGCTCACCGTCTTACTGATCAGGCGGTGGAGCAGAACAAGTTACCAAAGCGTATAGGTGCTACAGTTACTTCTGGTTCCTCTAGTGACAACAAACGGAAATGGGATGGAACTTCAAGCAAGGGTTCAACTTCTGTGCAATCTCAGTCTCAGCAGAGAAAGACTGACGACCACAAGAGCCCCAATCAGCAATCGTCTGGTGGTCAAAGTCATGGTGGGTACAAGGGGAATCACCCCAAATGCAATCGCTGCAACCTACACCACAGTGGGCCATGCACCAGGGGCAACTGTCATCGGTGCAACAAGCCTGGTCATGTTGCAAAGGATTGCAGGAGCTTATACCCCGCCAATCATAATCGTCAGCAAGCTCAACAAAACCAGCGGCAGCAACAGGGTAACAACAAAGGGTGCTTTCAGTGTGGAGCTGAAGGCCACTTCAAGAAAGATTGTCCCCAACTGAACCAGAACAACAACAACAACAACAATCAGGGGAATGGTAACAATGGGAACCACAACAACAACAATGGTGCCAGGGGGCGAGTGTTCGTGATTGGCCAAGGTGAAGCAAGGAATGACCCCAACGTGGTGACGGGTAAGTTCCTTCTCGACGACTTTTATGTTACAGTCTTATTTGATTCGGGTGCCGATACTAGCTATGTGTCACTAGAAGTTAGTAAAATGCTTAAGCGTGTTCCAACACCCCTGAGCAACAAGCACACTGTAGAGCTAGCTAATGGTAAGAGTTTGGAGGCCTCACACGTAGTCAAGGGTTGCAAACTTATTCTCGCTAACCAGACCTTCTCTATTGACCTTATTCCTATCGTCTTGGGTAGTTTCGATGTTGTCATTGGGATGGATTGGTTATCCCAACACCGAGCAGAAATTCTTTGCAACGAGAAGATCGTTCGTATTCCTGGTTTTGGTAGTGAACCACTCATAATTCGTGGCGACAAAAGGAGTGCTGTTAAAAACGTCATCTCTTTCCTTAAGGCCCAGAAGTGCTTGCGAAAGGGCCACACTGCCGTTTTGGCTCTAGTTACTGACACCTCGGTGAAAGAGAAGAAGCTAGAAGATTTTCCAGTTGTACGTGACTATCCTGAGGTATTCCCTGAGGAATTACCTGGTCTTCCACCCATCGCCAAGTCGAGTTTCAGATTGAACTAGCTCCTGGAGCTGCGCCTATAGCTCATGCACCTTATCGTTTAGCTCCATTAGAGTTGGAAGAACTCTCTACGCAACTACAAGAACTTTTGGATAAGGGTTTTATTCGTCCTAGCTCATCGCCCTGGGGAGCTCCAGTACTATTTGTGAAGAAGAAGGACGGTACCTTCAGAATGTGTATCGACTACCGTGAACTCAACAAGGTGACTGTGAAGAACCGTTATCCTCTACCCCGTATTGACGACTTGTTCGATCAGTTGCAGGGGTCGAGCTACTATTCAAAGATCGATCTGAGATCGGGATATCATCAGCTGAGAGTTCGAGAAGAGGATGTCTCTAAGACAGCCTTTAGAACTCGTTATGGGCACTATGAGTTTTTGGTCATGCCGTTTGGGCTGACAAACGCACCTGCAGTTTTCATGGACTTGATGAACCGAGTGTGCAAGCCTTATCTGGACAAATTCGTTATAGTCTTCATCGATGACATCCTGATCTATTCTAAGAGTCAGGAGGAACACGAGCAGCATCTACGACTTATTCTGGAACTCCTTCGAACAGAACAGCTTTACGCAAAGTTCTCGAAATGCGACTTCTGGCTTCGAGAGGTCCATTTCCTAGGCCACGTGGTAAACAAGGATGGGATTCACGTTGATCCATCCAAGGTAGACTCTATTAAGAACTGGCCTGCACCTCGTACACCAAAGGAAATTCGCCAATTCTTGGGATTGGCAGGTTACTACAGGAGATTCATTAAGGATTTTTCTAAGATCGCACAGCCTCTCACCTTGCTAACGCAGAAAGGCGTTGTTTATCGTTGGGGAAATGCACAGGAGTTAGCCTTTCAACATCTAAAGGATAGACTTTGTAGTGCACCTATCCTTTCACTGCCAGAGGGCACAGACGATTTTGTGGTTTACTGTGATGCATCAATTCAAGGTCTTGGCTGTGTATTGATGCAACGAGATAAAGTTATAGCCTACGCCTCACGACAACTCAAAGTTCACGAGAAGAACTACACTACACACGATTTAGAGTTGGGAGCTGTTGTTTTCGCATTAAAGTTATGGCGACATTACCTGTACGGTACCAAGTGCGCCATCTACACCGACCACAGGAGCCTAGAGCACATATTCAAGCAGAAGGAACTGAATATGCGGCAACGACGATGGGTCGAGCTACTGAATGACTACGAGTGCTCCATCAGGTATCACCCGGGCAAGGCCAATGTGGTGGCTGACGCCCTCAGTCGAAAGGACACTGCGCCTAAGCGCGTGAGAGCTTTACAACTCACTATACATTCTAGTCTCCCTTCTCAAATACGGGCTGCTCAGATGGAAGCACTGAAACCGGAAAACGTCAGGGCTGAAGCCCTACGCAGGTCAAGACAACGCTTAGAACAGAAGGAAGACGGTGCTTACTACGTAACAGGACGCATTTGGGTCCCACTCTATGGTAACCTACGAGAGCTTGTGATGGATGAAGCACACAAATCTCGCTACTCGGTACACCCTGGTTCAGATAAGATGTACCACGATATTAAAACTACGTATTGGTGGCCTAGCATGAAGGCCCACATAGCAACTTACGTCAGCAAGTGTTTAACTTGTGCGCAAGTCAAGACAGAATATCAGAAACCCTCAGGCCTACTCCAGCAACCAGAGATACCACAATGGAAATGGGAGCAAATTTCCATGGATTTCGTTACTGGCCTACCTAGATCTCAGCGCGGAAACGATACTATTTGGGTGATCGTGGATCGACTCACAAAATCCGCACACTTCTTGGCGATTAAGGAAACGGATAAATTCTCCACTCTAGCGGAGATATACCTCAAGGAAGTTGTTTCGAGGCACGGGGTGCCCACCTCTATCATCTCTGATCGAGAAGCACGTTTTACTTCAGAGCTGTGGCAAGCAATGCACAAGTCCTTTGGCTCACGTTTAGATATGAGCACAGCGTATCATCCTCAGACGGACGGGCAGTCCGAGCGCACTATCCAGACCTTAGAAGACATGCTTCGTGCATGTGTAATCGACTTTGGCAACAACTGGGAGAAGCATCTGCCACTTGTGGAATTCTCGTACAATAACAGCTACCACACCAGCATTAAAGCTGCTCCGTTTGAGGCATTGTACGGACGTAAATGCCGGTCACCTCTTTGTTGGGCAGAGGTGGGGGATAGTCAAATCACTGGTCCGAAACATGTGGTGGACACTACTGAGCGGATTGCTCAAATACGACAACGCATGGCGGCCGCTCGTGACCGTCAGAAAGCCTACGCCGATAAGGACAGGAAACCACTTGAGCTCCAGGTTGGGGAGCGGGTATTACTCAAAGTTTCACCCTGGAAGGGTGTGGTTCGTTTTGGTAAACGAGGCAAACTTAACCCACGATACGTTGGACCTTTCGAAATCATCGAGAAAATAGGCAAGGTGGCCTACAGACTAAACTTACCAGCAGAACTCGGTGCAGTTCACAACGTTTTTCATGTGTCGAATCTGAAGAAGTGTCTGTCAGATGAGACCCACATAGTTCCTCTGAAGGAACTCACTATCGACGAGCAGTTACGATTCGTCGAGGAACCAGTAGAAATCACGGACCAGGATGTCAAGGTCCTCAAGAGCACTAGAATACCTCTCGTTCGAGTTTGTTGGAACTCACGTCGCGGCCCAGAGTTCACCTGGGAGCGCGAAGATCAGATGAAACAAAAGTATCCCTAACTGTTCACAAACAGTACAACCACTACTGAGGCTGAAGCTACGGAATTTCGGGACGAAATTCCAGATCAACGGGGGGAGGATGTGACACCCCAGGAAAACCGGGAAAACCATACAACTTAACTAGCTTCTTCAGTGAGTGCTTACCAAATTTCGGGACGAAATTTCTTTCAACTTGGGGATGATGTGACAACTCGAAACTTAGAACCTTTCGTTGTATCTTGATGTAACTTGCTTGAAACACTTTGTGACTAATTAACTTGTTATTCTAGTGATATAAGTGAACCTTATGTGATTATGTGTGTGCTTGTATGTATATATATGTGTATAAGTGGGCCGAGAACCAAGAACCCGACTCGAGACCATGCGGTCTCGAGTGAACAGTAACTGTTGGGCCGGTTGGGCCATTTAACCACACCCGAAACCCATTAGGGTGCACCTCCTTAGCTCACTAGTATATATATCACACTCCTAGCCATCTTTGCCATTCTTTGGGCAACCCACACTCACTCTCACACACACTCTCCTACTTTCTCTCTCACTAAAACCCTAGAAGCACAAACCTCCACTCCCTCATTCTCGGATCCAATCGATTAACACTTGAGTTTTCGGTTCAAGCTTGGAATCGGCATTTGGAGTTCACCCTTCCTATCCCCTAACCGGTTAGTGATTCATGCTATGCATTGTATTTCGGTTGATAATGATGTGTGATATTTCGGTTGATGATGATGATGTATGATGAAGTTGTTGATTACATGATTTCTTTATAAGTTTTGTACATGTTTGTTTGATTTAATGAGTCCTTGTTAAATGATGCAAGCTTAGGACTACTCATGATCATCCGATTTTATGTATAAGATTATAGAACAAATGTTTTGGTTGGAAGATGAGTTTGATATCTAGTTTAGGTACTATAACTCTTGTCCGAAAAATGCAAAATGTGTTTGAATAAGGGTTGTTTGTAATATGAATATTTGATGAACATGATGAATATGTGAAGAACTTGTTGAATATGATTTGGATATTTGAAATTTGCTATGTTTGATCCATTTTGGTTAAGTGTTAGACAACAAAACATGTTTAGTGGATAGTACATATTGTTGCATGAAATCAAACTTCCATTGGATAGTACAACTGTGAAGAATCAGCAGTTGCTGGGGGGTCGAAACCCCTGGTTGCGACTCGAGACCAATACATGCATGACCCGAAACCACCTCGGTTGCGACTCGAGACCTTGTAAACTACACCCGAGACCGCACAGTCTCGACTAGAGACCGCACTGTCTCGACCCGAGACCACGCTTGTTGGACTTGCATAATTACGGGCCTAAGTTAGTGGGCCGGACTTATGGACTTCTTGTGCTACTGTTAAATGCATGAATGTTACTGTGGAACTTGTTGCAAACTGTTGATGAACTGCCATGCTAGATATGTATGCCATGATTGTTACTTGTGTGCAATACGTGAAGAACATACGTGCACTACTTGGTTTGAATCTGACATGAATGGTATCTATGTTAGGACATAGTTGACCACTTACAACTCGATTGACTTTTCTGTGTATCTACCGAGCAAACCAAGGTGAGTTCACACCCTCTACAAAGCATGGGATTCCCTGGGTTGGGAATGGGGTTAAGGAACGTAGATTCCTCGTCCTCCTTGGGTAGGACAACAATGGTTTAGGAATGTAATTCCTCGTTCTCACGGACAGATAACTCGTACTAGACCAAAACTCTATCACGAAGTCCCTCCTTTTATATCGACTTAATCGCCGGGCCAATGGCGAGCGGGTCACTAGTTAGATAGCGCTATTTAGGTCTGACAAACCTCACACCGTGCTGCAGAGGACGGGCGTGAACTAATGGATCTGGGGCACGTCATTGATGATAGACATTGACAGTTTCAGGGCACATAAACATGACTACAGTCAGCAGTCGATATGGTAACGAGTCTAGTGCATACATGGGGTAGCCCCCACGGCCGAAATGCCAGATAACTAACACGGGGTAGCCCCCACGGCTGGAATGCCAGAGTAACCGGGAATAAACAAGTCACGTTTTCAACTATGGGGTAACCCCCACGGCAGGATGCCAGATAAAGGAAACTGTTTTCGAAACAACTTAAAACGAACACCCAACCGTGAACTCACTCAACTAGTTGTTGACTCGTTACTACATGCTTTGCAGGACCATAGGGTCGAAACCCCTGGTTGCGACTCGAGACCAATACATGCATGACCCGAAACCACCTCGGTTGCGACTCGAGACCTTGTAAACTACATCCGAGACCGCACAGTCTCGACTAGAGACCGCACAGTCTCGACCCGAGACCACGCTTGTTGGACTTGCATAATTACGGGCCTAAGTTAGTGGGCTGGACTTGTGGACTTCTTGTGCTACTGTTAAATGCGTGAATGTTACTGTGGAACTTGTTGCGAACTGTTGATGAACTGCCATGCTAGATATGTATGCCATGATTGTTACTTGTGTGCAATACGTGAAGAACATACGTGCACTACTTGGTTTGAATCTGACATGAATGGTATCTATGTTAGGACATAGTTGACCACTTACAACTCGATTGACTTTTCTGTGTATCTACCGAGCAAACCAAGGTGAGTTCACACCCTCTACAAAGCATGGGATTCCCTGGGTTGGGAATGGGGTTAAGGAACGTAGATTCCTCGTCCTCCTTGGGTAGGACAGCAATGGTTCAGGAATGTAATTCCTCGTCCTCACAGACAGATAACTCGTACTAGACCAAAACTCTATCACGAAGTCCCTCCTTTTATATCGACTTAATCGCCGGGCCAATGGCGAGCGGGTCACTAGTTAGATAGCGCTATTTAGGTCTGACAAACCTCACACCGTGCCGCAGAGGACGGGCGTGAACTAATGGATCTGGGGCACGTCAATGATGATAGACATTGACAGTTTCAGGGCACATAAACATGACTACAGTCAGCAGTCGATATGGTAACGAGTCTAGTGTATACATGGGGTAGCCCCCACGGCCGAAATGCCAGATAACTAACACGGGGTAGCCCCCACGGATGGAATGCCAGAGTAACTGGGAATAAACAAGTCACGTTTTCAACTATGGGGTAACCCCCACGGCAGGATGCCAGATAAAGGAAACTGTTTTCAAAACAACTTAAAACGAACACCCAACCGTGAACTCACTCAACTAGTTGTTGACTCGTTACTAAATGCTTTGCAGGACCATAGGGTCGAAACCCCTGGTTGCGACTCGAGACCAATACATGCATGACCCGAAACCACCTCTTTTGCGACTCGAGACCTTGTAAACTACACCCGAGACCGCACAGTCTCGACTAGAGACCGCACAGTCTCGACCCGAGACCACGCTTGTTGGACTTGCATAATTACGGGCCTAAGTTAGTGGGCCGGACTTATGGACTTCTTGTGCTACTGTTAAATGCGTGAATGTTACTGTGGAACTTGTTGCGAACTGTTGATGAACTGCCATGCTAGATATGTATGCCATGATTGTTACTTGTGTGCAATACGTAAAGAACATACGTGCACTACTTGGTTTGAATCTGACATGAATGGTATCTATGTTAGGACATAGTTGACCACTTACAACTCGATTGACTTTTCTGTGTATCTACCGAGCAAACCAAGGTGAGTTCACACCCTCTACAAAGCATGGGATTCCCTGGGTTGGGAATGGGGTTAAGGAACGTAGATTCCTCGTCCTCCTTGGGTAGGACAGCAATGGTTCAGGAATGTGATTCCTCGTCCTCACGGACAGTTAACTCGTACTAGACCAAAACTCTATCACGAAGTCCCTCCTTTTATATCGACTTAATCGCCGGGCCAATGGCGAGCGGGTCACGAGTTAGATAGCGCTATTTAGGTCTGACAAACCTCACACCGTGCCGCAGAGGACGGGCGTGAACTAATGGATCTGGGGCACGTCAATGATGATAGACATTGACAGTTTCAGGGCACATAAACATGACTACAGTCAGCAGTCGATATGGTAGCGAGTCTAGTGTATACATGGGGTAGCCCCCACGGCCGAAATGCCAGATAACTAACACGAGGTAGCCCCCACGGCTGGAATGCCAGAGTAACCGGGAATAAACAAGTCACGTTTTCAACTATGGGGTAACCCCCACGGCAGGATGCCAGATAAAGGAAACTGTTTTCGAAACAACTTAAAACGAACACCCAACCGTGAACTCACTCAACTAGTTGTTGACTCGTTACTACATGCTTTGCAGGACCATAGGTACTTAGCTGGAGCTTGCATGGAGGAGAGTCGTTGTGGGACATGGATAGCTGCGTGCCATGTTAAACTTGAAAACAATTGAGCTTATGTTTTAAATTTTAAGACTTATGCTTCCGCTTGCAACTTAAACTATGTTTTGATTGAACACCAATTGTATTGGTTAGACTTTATAACTACTTATATGCTTGTTCAATATGATTGGTGGCTGGATCCTGGTCAGTCACGCCTCCAAGCGGTAGTACTCCGCAGGTGGATTTTGGGGGTGTGACATTGAGGAATCCTGCGAACAGCGACGAAGGATCCGCCGTGAATATTGGGAGTATTGTTCGGCCATTAATAGTGGAATACCGGCGAACAGCGACGAAGGATCCACCGTGAATATTGAAGTATACCTGAAGATATTGAAGTATACCTGAAGTAGCGTGACAAGTATTGTTTAGCCATTAATAGTGGAATACCGGCGAAGCAGATCATGAATATTGGGAGTAAAATATGGAATCAATGATTAATATTGGTAGACAGATCCGACAAACGTCCTCTTCTCTTTCTGCTACTAATTGTGGAAGTAGGATACTCTCGTTTTGTTGTTTTTTATTTGATTTGTGTTTTTGAAACCCTAATTTTGAGTTTGTTGAGTTTGGATTTGGGTTTGAATTTGATATTTGAGAGAGAGAAGAACTGAAGCTCTGATGACATTAAATGCAAATCCCATATCCCTATAAGTTTTAAATTTCAAATTACCCTCCCATTTTAATGAAACATCAGTGGTTTGAATTTTGAATGAACATCAATGGTTTGATAATTGAATGTGTGTCAGACTATTGAAATTTGAAAGTGGGGCAGTGGTTTGATGACAGATCTTTGAATTATGATGTCACTATGCTCCCTCTATGGTTGCCACCTCATCGTTGATGACATAAGAAAAGCATTATTAGACAGCATTGTTAGACAGCCTCTATGGCTGCCACATAAGCTTTTGTTATGTCATTGGAGATTCTCCTTTTATATAAAGTATAGATAGATTGTTTCATAAATTGTAATATCATTTAAGTTTTCTATGTGATAAAGCTCAATTTTTTTTGTTATAAGATTTTTGCGGAGGTGGTATTTTAAATATTTTGATTATAATATTATTATTTGTATTATTATATACATTTTTGTTACAATATTTATTTTATAATATTAGAAAATCTGATCGACTTTTTAAGGTAAAAAGTAATATAATATTAAAATCAGATGAAGAGATTATACATATAAAAATACAATTAATATTGAGAGAATTTATAATAATAATAATAATAATAATAATAATAATAATAATAATAATAATAATAATAAGAAGAAGAAGAAGGATAAAGAAAATACTCTTAAATATAATTGCGAGATTGAATGAGAGAATGTCACAAGACATTAATTGAAATTTTTAATTATAAGTTAGATTTTTGTATATAACACTCCTTCATAAGATGAGATACAAGATAACACTTGAAGGCTATACATGTAGGGCTGTAAACGAATCGAACGAACACGAACGAGACCTTGTTCGTGTTCGTTCGTTAAGGAAATAAATGTGTTCACGAACGGTTCATAAACACTTACCGAACGAGATTTTATGTTCGTGTTCGTTCATTAACGAAATGAGCGTGTTCACGAATGGTTCACGAACACAAATAAATTTGGCGAATGCGATGAAGGATAAAGGTGGATGGCCCCGAGAGTAGCACTAGAACTTGAATCCCTTATTGTGGAACGGAGGTAGATCATATTCGTCAATGTAAATAATGAGAAAGAAAGGGAAATGGTGCATAAACAAGGTGAAAGGGGGTTTCCTAGTTTAGTTGTTAGGGTAATGATATAAATAAAAGTTTAATAGTATAAAAAGTATAAATAAAATATCTGAAAGTATAAAAATCTTTAATTAAAACACGAACATACGAACATAAACGAACGCAAATGAATGAATGTTCACGAACACCTTACCGAACGTTCACGAACACAATTGAACAAACGAGACCTTTGTTCATGTTCGTTCATTTAACTAATCGAACGGAATTTCTTGTTCATGTTCGTTCGTTTATTAAACGAACTTCCCGCCGAACAGTTCACAAACTGTTTGCTAAACGTTCGGTTCGTTTACAGCCCTATATACATGTGTGTATCCTGGGGTGGGCCCATTCAACGAACCAGCCCTATATACATGTGTGTATCCTGGGGTGGACCCATTGTGAATGTGCCCCCTTTAAAAAATTTATAGGTACGTTTAAATTCCGAAGGTCCCGAACACTTTTCAAACTAGCCCCTAAGAAAAACCATAATATATTTAAAATATAGGTTCGTTTAAATTCCGAAGGTCCCGAACACTTTTCAAACTAGCCCCTAAGAAAAACCATAATATATTTAAAATAATTAAATATTAATTTAAATAAAATGATATGTGAT
Organism: Helianthus annuus; assembly: GCF_002127325.2. Lineage (NCBI taxonomy): Eukaryota > Viridiplantae > Streptophyta > Magnoliopsida > Asterales > Asteraceae > Helianthus > Helianthus annuus. The sequence goes on from NC_035446.2 coordinate 19,528,408, forward strand.
TATATAAACAATGTTTAACACTAATATAAACTACCTTAAAATCAAAGTTTATACAAGCATCGAGCCCCACCTAAAACTTAAGCAAGCTCGTTATTCCTTCTTTAAGCTTTAAACAAGCTTTAGCCCAAGACATTATATAAAAAAAGAGTGAAATGCTATTTTCAGTGATATTTTTGTGATTTTTGTCTCTGAGTTGCCATTTTTAACAAAAAAAAAAAAAAAAGAAAATTGAAATTTTGTCATTTTCATCTTTAAGGACTAAATTTTGAGGGACCAAAGTCGTAATAAATTGCCAAACTCAAGTATGAAAATAACAATAAAACAATTACATGAAAGACTCAAATGCACAAAAAAATGTTATTTTAAAAGTAACAAGCAAAAATGACTAAATCTAAGGGACGATTTTAGCATTTTACTCAAAATAAAAAATAATAATAAGAGCAACATTTAAAACATTCGGTAGTAATGTCGATACTTAATGCCTGACACCGCGCTTTACCAAACCAATACCGATTAAAAACCAGCTGTTAAATGCAATTATTAGATTATTACATATAGGGAAGAAAATATAGTTACGGAACGTAAAAAATTAAACATCCAGATGGACTGGATCTTATGTCTAGGCCCCAGGCTTGGATTGCCTCAACGAGTCCAGTAATTGTAGCCCAATAGACATGTAGCCTTCATAACTTAACTGACTTGACACAACCCACTATTCAGAAAGTTTATTTATTTATTAAAAAAAAAAACTTAAAACCGGTTAATTAGTCAACCCGTTTTTACACTTCAACATGAGGCCACCAACTCCAGAAAGTTTATTAGTTTATGAATTTTAAGTTATTGCTGCTTTGATTACCTATTAGTTTATGTAATTTTCATTCCTGAGATTTATCACTTTGCAACTTTCGTCTCTAAGGTTTCATTTTGACATTTTCATCCAAAAGCTAAAAATATTGCTATTTTCATTCCTGAGGGTCAAATTTCGAGGGACGAAAGTCGCAATAATTTGCCAAACTAAATGATGAAAACGAAAATAAAACGCAAACTTGAAAGACTTAAATGTACAAAAAATCATTTTGGATGAAATAAGTAAAAATGACTAAACCTCAAGGAGGTTTTTGGCATTTTATTCTTCAAAAGAGTTATCTATATATACATATTATATGTAGGTTAACTTTTATTTTTATTATTTAACTAGTAATAAGGCCCGCGCGCGTTGTGATGTGAGTACATCGCAAACATCGAATGAATTTGTTCAAGTGTTAGGTGATGCGTTAACTATACGAAAACGCGTGTTTCGACATATCTGATTGAACTCAATGTAACCTATATAAGTAGGCAAATTGGATTTAAATAATCCGAACTCACTGTTATTGGCCAATAATAATCCCAACTCATTTAATCACCAATAATAATCCGAACTATTCACTTTTGTTTGTAAAATACTCCCAGTTAAAAAAACACTAACTAGGTTAAAAATTTGCTGATGTGGCTTGCCACGTCACCTGCCACATCAGTTGCTACGTCATCAAAAAGCCACATCAACTGCCACATCAGCTAAAAGGGCCACATCAGATGCCACATCAGCAAATTTTTAACCTAGTTAGTGTTTTTTTAACTGGGAGTATTTTACAAACAAAAGTGAATAGTTCGGATTATTATTGGTGATTAAATGAGTTGGGATTATCATTGGCCAATAACAGTGAGTTGGGATTATTTAAATCCAATTTGCCATATAAGTATTGCGATTGGATCATAACGTAAAGTAAATTGAATCTATCTCGTACAATCATAACTTAATTTATAGGATTAATTAAAGCTTTGAAAAAAAAGAAAAAAAAGAAACTACAATTTGAATCCACTCTATTCGGAATAAAATTTATGAAAACGTACATAAAATAAGTAAGAAAACGTATTATATTAAAAAAAAAAGTATATTCAAATGTAGACCAACTCGAATTGATACAGAAGCATAAATAAAAATATGCACGTAAAAATGGTTTTTTTAGACGAAAATGTGTTATATTTGACCTAACTCGTTTCCAGAAGAAAGTTTATGTCGAAACGTAGACACCCTTAAATTTATACGGATACGTACATAAAAATATGCACAGAAAAATAGTTTTTAAGTAAAAAAAATGATATGGGTAAACAAAAGAATTTAACGAACGAATGTTGTCGAAGGAAATTTAAATTAGTAAAAAGTTAGGGGCTAAAAATGTCAAGTGTTAAAGTAGAAGAATAGTAAAGTTAGATATGGGACTAAAATTGATTACTCTGAAAGTGAAGGGGCCGTAGCAAATCTGAGTAGTTTGAAATGCAATATTGTAAAAGTTTAGGGGGTAAGGGAAACCGGTGGTAAACCCCCACCGACTTTCCTTTTTAAGACAATATACAATTACTATAATATCATATTATTGTAATTATTTTGAGCTTTTTTTTCTTATATTTTTTTAGATACGACATTTTATAAAATTCTAAGTATGTCACAAAATTCTAAGAATGTCATTGTTATGTGTTTATTTTAAGGGTAAATTACACTTTTCGTCATTTATGTTTGTATCGGATTGTAATAGATACACTTTAACTTCAATAATTACAGGCACAATTATTTATTTAAAAAATCCATTACACTCTACATTCTTTGGTCCTAACCTGGTTAAAATTTTAAGTTAAATCCAGTCATGTGCATTGTACATAAGGGTAAATTAGTCTTTTAATCCCAACTTTTAACAAATAACACTACGTCACTACATTTATACCTATCAATTAATGAATTAATATATTAAATATGTTTTGTGTGAAGGGCTCACCGCCACTTCATCTTGTGGGGTTAGATATTCCTAACGACAGAACACACATAAAAGAATGAGCCCCCCAATGGCTCCATCCGACAACGCCAAGAATTCATATGCGTTAAGCATTAGAGGTGCTCTTAGGCCATGCATTGTCACACCCTGGCTTTGCGGAAGCGTGGTTAATTTGGTGTGACTTCTTAATACCATAGCTTAATCATAACAAAGCTATATGAAATAAAAACCATGCAAGATCATCCATAGAATTAAGTTTTAAAACATAAGTAACACAACATTGTCTGAAGACGTTGACACATGCAACGGGAATTACAATCTAACGACATGAAATATTGTTCAGAAAAACACAAACATCAACATGACATAAACGCAGTTTAAGGACTGTGACTCGTCCAGGTAAAAGTCACATCCCCTAAACCTGGATGACCTCGTATCACTTTGCAGCGGGAAAACGTAACATACCGCGCCAGATCTTTAGTTCTCTGAAATACATGTAAGTTTGGAAAAATCAACAATAATGTTGAGCGAGTTCATGTGTAAGTGAGTAATAAAACCTTTGTATGTATAAAATCCTGGTATATAGCAATTAAGGAAAAAGATATCACCAATGGTTTGCAAAGCCATTGATATGTGTGAAGTGCAAGTAGGAAGACTCAAACCTAGCGGATTTATGCGTTGGGCACAAAGTCACCCCGAGGTCCGTTATGCTGGGCCTGGGGCTGGGCTCGCTACACCCAGATAGATCTACCGCTCCTGTTCCTCGGTCCTACCCTGAGGATTAATGGCCTCAAGTTTCCGCCTACCCACTCACATGATCTAAGTAGTAAACCTCCTTACGCTAACCATACCATGTATAAAGTATTCGTACATATAGTAACATGTATTTCACCCCCGCAGTTTAGAAAATTGAAAACAGTTAAGAGAAAAGGGGGACATGAACTCATAGTGGTGCGTCTCTAATAAGAAGATCTCCTGATAAAACTGCTGAGCGACGACCTACACGTACTAAATCTATTAGACGGACGGCCGTGCCTTAAGGTTTAAGTTTTCATGTCTTTGGGAAATAGTTAGACAACTATTTCGTAATTACACTTAGTAATTATTTTGGTAAATAAATTCCCTCCCAAGGATGGGGGATTTAATACATGTGCGTTCGTAAAATTCGAAATATATTATTAGGTCTCACTTAAAATATATTTTATTTCTAACTCCAAAATATAAATATTTTTCCCAAAAATATTATATTTTAATACATATGATTTTCCCAAAATAATACCTTGACAGAATACGCGTTCATAAATATTTCTTAAAATGCGTAAGTTACGTTTTAAAGGTCGGGTGGTATTAACTATACCGTTGTAACTGAAGTATCTATCGTAAAGGCGTTCGTATTATTTTGGAACCGTTAACATTTGGTAATATTATTTTTACTCTAAAAATAATATTTGTATAGTTCACAAAATAATCATACACATTTATACAAGTGATGTTACGGAAAATATATATATATACTAAATATATATTTATCAAGTTTTTATTTTGTGAAAATCCCACCTCCGATAATTGGAAATTTTGTAAATAAAATCATGGCGAAACCTATATTTTTGAAAACAAGTTAGAAATATATCTATAACACTTGTAGTGAAAATATTTTCCAAGTGTTAGGTTTTTTGGAAAAATTTCGCCAGAGTTTCCCCTGTAACTGGAGGTGGCCACGCTTTCAAGCGTATCATTTTCTTTTAAAATTCAAATCAACAATTTTCTCATTCACAATAACAATTTCCAAACCATCAACTTAGTCAATATATATGTAAATCGCAAAAATTACATGAACTTGTGGTTTGTCCAAAATATGTAGTAATTTCCATTACTTTCAGTGGATCTTTGCAATAATCTACTTGGTTTCTTGTGAATCTCGTTTTTAAAGAAAATATATCTTCACATCTTCTTGTAAAATTTGACAAAAATAATTCTTTGTCGAAACTTAGTGTTACACAAGTGTTTACACACTTGTGTGTTTAAAAATCACTCTTGTTCATGAAAGATCCGGTTTTAAAATATGTTTTCTTTGACGCTTGGTTCTTTGAAAATACCACTTGTAGATCCGTAGATCTACTAGTTTTGAACACTATTTCATAAGTAAAATCGTTTTTACACAAGTTCATGTTTAGTATGTGGTAGAGTTTCATCATTTAACCCTTTTTACACTTAAACAAACTCTATGCCATGATTCATGATCATGACTAATCCGGGTTAGATGATGATCCGAGCTACCACAACATAGATCGGCACTAAATAATTACACAAAACAAATCTTACAAGATTTACACAACCCTTGTGCTTTTAACCAACACATTCATCATTTTAGTAAACTTTTAACATGTCATCTTGTAAGTTCATGAATTTTAACCGACATAGTTCGTTTTAACCACTTTAGAATAGATCAAGAGTGTGTTTATAGCAACTTACTACTAGCTCGAGGCTAAGGAAGAAACTAGTCGAAGATTGGGTGGATAAAAGCAATGAGGTGAGGTTTTCACGTTCCGAATGCACCAAGCTTCCTTGTGTGAGATCCTTAACACTTGTATGCCCTTGAAACTTGCAAGATCAAAACCGAAAATGATGGATGGATGGGGGGTGCTCTCGGCCGAGAATGAAGGAGAGGGAGAGAGAGTGTGAATGCTGAGTGTTGTGGTGAAGAATATGGTGTGTTCTTGTTAATACTTATAGGCAAAACTTAAGCACAATTAACCATTGGATTTCATGTCTCCAAGATATTAGACATGTTTGATTTAAATAATCAAATGGAGTACAATGGGGGGTCACAATGTGACCGAATTCGGTTGGGGGGGGGGGGGTAATCCGGTTAGTTTCCAACCATTAGTTAAGTTATAGTTAAGTTAAGTTAGAGGTTAACTCGGTTACTAGCGTGTTATGCATTATAGCGGGTGTTAGGGTATTCAGGGACCCTAACTAGCTCAAAAAAAGAAAAACAATGTTATTGGCAATATTTTTATGTTCCGGGTATAGTCCGGTTGTTCGGTTGGATAGTGATCCGTTAAAGTGCTTAACAAAGCTTTAAAGTGTCGTTAATACTATTTAGCTAGATGCTGAATTTTTAATTAAAGTGCTGAATTTTGTACTTAGAGTACGTTTTAGGCAAATCCGGTCACTGTAACTTATTCTTAGTGACACAGTTCTACAACCCTTATATCCCTACACTCTCTACTAGTGTAGCAACTATCTCTGGCTCATACAGGCCTTAAAGGCAATGTCTGCCTGATGCTGGCTATGTCAGCACGTTTAATAGGTTATCCGTTCATAGTGCTACTGTGCTTTTGTGCATCAAGATTGTCACTAGAGTTCAGTATGTAAATAATGGAGTGACAGCAAATAGAGTATGATGCAAGTATGTACATGTATCCACAATTTCAAGTAAGCACAGTAATTAAGCAGTAATTAATTATTAATTAAGTCGTACGGATACCTGGTTTAGTGAGGGTTGTCACATTCTCCCCCCGTTAGAAAAATTTCGTCCCAAAATTTTATGTTCTGCTTCTAGAAGCAGGGTTCTTGGGAAATAAGTGGGGGTATTTCTCTTTCATCTGGTCCTCACGCTCCTAGGTGTATTCAGGACCATGTCTGGCATTCCAACGAACCTTGACGAGCTTGACACTGCTCCAGCGGGTTTTGTTCACTTTCCAATCCGTAACCTCAACAGGTTCTTCGACAAAATGGAGCGTGTCGTCAACATGAATTTCGTCGGTGGGAATGAAAACGGTATCTTGAGTTGGACTTTTCTTCAAATTTGATACATGAAATGTATCGTGAACGCCATTTAGTTCAGCAGGTAAGTCCAGCTTGTACGCTACTAACCCAATTCTTTCCAAAATTCTGAACGGACCAATATACCGCGGATTCAACTTTCCACGCTTCCCGAAGCGTGCCACACCCTTCCAGGGTGATACTTTCAACAAAACCATATCACCTACCTTAAACTCCAGAGGTTTCCTTCTTCGGTCCGCGTAACACTTTTGTCGATCACGGGCCGCCTTGATGCGATCCCGGATCTGTGCAATCTAGTCTGTGGTTTCCTGGACCATATCAGGACCAACCAATTGCCTATCACCTGCATCAGACCAACAAAGCGGTGATCTGCACTTGCGGCCATATAGAGCTTCAAATGGCGCGGCACCAATACTGGTGTGGTAGCTGTTGTTATACGAAAATTCGACCAATGGCAAATGCTTATCCCAGCTACCGCCCAAATCCATAACACATGCTCTCAGCATATCTTCCAAAGTCTGTATCGTCTGCTCGCTTTGTCCGTCGGTCTGTGGGTGAAATGCAGTGCTCAGATTCAATTGTGAGCCAAAAGCTTCTTGGAAGGATTGCCAAATCCTTGATACGAACCTTCCGTCTCTATCAGAGATGATCGAGAGAGGTACTCCATGGCGCGTAACGATTTCTCTCATGTAAATTTCAGCCAACTTGCTCGTATTATCCTTCTCTCTGAGAGGTAAGAAGTGCGCTGACTTCGTTAATCGGTCCACTATTACCCAAATAGTGTCATGGCCTCTTGGCGTTCTTGGCAACTTTGTAATAAAATCCATGGAGATTTGTTCCCATTTCCACTTGGGAATTTCAGGTTGTTGCAGAAGTCCTGAAGGCTTCTGATATTCAACTTTAACCTTGGCACATGTTAAACACTTGCTCACATAAACAGCAACATCGCCTTTCATCCTAGGCCACCAATAATAATCTTTAAGATCTTAGTACATCTTATCCGCTCCTGGATGGATAGAGTACCGCGATTTGTGTGCTTCATCAAAAATAACTTTTCTCAGACCACCAAACAGAGGAACCCAAATCCTTTTCTCAAAACATAACGTTCCTTCCTCGTTTGGTATTAACTGCTTCTCCATCCCACGGAGATATTCTTCTTCAATGTTTCTTTCCTTAAGAGCTTCTTTTTGCGCGGCACGAATGCGCAGAGAAAGGTCTGTCTGAATAATCATCTCCAAAGCCCTAACCCTTGTGGGCTTGATCCTTTCTTTTTGACTTAGGGCATCGGCGACCACATTCGCCTTCCATGGATGATACTTTATCTCGCAGTCGTAATCGTTTAACAACTCAACCCATCGTCTTTGTCTCATATTCAACTCCTTCTGATTGAATATGTGTTGTAGGCTCTTATGATCTGTGAAGATCGTACACTTCGTACCATATAGGTAGTGTCTCCAGATCTTTAATGCAAATACCACTACGCCAAGTTCCAAATCATGTGTGGTATAATTCTTTTCGTGTACTTTCAGTTGACGCGATGCGTAAGCTATAACTTTTTGGCGTTGCATCAACACGCAACCCAATCCTTGACGCGAGGCATCACAATATACAACAAAATCATCCGTACCTTCTGGTAGTGCTAAGATTGGCGCATTACAAAGCTTATCCTTCAACAGCTGAAACGCTTCTTCCTGTTTGATTCCCCAATCAAACTTCTTATCTTTCTGCGTGAGGAGCGTCAATGGTTGAGCGATCTTTGAAAAATCCTCAATGAACCTTCGATAGTAGCCCGCCAAACCCAAGAATTGCCGAATCTCGGTTGGCGTCTTTGGCGTTTCCCAATTCTTGATCGCTTCGATCTTGGTGGGATCCACATGAATTCCATCTCCATTTACCACATGTCCAAGAAATTGGACTTCACGTAGCCAAAACTCGCACTTCGAGAATTTGGCGTACAACTGCTCCCTCTTCAGCAACTCCAAAATAGCTCTTAGATGCTGTTCGTGCTCAGCCTTTGTCTTTGAGTAAATCAAAATGTCGTCGATGAACACAATCACGAACTTATCCAAGTACAGCTTGCAAACTCTATTCATCAAATCCATAAAGACTGCAGGTGCGTTTGTCAACCCAAACGGCATAACTAGGAACTCGTAGTGTCCATATCGAGTTCTGAAGGCTGTCTTCGGGATACTTTCCTCCGGTATCCTTAACTGATGGTATCCAGATCGCAAATCGATCTTTGAATAAAAGCTTGAACCTTGGAGTTGGTCAAATAGATCATCGATTCTTGGCAGAGGGTATCTATTCTTGATCGTCAGCTTGTTCAACTCCCGGTAGTCAATGCACATACGAAAACTACCGTCCTTCTTCTTGACAAACAGGACCGGAGCTCCCCAAGGCGAGAAGCTTGGTCGGATAAATCCTTTGTCTAACAACTCTTGAAGTTGTGTCGACAATTCTTGCATCTCAGACGGGCAAGTCGATAAGGTGCCTTAGCCACAGGCGCGGCGCCTGGAACTAAGTCGATGCGGAACTCTACTTGCCTCTGAGGCGGCAATCCAGGCAAGTCCTCTGGGAAGACTTCTGGATATTCCCTCACGACAGGGATGTCTTCGATCTTCGGCTCAGCAGCTTTCTTATCTACAATGTGTGCCAGGAAGGCAGCACATCCCTTTTGCAAACACTTTCGCGCTTTCAAGCAGTTGATAATCCTCAAAGGCGTATCACGCTTCTCTCCATGAACCACAATTGTTTCACCATCTTCGGTTGGGATACGAACGACCTTTTCGTGACAAACAATCTCAGCCTTGTTGCCTGATAACCAATCCATTCCTACTACCACGTCGAAGCTTCCTAGCTGGACTGGTAGTAGATCCAAAGCAAACTCACGCTCCCCCAATTCGATTACACAACCTCTGACAACTTCATTGGCTGCTACCAACTTTCCATTCGCCAATTCGATTGAGTAGGGAATATCTAACTTACTAGCGGCTAACCCAAGCATATTCTTAAACTCTAATGATACGAAGCTATAATCGGCACCAGTATCAAATAAAACGGATGCATAGCGTTGGTTTACAGGGAACGTACTAGTAACGACATTGGGATCCTGGCGCGCTCCCTCGCTTCGATATTGAAAACTCTTCCACGGGCTTGATTCAATTCTGGGCAGTTCCGCTTATAGTGCCCAATATCACCACAGTTAAAGCATCCAAGTCGTTGCCCGTTTCCACCTCCATTCCCAGCTTGATTATTCCTTTGGTTACGATTCACAGCGCCCGCTTGATTCACGTTGTTGCCTCGATTCCCATTACCTCCATTGTTTCCTTGTGGGCGATTTCCATTTCCACCCCGGTTATTGTTTCTGTTTCCAAATCCTCCTTGGCCTCCCTGGCCAACAGTGGCCCAACAAGAATCCTTCAAGTGGCCAGGTTTCCCACACGCTTCACATACTTTCAAACCACACCGGCCAGAATGGTGACGCTGGCAGGTGTTGCACTTGGGCTGGGTGCCCATATATCCCTTTCCTTTCTTTCCACTACCAGCTGTAACCTGAGCTGGCGCGCTTGGCTCTCCTTTCTTAACAACCCCACTAGTGCCTTGTTTGAAGTTCGAGAACTTTCGTTTGTTACCTCCGGATGACTCGACGTGAGTCTCCTTCTTCTTAGTCTCGACATCATCGAACTTGTTTAGGCGGATAGCCTCCTCTGTGAGAGCCACGCTCAGATCAATTGCCTCAGTGATTGTTGCAGGCTTGGAGGAGGTCACCATACTTATGATTTGAGGAGCTAATCCCCAAATGAAACGCTCCATCCGCTTGAATTCTGGAGTGACCATATAAGGTACCACATGCGATAAGTCATGAAACCTCTGAACATACTCTGCGATCTTCGGACCTTCCATTTTCAAATGCCAAAACTCAGTTTCCAACCTTTGGATTTCAGCGCGAGAGCAATACTTTCGACGCATAAGCTCTTTCAGCTCGGTCCATGTCATTGCATAGGCTGCGGCTTCTCCAAGAGTCTGCACTTGCAAATTCCACCATGACAGGGCTCCGTCCAAAAATAGCCCGGAAATGTAAGTGACTTGCTGGTCTGGTGCACACTTGCTCATGCGGAGAACATATTCCGTCTTCTCGGCCCAACGAACAAAAGCAACAGCACCTCCAGTGCCATCAAAGTTGACAGGCTTACAGTCTAGAAACTGCTTGTAGGTGCACCCTGCACATACGTTACAACATGAATGGCATTAGCATCCTTGCTAGAGATATCCAATTAGATCATGGTATGTCTTAATGATTTAGTATTACCATGAGGTGGATTGTTGTTGCCAGTATTGCCAGAATTACTTCCACTAGTCCCTCCTTGAGAGGCGGCGTACTGTGCGATGGCAGCAGTGATGACTTGCTGAAGCTCTGCCTCATTGGTAGGCATCGGCGTTTGACATCTCGACGGCATCTTCTAAAAGATGTGTTCACGTGGGTCAGGCCATAGTAAAACGTACGTATATAATGATAGTAATAGTACATAACATCTCATGTTATAAACACCAATCACATAACATCCCATGTGTAACACCCCAGAAATATAAAACTTTGCGTTTAATATGTAATGTTAATTTAACAAGAATTAACTAACTAGGAAACTATAACCCAGTTAGTTGATAGTCTTGAAATAACTTACTCTAAAGTTAAAACACTTAAACTTAAAGCTAAATGATAAGTTGAGGGACTAAACTAGTCAAAATCTGAAAGTTTAGTACTAATTTATTAAACAAAACACAAAGTCCACCCATTGTGGGTGGGCATCGATCGAACAGAGAGAGAAGGCGACCAGGAGATTTTCCAAAACCCTAAAACTTCATTAATCTTGCAAATTGAAGGATTAATCCAAGTCAAAATCGAAAATTGAGCTTAGAATCATGATCCTCATCACAAGAGGATTGTAAGGTATGTAAAATCTGATGAAATCTCTCAACTTGAAATTCTCATGATTTTGGAAAATCTGAAAATTAGATGTTGCATGTGTGTTATTTGGTTAGATTAGAGTTGATATGGTGTTTAGAAGTGAAACCTAGCCAACTACATGTGAAATCATGACCAAAATCAGGAAGTTCCATGAACACCTTGAAGGTGGGTTGTGGGTTTTACATGATGATGATGAACACTAGGGTTTAGAATGATTATTCTAGTGTAATTCGATCTTAGAAGGTAATTTCAGAAAAAGTATGATGTTTAAATGCTATATGATGGCTTTATTGAAGTTAAGTTAACTAATTAGCAAGCTATAAACATGAATATGAAAGATGTAAGAATTCTGCCCTTATAGTGTTTGTGGTAATGCCTCAAAGAAGGTCTGAAACTGAATTGTTAAGTTAAAAACGCATAATTAAGAAATATGACAAATGTGTGTTATGTATGTAAAACATAGAGTTCTAAACATAAAGTGACTGAACTCTATAGGAAAGGAAGCCGGGGCATCTAGCGGACAAACCGGTGTGGACGCACGTTTGAAGGGCTTGCTTTAAAGGTATGTAACATGACCCGTTACACTAAGTAGATTTGATGATTACATAATGCGTAATTGAATTTTTGAATAAGAGTTGTTTAAAATTAGCAATGAAGTTGCTATACTGAATGATTTGTCGAAATTTGGTTGGAACTCGTTGGTAGTCGTCATATGGAAGGATTCCTTAGATGAGCCAACGGGTCAAATAATCAAGTAAAGCATGGTTAATGTTTCAGAATATAACGGATTGATCTTTGATATAGGTTAATATATATAACATGTTAGAAATACGAGAATTCAATGTATAGTTTGTTAGAAAAGCGAAATCCAAGAGTTGGTTTGAGTACAATGAACAAAACAAACAAATGATGGATTTCCAGCAACTACTGTAAGTTACGGTGGTACCGTAACTTATGGTAGGGATCAAATGTTTACGGCATTTTTCCCCTGGTTTACGGTGACCCAGGGAATTCCAGAACCTACCGTAACTTACGGTGACACCGTAAGTTACGGTGGAACCAGAAAACAAAACAATATTTTGTTATTTAAATTTTGATGTTGGATTTTGCATTTATGTGCTATATAACTATGTCAGATCTAATGTTTTAAAGATTTTGACCATAGGTAACAAGGTGGATCTTACGGATGGCGGTCAAGCGAATGATGAAGAACCGAACACGATTTTTGAAGCTTCCGCAATGTTTTAATCATACTTAGATTTTGTTCATGGGTTGTAAACAAATTTCTTAAACGAATTTTGAATGTAACAACTTAGTCATTAGTTGACTAAGGTTTATGCTACTTATGAAACTTATGTTAATTTAATATCTTTTGGTATAAAATTGTATAAAATTAGTGATTAATTCTAGTAAAAATTTAAGGGTGTTACACCATGTTACAATCATATCAATCACACAACATCCCATGTTATAAATACATCAATCACACAACATCCCATGTTATAAACATAAATAATCAATCAAAACAATCTCATATGATGAGAATACTGCGATTGCATTGCTATAAATCGAGACCACATGGTAAAGTGTACAAGTACATAATAGTGTCATACATCATCATCGACTAGGGGCTACATCACCCCATTCCAAAAGAATATCAAATCAGTGTCAATACATCCCATATACATGATCAACAAAAGTCAGAATCAGTGTGCAGTCTCCAAAAAGTAGCTGTGCAGTCAGAGCAATCGCCGTCTTCTCACCAACGTCCACCCATGCTGTACTAAAGATTGTAACGCCTCGCGTTTTTGAACTTTCTATTTATAGCTTGTTGACTTGTACTGTCCTATTTTAGACAATTGTACTCTCAGTCAACTTAATCGAATTTCGAGACTTGAATCATAATGAAAAATGCATGATTTTATTCATATTTGTGTTTAAATACTATGTTATGTTATTACACGATGAAACACGTTGAAACTATGTTAAGCTCGTAAAAACAGTGAAATTACATCTTAATCTCAGCTCTTAACTTCATCGTTGCCAAGAGATTACCCTAAACTGTACGAAAATTTGGAATTTATACGTCAAATCGGTGAAAATATCAAAATTTGGGTTAAAAATGATTTTTATATTATTTTATTAATATTTTAAATAAGTAAATTAACAATTAAAATTAAATAAATAAATATTTTTCTAAATTTTTATTGATTTCTAAGATATTTGTTAACTATTTTAACCCCGTTAGTGAAAACCCAGTTAAATGAGCCTAACCAGGTTAGTTTTATTAAAGGGCAGCACTAACTGAGTTAGAAAACTCAGTTAGTGGCTAACCCAGTTGGTTGGTTGGTTATTTAAAAAAATGGGATCCATATGCGTGGGACGGGGATCGAACCCGCGCACATCAAACCAAAAACACACGCATTAACCGGTCGGCCATTGGCCTCATTCGATCATTTATGGAAACTAATTAAATCTTACACGCGTTTTCTGTTCAAAGCAACTTTCAAACTAGGCGCCAAAAGGCTGTAACCGTGTGAAAAACCAAAACCAACCACCGGATTCTTTCCTTTTTCTGTTGATTGATCTTCGCAACTTCCATATTTCACAACCAAATTCCGTCAATCAAGCTTGGTTACCATTCGAACTTACCTCGTTTCCAAACGAGACCCGACACCACTCGACTATATATACCCGACTCCACCCCTCTCCGAAACCACACCACCACCTTCCTTCAAGACACCGGAATACAAGCTTCGCCGGAGAGGACAACCTAGCCGGAATCACACACCTCGACACCCGAATTCCGAACCAAAACCGAAGCAACCCGGACTCAAACCGACTCGAGCCTTCGACGCCGGAACTACCGCTTCGCCGGAGAACCTCCGCTCCACCGCACCTCCATCCCGTCGCCGGAGAAGACGACCGGTAACCCGGCTTTCCTTCTTTCTTTCTGTTTACGTTTCTTTTTTTCGGATGTTCTTATTTCTTTTCTTTTTGGTCACTGTAATACTATTAATATTATTATTATTATTATTATAATTATTATTATTATTATTATTATTATTATTATTATTATTATATTATCATTATTATTATTATTAATATTATTATATTCTAAATCAGATTTATTTATTATATCTATTATTTATTATTAAAAACAGATTATTAATATAAATCTTATCATTAAACAGATTTATTAATACATTTCTGAAATTTAATTTTTATAACAGAATCATTCTGTTTTATTATTAAAATCAGAATTTTATCTTAATAATCAGAATTATATTAATCGGATTTATATTTTAAATCAAGAAATTATATTATTAAAAATCAGAATTTATAGTTTATTCAGAAGTTATATCTTTATTTTCATTAAATTGGAATTATTAAATTATTAAAACAGAATTGATACTTTAAAATTTAGAATTATTATTTTATAATAATTAGAATTTTCATGTTATATATATATAAATATATATCAATGTGAATTATTATATAAATAGATTTATCACTTTATTTAGATTAGCAATATTATATTATATATAGATCAGATTTATTATTCTAATTATTAATCACTAACTTATTTATATATATATATATATATATATATATATATATATATATATATATATATATATATATATATATATTCACATATCATAATTACTGTCCAACAATTTAGTAATAACATTTATGCCATTTTGATAAAATCAGTAATATTATTTATTTGTCATATATTTCTTTTAAATATAACAATATGAAACATATGATTATTTAAGAATGTTGATAGTATTTCATGCCTTGTTATTTAAATAAACCCTAAATTCCCAATATTTAACAAATACTCAAAATTAATAGGGTAAATCTCTTGTGCAACGACCCTTGGAACAATCCTCATATTCTCTTTCCAAGAAAAACGCAACGCAACCTAAGGTGAGTATACATGACCCATTTTCGTTTTACACTTTTGGGTGCAATATGTATTACATATCAAACATCACAATACATTAAACATTTTATGCACACTCATTCCATATTCTATGTGACACACTCTATTCATGTTAGACATGTTATGCTACTGTAAACACCTAATGACTATGTGTTCATTAACTTCGTACAAGCCTCCCCTAACAATGGTAGCGCTATAGGTTGAGAAACGCCCCTCCTGTTCTATGAGCAGGTATTGTTAGGTTAAACTATGTCAACCTACTCAAACTCGTTTGGGTACACTTTAATTGCGTTAAACTTTGGTTTGGGCACATAGAGTAACATCGTTTCGAGTATATACTGTTAACATGATATTGTATTTCACATTTGGATATGAGTAAACATTTTAAACATGTATATGCTATGTATGAAAACTTGTATACTCGCCAACATGCTTTTGTTGACATTATTTTAATACATATTGCAGGTTGAAAGTACAAGATTCAAGAATCAAGCTAGGATGAACTCTAGAAACCCACATAACATTTGAATTATTGTTGAACAATATGTTGTCTTGTTTGGAACCATGTATTTCACTTTAGAGTTTATGAAATGAATTAAATAAATTATTGTCACATTTAGTGTTATGTTGTTTTGAGCAATTTGTACGTCTCATCCCGATGTTTCCGACATCGGTTGGGGTGTGACAGATTGGTATCAGAGCCATAACTATAGGGAATTAGATAGGATCACCATACTTTTCCCTAGTCCATAGTAGGAGTACTCTGATACCAGATTGGTATTAGAGCCATAACTATAGGGAATTAGGAATGCCTTGCCTAGTCTATAGTTTAAGAGCTTACTCACTATGTGTTGCTTAAAACAACCTCCTTTCTATCTTCTTTGCTTCCCCCTACTCTCTTTTGGACTTTTAATATACAAGCCTTTCCTAGGGCTAACACAATACACACTTGGGAGCTTTGAAGACACTCTTACAACACAATCGAAATGATTCATCAAGATAGGGGTGATTCCCACACTTGGTGATGATTTTCACTCAGCTATACTTTGATTTTTGCACGAAATCTACCCTCAAGTTAGGAGTGATATCCAAACCTTGTTGGGAGTTTTCCATTTCATATTCTAGTGGACCCTTATCTTTTGATAAGTACCAACCACGTTAGGGTACGACGTTATCAAGTTAGAGGTGATACTCGCATCTTGTTTAACTAGTCCCACTCCTCGATTTTCGCTCTCGCCAAAGTCTCGATTTCTCAATCGATTAAGGATGTGTAGTAACTGGAAGGGTTAGGTACCGGTAGTCGGGACGTCCTGTCTAGGTTTGGCATTCGTATAAATCCATTAAGGACACGTTGCCTACCTGGGGACCATCGATGAGAGTACTAATACCTATTAGGCCAAAGCACGTCTCCTTAATTCGAGAAGGTCTTTGATTCACTTTGGAAGTGTCATTTGTTACGTTTCCGTGACAATCCATGTTTTATGTTAAATCTCTTTTATGTTATCTCAATTTCTATGTGATTTTACTTTGAACGTCTCATTCATTTCTAGCTAGGAGACACATTTCGCACTATTGTCGTAACCTAAAACAATTAATGATACTCCCTCGTGAACAAATTAAATTTATTATGCTTTCATTATACATGTTATACTATGTGAAAATCTATGACATTTCATTCCTTTTATGTGAACAACAATGTGAAAGACAATGTGCTATGTGATGCATTCATGAAACCAATTTTCTTAAATAAAAACCTTATGATCAAAGTCTCATTTTATAAACCTTTAGATATAATCTTTTCAAAAGTTTCATCTTGATTTCGAGGACGAAATCTCCTAAAGTAGGGGAGACTGTAACGCCTCGCGTTTTTGAACTTTCTATTTATAACTTGTTGACTTGTACTGTCCTATTTTAGACAATTGTACTCTCAGTCAACTTAATCGAATTTCGAGACTTGAATCATAATGAAAAATGCATGATTTTATTCATATTTGTGTTTAAATACTATGTTATGTTATTACACGATGAAACACGTTGAAACTATGTTAAGCTCGTAAAAACAGTGAAATTACATCTTAATCTCAGCTCTTAACTTCATCGTTGCCAAGAGATTACCCTAAACTGTACGAAAATTTGGAATTTATACGTCAAATCGGTGAAAATATCAAAATTTGGGTTAAAAATGATTTTTATATTATTTTATTAATATTTTAAATAAGTAAATTAACAATTAAAATTAAATAAATAAATATTTTTCTAAATTTTTATTGATTTCTAAGATCTTTGTTAACTATTTTAACCCCGTTAGTGAAAACCCGGTTAAATGAGCCTAACCAGGTTAGTTTTATTAAAGGGCAGCACTAACTGAGTTAGAAAACTCAGTTAGTGGCTAACCCAGTTGGTTGGTTGGTTATTTAAAAAAATGGGATCCATATGCGTGGGACGGGGATCGAACCCGCGCACATCAAACCAAAAACACACGCATTAACTGGTCGGCCATTGGCCTCATTCGATCATTTATGGAAACTAGTTAAATCTTACACGCGTTTTCTGTTCAAAGCAACTTTCAAACTAGGCGCCAAAAGGCTGTAACCGTGTGAAAAACCAAAACCAACCACCGGATTCTTTCCTTTTTCTGTTGATTGATCTTCGCAACTTCCATATTTCACAACCAAATTCTGTCAATCAAGCTTGGTTACCATTCGAACTTACCTCGTTTCCAAACGAGACCCGACACCACTCGACTATATATACCCGACTCCACCCCTCTCCGAAACCACACCACCACCTTCCTTCAAGACACCGGAATACAAGCTTCGCCGGAGAGGACAACCTAGCCGGAATCACACACCTCGACACCCGAATTCCGAACCAAAACCGAAGCAACCCGGACTCAAACTGACTCGAGCCTTCGACGCCGGAACTACCGCTTCGCCGGAGAACCTCCGCTCCACCGCACCTCCATCCCGTCGCCGGAGAAGACGACCGGTAACCCGGCTTTCCTTCTTTCTTTCTGTTTACGTTTCTTTTTTTCGGATGTTCTTATTTCTTTTCTTTTTGGTCACTGTAATACTATTAATATTATTATTATTATTATAATTATTATTATTATTATTATTATATTATCATTATTATTATTATTAATATTATTATATTCTAAATCAGATTTATTTATTATATCTATTATTTATTATTAAAAACAGATTATTAATATAAATCTTATCATTAAACAGATTTATTAATACATTTCTGAAATTTAATTTTTATAACAGAATCATTCTGTTTTATTATTAAAATCAGAATTTTATCTTAATAATCAGAATTATATTAATCGGATTTATATTTTAAATCAAGAAACTATATTATTAAAAATCAGAATTTATAGTTTATTCAGAAGTTATATCTTTATTTTCATTAAATTGGAATTATTAAATTATTAAAACAGAATTGATACTTTAAAATTTAGAATTATTATTTTATAATAATTAGAATTTTCATGTTATATATATATATAAATATATATCAATGTGAATTATTATATAAATAGATTTATCACTTTATTTAGATTAGCAATATTATATTATATATAGATCAGATTTATTATTCTAATTATTAATCACTAACTTATATATATATATATATATATATATATATATATATATATATATATATATATATTCACATATCATAATTACTGTCCAACAATTTAGTAATAACATTTATGCCATTTTGATAAAATCAGTAATATTATTTATTTGTCATATATTTCTTTTAAATATAACAATATGAAACATATGATTATTTAAGAATGTTGATAGTATTTCATGCCTTGTTATTTAAATAAACCCTAAATTCCCAATATTTAACAAATACTCAAAATTAATAGGGTAAATCTCTTGTGCAACGACCCTTGGAACAATCCTCATATTCTCTTTCCAAGAAAAACGCAACGCAACCTAAGGTGAGTATACATGACCCATTTTCGTTTTACACTTTTGGGTGCAATATGTATTACATATCAAACATCACAACACATTAAACATTTTATGCACACTCATTCCATATTCTATGTGACACACTCTATTCATGTTAGACATGTTATGCTACTGTAAACACCTAATGACTATGTGTTCATTAACTTCGTACAAGCCTCCCCTAACAATGGTAGCGCTATAGGTTGAGAAACGCCCCTCCTGTTCTATGAGCAGGTATTGTTAGGTTAAACTATGTCAACCTACTCAAACTCGTTTGGGTACACTTTAATTGCGTTAAACTTTGGTTTGGGCACATAGAGTAACATCGTTTCGAGTATATACTGTTAACATGATATTGTATTTCACATTTGGATATGAGTAAACATTTTAAACATGTATATGCTATGTATGAAAACTTGTATACTTGCCAACATGCTTTTGTTGACATTATTTTAATACATATTGCAGGTTGAAAGTACAAGATTCAAGAATCAAGCTAGGATGAACTCTAGAAACCCACATAACATTTGAATTATTGTTGAACAATATGTTGTCTTGTTTGGAACTATGTATTTCACTTTAGAGTTTATGAAATGAATTAAACAAATTATTGTCACATTTAGTGTTATGTTGTTTTGAGCAATTTATACGTCTCATCCCGATGTTTCCGCCATCGGTTGGGGTGTGACAAAGATGCCCTACACTGATGGCGGTGGAGGAGGGGGAAAATGGGAATAAAACAAACGTCGCAAATGGAGCCACTCCTCCTCCATGGCTCTCTGGGAACGCAACCAGGACGCCATCTGCTGCTCCAGTGCCAAAAGGCGTGCAGCAGAGTCCTGTGGTAATAGTCGAGAGGGCTACGAAGAAGCAGGGTGGGTCTGACCCTGACACTGGCACGGCGGTGGCTGAGCTCTCTCGAGCTCCTGAATGCGCCGTGTGAGTGCCTCCTGCTGAACAACAAACGACATCGGAACGTCCTCAATAGAATACCCCATATGGAAAGGATGGTAGGGGTCGGTTGGTGGCATAACAGGTGGTGACGTCCAGAGAAATGGCTCACTGGCTGGATCGAAAGGTGGTACAGAGAATGGAGGAACAGGGGGAATAGCAGGTGAAAACTGTGGTATAACTGGGATAGATGCCGGCACATGTCCAGAGGGATGAGCCGAGGAACCCTCTCCAAGTCGAGCTGGAGGTGTGAACTGGGGGAACGAAAAAGAGGTATCAATGTGACGTGCATCGGTGGTATGAGGGGGAACAGGTGGAAGCTCATCATCCGCGTCGATCCACCCATTCTGGGTGTGCGCATAACATGGATCAATGTGGGTCGCGAATAGTGCATGCTCGGGTTCCAGGGGAACAGGATCAGGTAGGGGAGCAACAATAGGGTCAACAGGTGCATCAGCGATAAGAGGGGCATCAATATGGTCAGCAGCAACAACCTGGTCACCCTCCAATAGTGGTGCATCAGCAGGGTGATCGTCAATGGGTAGGTCAGCAATCCCGGGATCAATAATGGGTGCGCCAGCATGAATCGGGTCATGCTCAAACACAGGGTCTGGAGCGGCTACCGGCTCGAGGGCCATGGCAGGCTCGGGGTCATCAAATGCCATCTCAAAATCAAACACAGGGTCAATGGGATCAACTGGGTCAACTGGGTCAACCGGGTCCTCCATAGGCTGATCCAGTGGTATAAACTCGATCTCCTGATCTGGGTCAAACCCAGGGGGAAAGACAGGATCGGAATCCTCCTCAATATCGTGATCGAAAGCAAAGCTCAGGGCAGGGGCAACAGAGGATGCCCTATCAGGATCTGAACTGTGAGAAAAGTGTTGCGCACTCTGAGTGTGTGATGGTGCGGAGGCCACAAACTCGAAAGAGTCTGGGACCGGTGAGTGTGCAGGTGACTCCCCAGCTGGAGCATCTACGAGTAACAAAAGACCATCGTCAGCTAGAAGGGCCTCGCCCTCAACATCGTCCTCCAGGGGCTCATCATCAAACAGATCGACGTCGTCGTCAACGTCAGCGTCGAGGAGCATATCGTAAGCAGGATAAACGGCCAAAGGTATGGGGGCAGGGATCTCTACGAGCGGTAGGTCCCCAGCAAAAGGGCCATCAGTGGGCTCGTCGACAGCGTCGGGTAACGCAAAGGGCTGGAAGTCATCCTCATCTGTGCTGGTAACATCTGATGTGTGGACCTCGTGCTCCGAAGACTCTAGGTCGTCTGATACTATGGGCCTAGGGCCCATGGTGTCCGAATCACCAGTGTCTGACGAGTCCATGGTGTCTGTAACACAAACATAGATATGCACAAATAATCAATCATACAATCAGATAAACACATTAGTCACCAATTAAGCAATCAAATAGTTCTCCTAGTCCCACTAGCCTCCCAGACTGATCTTCCTAGTCCCACTAGCCAACTCTCCCAGCCTCCCAGACTGCTCTTCCTAGTCCCACTAGCCAATCTTCCCAGCCTCCCAGACTGACTCCCTAGTCCCACTAGACAACTACCTCGGCCTCCCAGACCGAGCCTCGGCCTCCCAGACCGAGCCTCAGCCTCCCAGACTAAGCCTATAAATAATAAATAAAATGTGCTCAACATTTGTTTATAAAAACGTTTTGGATCTAGACTTAAGTGGTATACAGTGTAAAAATGTTTTCGTGAGAGCCTTAGTGATCATAGTCTAGACTTGAGAAGGAATCCTAGTTCGCTATGATCAGAGCTCTGATACCAAGCTGTCACACCCTGGCTTTGCGGAAGCGTGGTTAATTTGGTGTGACTTCTTAATACCATAGCTTAATCATAACAAAGCTATATGAAATAAAAACCATGCAAGATCATCCATAGAATTAAGTTGTAAAACATAAGTAACACAACATTGTCTGAAGACGTTGACACATGCAACGGGAATTACAATCTAACGACATGAAACATTGTTCAGAAAAACACAAACATCAACATGACATAAACGCAGTTTAAGGACTGTGACTCGTCCAGGTAAAAGTCACATCCCCTAAACCTGGATGACCTCGTATCACTTTGCAGCGGGAAAACGTAACATACCGCGCCAGATCTTTAGTTCTCTGAAATACATGTAAGTTTGGAAAAATCAACAATAATGTTGAGCGAGTTCATGTGTAAGTGAGCAATAAAACCTTTGTATGTATAAAATCCTGGTATGTAGCAATTAAGGAAAAAGAGATCACCAATGGTTTGCAAGGCCATTGATATGTGTGAAGTGCAAGTAGGAAGACTCAAACCTAGCGGATTTATGCGTTGGGCACAAAGTCACCCCGAGGTCCGTTATGCTGGGCCTGGGGCAGGGCTCGCTACACCCAGATAGATCTACCGCTCCTGTCCCTCGGTCCTACCCTGAGGATTAATGGCCTCAAGTTTCCGCCTACCCACTCACATGATCTAAGTAGTAAACCTCCTTACGCTAACCATACCATGTATAAAGTATTCATAAATATAGTAACATGTGTTTCACCCCCGCAGTTTAGAAAACTGAAAACAGTTAAGAGAAAAGGGGGACATGAACTCACAGTGGTGCGTCTCTAATAAGAAGATCTCTTGATCAAACCGCTGAGCGACGACCTACACGTACTAAATTTATTAGACGGACGGCCGTGCCTTAAGGTTTAAGTTTTCATGTCTTTGGGAAATAGTTAGACAACTATTTCGTAATTACACTTAGTAATTATTTTGGTAAATAAATTCCTTCCCAAGGATGGGGGATTTAATACATGTGCGTTCGTAAAATTCGAAATATATTATTAAGTCTCACTTAAAATATATTTTATTTCTAACTCCAAAATATAAATATTTTTCCCAAAAATATTATATTTTAATACATATGATTTTCCCAAAATAATACCTTGATAGAATACGCGTTCATAAATATTTCTTAAAATGCGTAAGTTACGTTTTAAAGGTCGGGTGGTATTAACTATACCGTTGTAACTTAAGTATCTATCGTAAAGGCGTTCGTATTGTTTTGGAACCGTTAACATTTGATAATATTATTTTTACTCTAAAAATAATATTTGTATAGTTCACAAAATAATCATACACATTTATACAAGTGATGTTACGGAAAATATATATATACTAAATATATATTTATCAAGTTTTTATTTTGTGAAAATCCCACCTCCGATAATTGGAAATTTTGTAAATAAAATCATGGCGAAACCTATATTTTTGAAAACAAGTTAGAAATATATCTATAACACTTGTAGTGAAAATATTTTCCAAGTGTTAGGTTTTTGGTAAAATTTCGCCAGAGTTTCCCCTGTAACTGGAGGTGACCACGCTTTCAAGCGTATCATTTTCTTTTAAAATTCAAATCAACAATTTTCTCATTCACAATAACAATTTCCAAACCATCAACTTAGTCAATATATATGTAAATCGCAAAAATTACATGAACTTGTGGTTTGTCCAAAATATGTAGTGATTTCCATTACTTTCAGTGGATCTTTGCAATAATCTACTTGGTTTCTTGTGAATCTCGTTTTTAAAGAAAATATATCTTCACATTTTCTTGTAAAATTTGACAAAAATAATTCTTTGTCGAAACTTAGTGTTACACAAGTGTTTACACACTTGTGTGTTAAAAATTACTCTTGTTCATGAAAGATCCGGTTTTAAAATATGTTTTCTTTGACGCTTGGTTCTTTGAAAATACCACTTGTAGATCCGTAGATCTACTAGTTTTGAACACTATTTCATAAGTAAAATCGTTTTTACACAAGTTCATGTTTAGTGTGTGGTAGAGTTTCATCATTTAACCCTTTTTACACTTAAACAAACTCTATGCCATGATTCATGATCATGACTAATCCGGGTTAGATGATAATCCAAGCTACCACAACATAGATCGGCACTAAATAATTACTCAAAACAAATCTTACAAGATTTACACAACCCTTGTGCTTTTAACCAACACATTCATCATTTTAGTAAACTTTTAACATGTCATCTTGTAAGTTCATGAATTTTAACCGACATAGTTCGTTTTAACCACTTTAGAATAGATCAAGAGTGTGTTTATAGCAACTTACTACTAGCTCGAGGCTAGGGAAGAAACTAGTCGAAGATTGGGTGGATAAAAGCAATGAGGTGAGGTTCTTCACGTTCCGAATGCACCAAGCTTCCTTGTGTGAGATCCTTAACACTTGTATGCCCTTGAAACTTGCAAGATCAAAACCGAAAATGATGGATGGATGGGGGGTGCTCTCGGCCGAGAATGAAGGAGAGGGAGAGAGAGTGTGAATGGTGAGTGTTGTGGTGAAGAATATGGTGTGTTCTTGTTAATACTTATAGGCAAAACTTAAGCACAATTAACCATTGGATTTCATGTCTCCAAGATATTAGACATGTTTGATTTAAATAATCAAATGGAGTACAATGGGGGTCATAATGTGACCGAATTCGGTTGGGGGGGGGGTAATCCGGTTAGTTTCCAACCATTAGTTAAGTTATAGTTAAGTTAAGTTAGAGGTTAACTCGGTTACTAGCGTGTTATGCATTATAGCGGGTGTTAGGGTATTCAGAGACCCTAACTGGCTCAGAAAAAGAAAAACAATGTTATTGGCAATATTTTTATGTTCCGGGTATAGTCCGGTTGTTCGGTTGGATAGTGATCCGTTAAAGTGCTTAACAAAGCTTTAAAGTGTCGTTAATACTATTTTTAGTGACACAACTTATTCCCAACACTTTGGAAAGTGTCTAGTAATATTTTTCTCATGTTCTGGCACTTTATTAGTTAGCTAGATGCTGAATTTTTAATTAAAGTGCTGGATTTTGTACTTAGAGTACGTTTTAGGCACATCCGGTCACTGTAACTTATTCTTAGTGACACAGTTCTACAACCCTTATATCCCTACACTCTCTACTAGTGTAGCAACTATCTCTGGCTCATACAGGCCTTAGAGGCAATGTCTGCCTGATGCTGGCTATGTCAGCACGTTTAATAGGTTATCCGTTCATAGTGCTACTGTGCTTTTGTGCATCAAGATTGTCACTAGAGTTCAGTATGTAAATAATGGAGTAACAGCAAATAGAGTATGATGCAAGTATGTACATGTATCCACAATTTCAAGTAAGCACAGTAATTAAGCAGTAATTAATTATTAATTAAGTCGTACGGATACCTGGTTTAGTGAGGGTTGTCACATGCATAATAGACATTATAGGGGCGTGGAAAGAGTTTAATATTGCCTCTACACCATCACTCATAGAAATTATGGGGGCATGAAGAGTGAGAGACGTTTCAATAATGCCCGATAAGGAGGAAAAACATGTAAAGTAATGAATAAAATGGCATTGAGGGGCCTTAACCATTAAATGAGACGTTATGATCCTAACGTGGCGAAAAATACCCCTTGAGAGGCTTTAACCGTTACGGATAGTCTTACACCTAGCTATTTTTTTATTTTACGTATTTATTTCAAATAATATCTTTCATTAAATTACAATAACTTTACCCAATAAAATTTAACAACAATAAATGCAAACTTTGATTTATAAACTCTTTTCAAGTATTTAAACAGTTGTTAACTGTAACTGATTACGAAATAAACGAGTCTCTCGTGTGGGGTAGTATTAATTATTAATTAAGTCGTACGGATACCTGGTTTAGTGAGGGTTGTCACATGCATAATAGACATTATAGGGGCGTGGAAAGAGTTTAATATTGCCTCTACACCATCACTCATAGAAATTATAGGGGCATGAAGAGTGAGAGACGTTTCAATAATGCCCGATAAGGAGGAAAAACATGTAAAGTAATGAATAAAATGGCATTGAGGGGCCTTAACCATTAAATGAGACGTTATGATCCTAACGTGGCGAAAAATACCCCTTGAGAGGCTTTAACCGTTACGGATAGTCTTACACCTAGCTATTTTTTTATTTTACGTATTTATTTCAAATAATATCTTTCATTAAATTACAATAACTTTACCCAATAAAATTTAACAACAATAAATGCAAACTTTGATTTATAAACTCTTTTCAAGTATTTAAACAGTTGTTAACTGTAACTGATTACGAAATAAACGAGTCTCTCGTGTGGGGTAGTATTAATTATTAATTAAGTCGTACGGATACCTGGTTTAGTGAGGGTTGTCACATGCATAATAGACATTATAGGGGCGTGGAAAGAGTTTAATATTGCCTCTACACCATCACTCATAGAAATTATAGGGGCATGAAGAGTGAGAGACGTTTCAATAATGCCCGATAAGGAGGAAAAACATGTAAAGTAATGAATAAAATGGCATTGAGGGGCCTTAACCATTAAATGAGACGTTATGATCCTAACGTGGTGAAAAATACCCCTTGAGAGGCTTTAACCGTTACGGATAGTCTTACACCTAGCTATTTTTTTTATTTTACGTATTTATTTCAAATAATATCTTTCATTAAATTACAATAACTTTACCCAATAAAATTTAACAACAATAAATGCAAACTTTGATTTATAAACTCTTTTCAAGTATTTAAACAGTTGTTAACTGTAACTGATTACGAAATAAACGAGTCTCTCGTGTGGGGTAGTATGGTTTTCGGGCGAAGGTCAGCTTGCGCAACGGCCGGTGCCCGATCGAACATCGCGTCCGGAAGAGCGGGGCTGACGGGGGATTGTCATCGACATAAACCCGGTAACCAATAGATCATGTACATAGAAAGTCACCCTTCAAAAAAAAATATGAAATATGAGACCTGACACTAGAAATTAGTATCTCATCCGGTGGGTACACATCAAAATTAAGCTGAAAGATACACAAAACGAAGCCAAACAGTTACATAGATAGCGCCCAGTCTATTATCATGGATTTGCTTTATATATATATTTTAAGTTGATTTAAAAAAGTTTTCATGATTTCTAGTCAAGTTTTAAAACTTGTTAGGTGATATGCTAGTTGAACCAGCGAATGTGAATAATGTTTATAAGAATCCAATGTGAACAATGTAGATTAAAAACGAGTACATTTTTGCCAACTTATCACAAACTATGAAAAACGTACCATATCTACTAGTTCAACTAACGGAATCTCGTAAACACTATTCACATATATTAGTCAACCTAGAATCAAAACAAGTTTCAAAAAGCAACTAAAATACATGAAAACTTTTCCAAACCAGTTAAAAAATAAAAAGAAAAAAACATCTTAGCAATTGTTACCACTGTCTCCGGTCTCATGGACCAGAGACAATGAACACGGGCGGCTCCATAACATCTCGTAACGGAGATCCGACTGGTGTGAAAAACACCGGGGAATCACACGGTGTAGAGAACACCGTCTTCGTATGTCCGACCTCCTCATCAACCATCACACCCACTCCATCTTCCTCTTCCACCTCCACCGGTTTGATTGAAAAGTCAACGTCAGGCGTTGACTCAACTTCTTCTTTATCTTCTTTGATGGTCGAAAGAAACCTAGACAATCCATGAACTTCTTCCAACTTAAAAACATCGACCACCACCTGGTCGTCGGGCGATGACCCGCCTGTGTCCTTAACAGGCGGGTCATGTGGGTCGAGTTCGACCGGTTCAAGTGGTTTCAACCGGAAGAAGTATTGCAGCTCTTTGGTTGCAGCCTCAAAGTTGAAAAAATTAACCGTTGCATCGCGGCTGCGGATGGGGGGAGCCGGGGAGGAGCGGTGATGGAACGAGCGACGACGCCAGAGGACGAAGAGACATGAGCCGATGAGGGCAACGGTGGATAGTGCAAAGATTACTAAGAGAACAATGGGGAGCGTACCTAAACTCATTTGACTATGTGTGTGTGTGTGTGTTTGGAGTTGAAGTTATTAATTTATGAGGTAGTTGAAGGTTGGAGGAACAAATGGGCTTGGGGATCGGATTGTTTATCGGGAGAGTTGACAAGAGTCAACGTGGTGGTGGTCGATGGTGGCGTAGGTTGATGGGGATGTGGCACCTACTATATTAGTAAGTGATATATATGTGCATGATGGAACCAAGTAGTGTGGAAATTGATTGGTAATCCTTGTTTAACTTATGAGAGGATAAATTTGATTTGTTTAAAACTTTATTTAAGAAAACTCAAAATGGGTTATGCTTAATGTAATTCTAATTAAACAAAGTGTACTTTCGACTTGACTCATTTACAGCGTGTCCAAAAATTACAGATTTTTTTATTGGACAAGTACAAAATAAAAATTTTGGTCCCAGCAATTTTTTTTAGGCCCAACAACGCCCCTCAATTCATTAATTAGGTTTTGAATTATTTTTGTTTATTCAATTGGGTTATTAACCAAAACCGTAATCAGTTAATAACCTGTTAGTGGTTATTTTTAACCGTAGGTTAGTTACCGATTATTGATATTCAGTATAGAAACCAGTTATTAACCGGCAGGCCGGTAAATCAAAAAGTACCCGAAATATTCAAAAGGAAAAGCAAATAAATCGGTTATTGACCGAAAATAACCGGTGTAACCGGTTAACCGCACCGATTATTAGAATTAACCGGTTTGTGCACCTTCAATTATAAATTTATCATTACACTTCACTAGTTGGGCTTCTCAAAAGAATACAACCATTCAGGCCCTTTACAAATTTCATTGGCAAACTGGACCACAAATCCAAAAGTTTTAAACTGTTATGGCCCTTTTAATGTTTTTTTTTCTTTTAAAAACCATACACATTTTTAATATATATATATATATATATATATATATATATATATATATATATATATATATATATATATATATATAAACAGTCTTAAATATTTAACTTAACATGTTAAAAATAATTTTTTAAAATTTTTTTTCGACGTTTTTCTTATAAATACTTGTAGAAGCATTTTTAATAAAAAAAATAAAAAAACTAAAAATATAAAAAAACAGTTAAAAAGGCTTAATTTTCTTTTACAAAAATGATTATTTTATTGTAATAGTTTCTACCCATTTTTATAAGGAAAAGCGCTAAAAAAATTTAAAAAAATTGATTTTTAACATGTTAAGTTAATTTTATAAGATCTATTTTTTAACTGTTTTTAAACATTTTTTTTATATTTTTTAGTTTTTTATTTTTTTATTAAAAATGTTTCTACATGTATTTAGGCCACACGTAATGGGGCGGCATATCACAACCAAATCAAACATAGCGCCCAATAGCGTCGCGCCACACCGCTACGGCCGGCGCTATGGGTTATTTTTTGTCTTCTCGCGAAATGCATAACGTCGTTGCCCTTCCTTCCCCACTCTCTCTCTCTCACACACACACACACATATATATATATATACATACATACATATATACAAAACCCCAAACATATATAACCCCACAAAACCCTCTTGTGATATAAAGCCCCATAAAGCCCATCTCTACGCGTTTCGCCACTTGTCACATAACGCCCCTTAAGGGGTTTTATGACTATAAATGGTCTTATAAAGAAAAGAACCGAATTTTTTTTTAGAAAAAGTTGAGTTTTAACATGTTAAGTTGTATTTTTAAAAGTGTTCTCCGGTTCCCCACTTCTTTAGTGTTCCTCAATGAACCTTCCCCTATATATATATATAAACGGGATCAGGAGAAAACGCTCAAAAGTGTGAGAACGGTGAAAACGCTTCCTGGCCTAACACGTGTCACGCGGCATATAGAAGGGCGGAGGGGCTTTTTTGTCCTTTCATATTTCTTTTGTTAAACGCGTGTTATATCCCGTTTTCATTTTTTTGGCGTTTAATAAATACCCCGCGTTTTATTGTTTGTAGATCAGGATCATAATTTTGGCGTTTTAATTATGTTTTGGCGTTTTTATTGTTTTTAAAATCAGGATGCATATCTATGATGTAAAAAATTTTCTTGATGTTTATTATATCAAGTAGGATACAGGTCTATAATTTGACAAACAATTATGGCGTTTTTTAAAAGATAAATAAATTCAGGTTTCCATGTTGTGGCTTTTAATATAATAAATGTTTGCCAATAATGTTACCGTCTCTTCATTTTACTGTTTATCAATTACTGTTTCATTCAATTTCATCGGTGAATTAGTGTTGATTTTTCAGTGATACCTTGTTTGGCGTTTTTGGCGTTTTATATCAACATCGTGCTTTGCTTGCATCCGTTCTCTCAGTTTTCACACTATCAGTCGTTTTGGTGTTTTTGGCATTTTATATTAATTTTCTTTAAGTAGAGAATTAGATAATAAAATCAGAGAATTAGATAACAAACAATAGAAATTGAAAAAAAATTATAATCTAATTTCTCTTACAAATCTTCACTGTCATCAGCCTCTTCTACTTTAACCTTTTTGACGTTTTGAACCTGTTTTGAATACCTTATGTAGATCCTTTTTTTCCTACATAACGCCCGTCTTCATTAAGGGGTAAAAGTCTTTTTTTTCTTAGTTTTTTCAAGAAAATTTGTCCATCTCATTCAGCAAAAGCTTATAGATTTACCCACCTCAGAGTAGAATCCATTCAGTGAAACTTCATTCAGAACAATACTCAATAAAGAAGAAATGACGTTCCGCATCTGTGGCTTCTTTAAGTATCTTTTTTGGCGTTTTAAAGTGAATGGTTTGTTGGAAAGATGGTGTTTATTTTTTTGGTGGTGTGATCAGTTGATTGTGCAGAGACGTCTCTTTCATAGGATGTTTTTGGTGCGTAGTTTAGGCGGGATTTTTATTGATAATATATGATATTAATAAAGTAGCCGTCTTTTCAGTTACTGTCTGTATTTTTTACTGATTTTGTTCAGGTTTTTATGAGTTTTTATGGTCTTAGACATTCCATCTTTCAAGTTTGGCGTTTTTTAATGGCTTTAAGTAGTTTTTGGCGTTTGTTTCCATTTTTAGCTTTTAATAATTCTTCTCTAAATTATTTTTATTATAGGTTGGGAGTTTCTGGCGTTTTACTTCATTATGGTGTTTCCCAATAATTATGACTTTTGGCGTTTTATTAATATAATGTTATTTTTTTATTCTAAGTTGAAAAATACATAACAAACAACAGAAAAAGAAAATTAAAAAAATAAAAATAGAAACAATTCATGTTTCAAATCTTCACTGTCGTCAGTCTCTTTCTTCTTTGAAACATGTTCACTGGCGGTTTGGCTTTGTCATGCTTGTGTTTTTTTGGCTGTTTGGAAAGACAATATGACATGAGTTTTTTGTTTGAATATGTATCTTCAAACCACTCATCAGTGTCATTCGTCTAATTCATGCCATTATAATATTCATTAATAACAAAACACAAAAACTGACATAAGTCTGACCCAGTATCTTTTTCTTGAAGTTTTGTCCATCTCATTCAGCAAAATGTTATTTGAGTCGTAGCACCTCAGGAAAGAATGCATTTTCCGAAACTTTGCGTAGAACAATATTGAATATACAAGAAACGATTTTTGGCATTTTTGGCGTGAGGAAATAGTGTATCTGAAAGAAAAGTCCATTTTTTGGAAATTTTTGATATTTGAGAGATTTGGCGTTTTCTAAGATGATTGGTATATAGTAAAATATGGCGTTTTTGAGTTGGTGTGTTTGATGTTTTGGATTTTTTGGCATTGTAAGATGAATGTTATATAGTAGAAATATGCCGTTTTCAGGTTGGGGGAGGTGTGTTCTTATGTATGAGAATGTTTTGTTTATATAGGGATGCGTTTTGGCCAGTAATGGCGTTTTATTCATTAGTTGGCATTTTGGTATAGAAGTGTAAAGATCTTTTTACCCTTAATGAAGCGCGTCGACTCAATAGAATTCGTGTTATTTACGAAAACACCACCGCGCCAATCTAGTCCATAGATTGTTTTGATCGGACGATCGATAAGCGTTTTCTCACCGTTCTCACACTTTTCAGCGTTTTCTCTAAATCCTGACCCTATATATATATATATATATATATATATATATATATATATATATAGGGTTACTTGATTTTAATAATCCAAAGTTTCACCAGTTGGCCGATAATAATCCCAACTTCAAAAATTCCCTCTGACAATCGCAACTTGTAAGATTTTGGCCCCCATCGATCCTTTTCTATGTGACAACTCGTATTTCAAACCTTTTGTTGTGTGCTTCGATGTAACCTGTTTGAACTATATGTGATCATGTGAACGTTGATGATTAATGAAATATGTGTTGTTATGTTATGAGAATATGTGTATGCATGTATGTACGTAAACGACTCTAAACGCACAACTCTTGGCCGATCGCACAGCCCCATTTGGGCCTTACTCTTTGTATTCGGATCAAGGGCAGCCCATGATGGGTTCGGCCCACCCCTCTTTGCACGCATAACCTTAGGAGAAGGGGGTATACTCCTCATTATTTTTTGCAAAACACTTCACACACAAAACCCTACTCTCTCTCTCTCCCTCTCTCGAAGCCGACGGCAACTCGCATAGCCGAAGCTATCTCGTGAAGCCTTCTTGACCGGATAACCTTTGTGTTACTTTCTAATCGGTTAGTGTGTTTATTGTTGATTTCATGATTGAATGATGTTATGATTCATATGTATTAC
Source organism: Helianthus annuus (assembly GCF_002127325.2). Taxonomy (NCBI): domain Eukaryota; kingdom Viridiplantae; phylum Streptophyta; class Magnoliopsida; order Asterales; family Asteraceae; genus Helianthus; species Helianthus annuus. The sequence goes on from NC_035446.2 coordinate 19,561,409, forward strand.
ACGATGGGTCAGGGTTGGTAGGTGTTTGATTGTGATATAAAACTTATGTAAGTATGATGTTCATGAAAAATCGATTCACTTGTGTATGATGTTAAAGAACCGAATACATGATAATCGGCTGGGATATATTATCAATCGGATGAATGTTGTGATTGTTACGATTAGGATGCATGTTAGTAACCAATATCATGAGCCCGTTAATGTGATTGGTGTTATGGATGTTGTTCTTGCCATGATTGTGATTAGGGTTCATTGAGATTTGATGTTAAAGCCCCTGTTTAATCGATGATTTCATGATTTGAAGTTGTTAATGCTGAATTAATTGAAAGGATGAGAAATAGGAAACTGTTAGAATGATTGTAACCGATTACCATGATTTACGGCAATCACACAACATAATCGCACAAGTCTCTTGATCGCACAAGAGGCTCTGGTCGCACATGTGACAACCCTCACAAAACCAGTTATCCGTACGACTTAATTAACTATTAATTGTTGCCTAATTACTGTGCTTGACTGAGATTCCTGATAAACTGCTACTTGATTTTTGATACATGTACATATCTGCATCATACTTTGATTTCCGTCACTACATTATTTATTTACTGAACCTTAGTGACAAACATGATGCACAAAAGCACAGTAGCATTTGAACGGATAACCTATTGAACATGCTGATATAGCCAGCATCAGGCAAACAATGCCTCTAAAGGCCTGAATGAGCCAGAATTATTTTACTACACCCATAGTGTGTGTAGAGATACAAGGGTTGTATGTTTACGTCTCTAGGGATAAGATACAGAGATTGGATGTGCTTAAAACGTACTCTAAGCACAAAACACAGCACTTTTATCAACACACTAGCTTCTAGCTACTTAATAAAGTGCCAAAACATGAGAAATTATTCCTGACACTTTGCAGAATAAATTGTGTCGCTAAAAATATTATTTATGACGCTTAAAAGATTACTTAAGCACTTTAACGGATTACTATCCAACCGAACAACCGGACAATACCCAGAACATAAAAATATTGCCAGAATTATTGTTAGTATTTTTCTGAGCCAGTTAGGGTCCCTGATTTCCCTAACACCCGCTCTTTAACACATTAAACAACTAACGGGGTTAATCCCTAAAGTAACCGACTTTAACCAAACTAAACTGTAACTGAACAATCGAGATCGAACCGGATACCATTTCTTTCCAATGGAATCGGTCACTATGATGTGACATAAAGAGTACACTTTTTATTATTTAATTAGATTACGTGGATATCGAGACGACTTAGATCCGTTGGACGAAAGGACTAGATTTCTCCTATAAATACCCACACACACTCAACACACACACACACTCACCAACTCTCTTCTCTCTTTCCCTCCCTATTCTCGGCCGAAGAGAACCCCCACCATCCATCCATTTTTCGGTTCAAGTCTTGCCATTCCAAGTGCACACTAGTGTCGGGGATCACGTACAACGAAGCTTGGAGCAAACGGAAGCTAAAGGACCTCGTGCATTTGCTTTTATCCACGCCGTTTTCGACTAGATTCTTCCCTAGCCTTGAGCTAGAGGTATATTGTTTAAAACTCTTTTTAATCGTAACTAAAGTGGTTAAAAGGATTTTTGACGGTTAAAAGTCGGTAACCCACTTCTTGAATCTTTAAAGTCTACTAAAACATGAAAAACGTTGGTTAAAAGCATATAACGCGTGTAAATGTCGTAGTATTTGAATATGTTGATTGTTAAGGCCCGATCTACGTTGTGGTGGCTCTTATCATCGTTTAACCCGACTTTGTTAAGATCCCGAATCTTGACATACACTTGTTTCTTTTGTACAAGGGTTAAAAGGTGAAACTCCACCACACGGGAAACATGAACTTGTGTAAAAGTGTTTTGACACGTGAAATAGTATTTAAAACGAGCCGATCTACGTATGTACAAGTGGTATATTCGTAGAACCGGGTGTTGAGAAAATCATGTTTTACAAAAGTGGATAACATGTTAATAAAAGACGATTTCTATAAACTACAAGTGTAAAAACACTTGTGAAACGAAAGATCCGACAAAATAACAATTTTTATAAAAATTATCGGAAGTTGTAAAGAGTGATTTGTTCCAAAAACGGGGTTTTTGCAAGACTAAACTATTTTATACATAGATCCACTAAATATAACGAGATCTACATAATAGTTTTAGAAAAACTACAAGTTCATGTAATATTGTGATTTTACATACTAGTCTACGAGTTTAATGTGTTGAAACTAGTTTGAAGTATCGGGAAATGATTTGGTTGATTTGATGAATTGTTGAAATGATTTTGTAAAAGAAAATGATACGCTTGAAAGCGTGGCCACCTCCAGTTACAGGGGAAACTCTGGCGAAATTTTTCTAAAAATTTAACACTTAGAATTATTTACAAGTGTTAAACTATTTTGAAATGTTTTCAAAATATATTTCGCCATGACTTTATTTATTAAATAATCGGAGGTGGGATTTTCACAAAACTAAACGTGATGAATATTTATTCGAAAAATATATTTTTCATCACACTGTTTATGATTATTTTGTGAAAATATATAAATATTATTTTTAGAGTAAAAATAATATTTGCAAGCTTTGTCGAACCCAAAATGATACAAACGCTTATACGACAACATATAAGTTACAACGGTAATTGTCATTACCACTTAATCGCCAAAACGTAACTTACGCTTTATACGGAAATATTCATAAACGCATATGTTGTCAACGTATTATTTTGGAAAGTATTATGTAAAAAGAAAATATATTATTTTTGAGAAAAATAATTATATTTGGAATGAGAAATAAAATATATTAAGTGAGACTTAATGTTATAAACACGCATGTATTAATTCCCCCATCCTTGGGAAGGAGATTTTCTACCAAGTATATACACGGAACGGTTGTCTAACCGTTTCCCGAAAAATTAAACTATAAAGCTAAAGCACGGCCATCCGTCTAATAGAATTAGCACATGTAGGTCGTTGCGCAGCAGTTGGATATTTGGATTACTTGGTGTTGTGACGCACTCACTGTGAGTTCATGTCCCCCTTTTCTCTAACTGTTTTCAGTTTACTTAACTGCGGGGGTGAAATACATGTTACTATGATTTACGAGTACTTTACAACGGTATGTTTAACGTAAGGAGGTGTTATACGATCATGTGAGTGGATAGGAACAACATGGGGCCATTAGTCCTCATGGAGGGACCGAGGGACAGGAGCGGTAGATCTATCTGGGTGTAGCGAGCCCAGCCCCCGGCCAAACTAGAAACGGACCGTGGGGTGACTTTGTCCACATACTTTGCCGTGGCGAAATCTGCTAGGTTTGAGTCTCCCTATTTGCACTTCACATATGTCAGTGGCCTTGCAAACCATTGGTGATCACAAGTCCTCTTACACTGCTACATACCACAACTATTTTTATACTCACAAATGTTTTACATACTCACCTACACGTGAACTCGCTCAACATTATTGTTGATTTTTCAACTCACATGTATTTCAGGAAATTAACCGGATCTGGCACGGTATGGAACGTTTTCCGCTGCACTGGTCATGAAGTCATCAGGGTTTAGGGTTGTGTCTCTTACCTGGACAAGACACAATCCCTAAATCACGTTTATATTTTGTTATAAGTTGTAATGTCACTGAACAAGGTTATGGTTGCATGTTAAAAACACTGGTATTGTATGATGTTTTCAAAAACTTAATGGATGACTTGCATGGTTTTTAAATTCATATAGCTTTGTTATGATTAAGCTATGGTATTAAGAAGTCACACAAATTAACCACGCTTCCGCAAAGCCAGGGTGTGACAGCTTGGTATCAGAGCTCTGATCATAGCGAACTAGGATTCTTTCTCGAGTCTAGACTATGATCACTAGGGCTCTCACGAAAACATTTTTCTGCATACCACTTAAGTCCAGATCCACAAACTTTTTACAAACAAATGTTGAGCACATTTTATTCATTATTCTAGGCTCAGTCTGGGAGGCTGAGGTTCAGGCTAGTGGGACTAGGAGTGTTGGCTAGTGGGACTAGGAGTGTTGGCTAGTGGGACTAGGAGTGTTGGCTAGTGGGACTAGGAAGGACAGTCTGAGAGGCTGGGAGGCTAGTGGGACTAGGAGTGTTGGCTAGTGAGACTAGGAAGGACAGTCTGGGAGGCTGGGAGGCTAGTGGGACTAGGTGGATTATGTGATTATTATCTGGTACCTTATGTGACTATTTGATTCACTGATTTTGTGCTTATTCTGTGTTATGTTACAGACCCATGGATTCACCAGCTACAGGTGGATCAGATACCACTGGACCCCTACCGTTAGTGTCAGACGATGTTATGTCTTCGGAGCATGAGGTGCACACCTCAGACTATACTAGCACCGACGATGACGACTTCCAGCCGTTCGCGTTACCAGACGGCGCCGATGAGCACACTGATGACTCCTTACCCTTCGCTTTACCCGAGGGTGCCTATGAGCCTATTGATGGCGATCCTGCTGAGTACCTCCCTATTGTTGCGATTCCAGCACCGATTCCTCTTGCTTCCTACCCTGCTTATGAGCTTATGCCAGATGCCAAGGCTGACGGCGACATCGAGCTTTACGAGGACGAGCCATTTGAGGACGAGGATCCTGACGTAGCTCCTCTACCTGCTGGCGGTCTCTTGATGATAGCTGACGTTCCAGCTGGAGACTCGCCCATTCACTCACCAGTCCCAGACTCTTTTGAGTCTGTGGCATCTGTATCATCTCGCGGGGCGAGCGCGCAGCAGTTTATTCACGACTCAGACCCTGATCATGCGTCTTCAGCTGCCCCCATTCCGAGCTACGCGTTTGAGCATGATGATATCGAGGATTCTGACCCTGTTTTCCCTCCAGGATTTGATCCTGACCTTGATATCGAGTACATTCCTATGGATGGGCATATAGAGGACCCTGATGATCCTATCGGTCCCATTGACCCAGATTTTGACTTTGACATGGCGTTCGACGACCCTGAGCCTGCCATAGCCCCAGAGCAGGCAGCTGCTTTTGATCCTTTACCTGAGCATGACCCTGTTCATGCTGATTTTCCTCTTGAGCCTGTTGATGCCGATCCCCCTGTAGATGTTCCTGTGATCGAGGGCGATCATGTTGCTGCTGATCCCATTGTTCCTTTACCCGTTGGTGACATACCTGTCGATCCTGTTATTGCACCTGTTGACCCCGTTATTGCTCCTATCGATCCTTTACCCATCGAGCCCGAGCACGCTCTTTTTGCTGAGCACATGGATCCTCCAGATGAGGAGGCACAGCACGGGTGGATACCGGCGGACGAGGATGTTCCACCGTTTCCCCCACATCACACTGGCACACATCATACTGATTTCTCATTTCAGATCCCATCATTTATTCCTCCAGCAGGGCCTGGAGAGGGCTCTTCAGCCCACCCTTTCGGTCATGTACCGACGACCATGCCATTCATGCCTCAGATAGCATCTATCCCATCTTCTGTTGCACCTATCGATCTTACCAGCACGCCATTACTTTGGTCATCTTCCTCACCGATGCCACCCACTGATCCATACCACCCATTTCATTTGGGCCATACTATTGAGGATCTTTTGATGTCATTTGTACACCAGCACGAGTCTCATTCACAGCGACTCCAGGAGCTCGAGAGAGCTCAGTTGTCTTTTGGTCCATATCTTGGTCAGACATCTTCATCATTCCAGCCTTTTCGATCATTTCCTCCTGACATTGCTGCCCGACTTTCGACCTTGGAGCAGCAGGTTGCGTCCGTGATCCGTACTCAGCAGGCGATGGAGGAGGACTGGTATCACTTACGCCGCTTACTTTTCGCTCACTTTCCCCCTCCTCCACCCCCATCCGCATAGGGCTCATTGGTACTGTAGTGGTAGGCGATGGTGAGACGACCGCGATTGTGACTGCACAGCCTTTTGGAGACCATCTGACGATACAGATTTTTGTTGATATTTGTTGATGTACTGGTTGTATGTGACACTGATGTGATGTTGTTTTTGACAGGGGTGATGTAGCCCCTATTTGATTTGTGATTGTATGATACAGTGACGTGCTGACACACTTGCTACACTTTATGGTCTCGATATATATAACAATCGCCGTATTCTCACCATATCTGATTCACTTGATTGCTTATTTATGATTTGTGACATGGGATGTTGTATGTATGATATTTGCAACATGGGATGTTGGGACATGGGATGTTGTGTGTGATATATTGATAACATGAGATGTTATATGCTATTACTATTACTATATACGTATGTTTATTATGGCCTAATCGACGTACGCATCTTTAGAAGATGGCACCAAGACGTCAACCGCAGCCGATGCCCACTACTCCTGAAGAACTACAGCAAGTTATTGCTGCCGCCATTGCTCAGTATGCTGCCTCGCAAGAAGGACCAAGCGGAAGTAACACGAACATCAACGGCAACCAAAATCCTCCTCATGGTAAACCTAAGTCATTAAGACATACCATGGCATAAATGGATTCCTTTAGCAAATGCTAATGCCGTTCCTATGATATGATGTATGTGCAGGGTGCACCTACAAACAATTCTTGGACTGTAAGCCCATCAACTTCGACGGCACAGGTGGTGCTGTTGCTTTCGTTCGCTGGGCAGAGAAGACTGATTCCACCATCCGCATGAGCAAATGTGCGCTCGACCAGCAGGTCACTTACATCTCAGGGCTATTTCTAGACGGAGCCTTATCTTGGTGGAACTTACAAGTGCAGACACTAGGCGAAGCTGCCGCCTACGCCCTGACTTGGGCCGAATTGAAAGAGCTTATGCGCAAGAAGTACTGTTCCCGCGCAGAAATTCAAAGGTTGGAGACTGAATTTTGGCACCTAAAGATGGATGGACCAAAGGTTGAAGAATACGTCCAGAGGTTTCATGACCTATCTCAAGTGGTTCCTTATATGGTCACGCCTGAATACAAGCGAATTGAGCGCTTCATTTGGGGATTAGCTCCCCAAATCATTAGCATGGTGACCTCCGCCAAACCGGCAACTATTACGGAAGCCATTGATTTGAGCGTGGCTCTCACTGAGGAGGCAATTCGTTTAAACAAGTTTGATGAAGTCAAGGCGAAGAAGACAGAGACTCACGTTGAGCCCTCAGGAGATAACAAAAGGAAGTTTTCAAACTTCAAACAAGGCGTCAGTATGGCAGTAAAGAAAGGAAAATCAGCTGGTAGTACCAAGAAAGGGAAAGGGTACCAGGGCACCCAGCCCAAATGCAACAACTGCCAACGCCACCATACTGGCAACTGTAACGTGAAAGTTTGTGAATCTTGTGGAAAACCGGGCCACTCAAAGGAATCATGTTGGGCTAGTACAGGCCGGGGAGGCCAGGGAGGATATATGAATAGAAACGATAATCGTGGTGGTTTGGGAAATCGCCCACAAGGGAATAATCGAGGCTACAATGCAAATCAAGCCGGAACTGCCAATCAAAACAACCCGCCAGTTGGGGACGGTGCGGGAAGTGGAAAAAGATTAGGATGTTTTCATTGCGGTGACATTGGGCACTTCAAGAAGGATTGCCCGGGATTGAACCAAGCCCGTGGAAGGGTGTTCCAGATCGGTGCACGGGAAGCGCGCCAGGATCCCAACGTTGTCACTGGTACGTTCCCTGTAAATCAACGCTATGCATCTGTTCTGTTTAATACTGGCGCCGATTATAGCTTCGTATCATTAGAACTTAAGAATATGCTTGGTTTAGCCGCTAGTAAGTTAGATATTCCGTACTCGATCGAATTAGCAAATGGGAAGTTAGTAGAAGCTAACGAGGTGATTCGAGGTTGCGTGATAGAGTTGGGAGAACGTGAGTTTGCTCTCGATCTACTACCAGTCCAGTTGGAAAGCTTCGACGTGGTAGTAGGGATGGATTGGTTATCAAGTAACAAAGCAGAGATAGTTTGTCACGAGAAGATAATTCGTATCCCGACCGATGATGGTGAGACCATTGTTGTTCATGGGGAGAAGCGTGAGACGCCGTTAAGGATGATTAGCTGCCTGAAAGCAAGGAAGTGTTTGCAGAAAAGATGTGTTGCTTTTCTGGCACACATTATGGATAAAAAGGCTGTTGGGCCGAAGATCGAAGACATCCCTGTCGTGAGGGAATACCCAGAAGTCTTTCCAGAAGACTTGCCTGGCTTGCCGCCTCAAGGGCAAGTGGAGTTTCGCATCGACTTAGTTCCAGGCGCCGCGCCTGTGGCTAAGGCACCTTACAGACTTGCTCCGTCTGAGATGCAGGAACTGTTGACACAACTTCAAGAGTTGTTAGACAAGGGTTTTATCCGACCAAGCTTCTCGCCTTGGGGAGCTCCAGTTTTGTTTGTGAAGAAGAAGGACGGTAGTTTCCGTATGTGCATTGACTACAGAGAATTGAACAAGCTGATGATCAAGAATAGGTATCCTTTGCCAAGAATCGATGACCTATTCGACCAGCTTCAAGGTTCAAGCTTCTATTCAAAGCTCGATCTTCGATCCGGATACCATCAACTACGGATACAGGAAGAGAGTATTCCGAAGACAGCCTTCAGAACTCGATATGGACACTACGAGTTCCTCGTTATGCCGTTTGGGTTGACAAAGGCACCTGCTGTGTTCATGGACTTGATGAACCGAGTTTGTAAGCCATACCTGGATAAGTTCGTGATTGTATTCATCGACGACATTTTGATTTATTCGAAGACAAGGGCTGAGCACGAGCAGCATCTTAGAGCCATTTTGGAGCTGCTAAAGAAAGAACAGTTGTACGCCAAGTTCTCTAAGTGTGAGTTTTGGCTAAGAGAAGTGCAATTCCTTGGGCACGTGGTGAATGGAGATGGAATTCACGTGGACCCCACCAAGATCGAGGCGATCAAAGATTGGGAAACGCCAAAGACGCCAACTGAGATTCGGCAATTCTTGGGTTTGGCTGGCTATTATCGAAGGTTCATCGAGAACTTTTCAAAGATCGCTCAACCGTTGACACTCGTCACGCAAAAGGATAAGAAGTTTGATTGGGGAATCAAACAGGATGAATCGTTTCAGATATTGAAAGACAAGCTTTGCAACGCGCCAATCTTAGCTCTACCAGAAGGCACTGACGATTTCGTGGTATACTGCGACGCATCGCGTCAAGGTTTGGGTTGTGTGTTGATGCAACGTCAAAAGGTTATCGCCTACGCATCACGCCAACTGAAAGTGCACGAAAAGAACTATACCACGCATGATTTAGAGCTTGGCGCAGTGGTTTCTGCCTTGAAGATCTGGAGACACTACCTTTACGGTACAAAGTGCACAATCTTCACAGATCACAAGAGCCTCCAGCATATATTCAATCAGAAGGAGTTGAATATGAGGCAAAGGCGATGGGTCGAGTTGTTGAACGATTACGACTGCGAGATCAAGTATCATCTAGGGAAGGCGAATGTGGTCGCTGATGCCCTAAGTCGTAAAGAGAGAATCAAGCCCATAAGGGTTAGGGCTATGGAAATGATAATTCAAACCGATCTTTCCTCACGCGTTCGTGCAGCACAGAAGGAAGCTCTCAAGGAGGGAGACCTTGAGGCAGAATATCTCCGTGGGATGGAGAAGATTTTGGTGCCAAACAGGGAAGGAACATTGTGTTTTGGGAAAAGGATTTGGGTTCCTCTGTTTGGTGGTTTAAGAGAGATTATCTTTGATGAAGCTCACAAGTTGCGGTACTCTATCCACCCTGGAGCGGATAAGATGTACCAGGATCTTAAGGATTATTACTGGTGGCCTAGGATGAAAGGCGATGTTGCTATTTACGTGAGCAAATGTCTAACTTGCGCCAAAGTTAAGGCGGAATACCAGAAGCCTTCGGGACTTCTGCAGCAACCAAAAATTCCCCAGTGGAAGTGGGAAGAAATCTCCATGGATTTTATTACGAAGTTGCCAAGGACGCCAAAAGGCCATGACACTATCTGGGTGATAGTGGATCGCTTAACGAAGTCAGCACACTTCTTGCCTATCCGCGAGACGGATCATACAAGCAAATTGGCTGAAATCTACGTGAGAGAGATTGTTACACGCCATGGAGTACCCCTCTCGATTATTTCTGATAGAGACGGGAGGTTCGTATCGAGGATATGGCAATCCTTCCAGGAAGCTTTTGGCTCAAAGCTGAATATGAGCACAGCTTTTCACCCGCAGACCGATGGTCAAAGTGAGCAGACGATTCAGACGTTGGAGGACATGCTGAGAGCATGTGTGATGGATTTAGGCGGTAGCTGGGATAAGCATTTACCCCTGGTTGAGTTTTCATACAACAACAGCTACCACACCAGTATTGGTGCCGCGCCATTTGAAGCTTTATATGGGCGCAAGTGCAGATCGCCACTCTGTTGGTCTGACGCAGGTGATAGACAATTGGTAGGTCCCGATGTAGTTCAGGAAACTACAGATAAGATCGCGCAAATCCGAGATCGCATGAGTGCGGCTCGTGACCGTCAGAAGACCTACGCAGATCTGAAAAGGAAACCTCAGGAGTTTGAGGTTGGGGATATGGTTTTGTTAAAGGTATCACCCTGGAAGGGTGTGGCACGCTTTGGGAAGCGTGGGAAGTTGAATCCGCGCTACATTGGTCCTTTCAAAGTTTTAGAAAGAATTGGGACCGTAGCATACAAGTTGGATCTACCTGCCGAACTGAATAATGTTCACGATACATTTCATGTATCCAATCTGAAGAGAAGTCCAACTCAAGTTAACGTTGCCATTCCTACCGACGAAATTCATATTGATGACACGCTCCACTTTGTTGAGGAACCTGTTGAGGTCACAGATTGGAAAATAAACAAGACCCGCCGGAGCAGTGTCAAGCTCGTCAAAGTTCGCTGGAATGCTAGACATGGTCCTGAATTCACCTGGGAGCGTGAGGACCAAATGAAGGAGAAATACCCTCACTTATTTCCTGAGAACCCTGCTTCTACAAGCAGAATTTAAAATTTCGGGACGAAATTTATTTAACGGGGGGAGAATGTGACAACCCTCACAAAACCAGGTATCCGTACGACTTAATTAACTATTAATTGTTGCCTAATTACTGTGCTTGACTGAGATTCCTGATAAACGGCTACTTGATTTTTGATACATGTACATATCTGCATCATACTTTGATTTCCGTCACTACATTATTTATTTACTGAACCTTAGTGACAAACATGATGCACAAAAGCACAGTAGCATTTGAACGGATAACCTATTGAACATGCTGATATAGCCAGCATCAGGCAAACAATGCCTCTAAAGGCCTGAATGAGCCAGAATTATTTTACTACACCCATAGTGTGTGTAGAGATACAAGGGTTGTATGTTTACGTCTCTAGGGATAAGATACAGAGATTGGATGTGCTTAAAACGTACTCTAAGCACAAAACACAGCACTTTTATCAACACACTAGCTTCTAGCTACTTAATAAAGTGCCAAAACATGAGAAATTATTCCTGACACTTTGCAGAATAAATTGTGTCGCTAAAAATATTATTTATGACGCTTAAAAGATTACTTAAGCACTTTAACGGATTACTATCCAACCGAACAACCGGACAATACCCAGAACATAAAAATATTGCCAGAATTATTGTTAGTATTTTTCTGAGCCAGTTAGGGTCCCTGATTTCCCTAACACCCGCTCTTTAACACATTAAACAACTAACGGGGTTAATCCCTAAAGTAACCGACTTTAACCAAACTAAACTGTAACTGAACAATCGAGATCGAACCGGATACCATTTCTTTCCAATGGAATCGGTCACTATGATGTGACATAAAGAGTACACTTTTTATTATTTAATTAGATTACGTGGATATCGAGACGACTTAGATCCGTTGGACGAAAGGACTAGATTTCTCCTATAAATACCCACACACACTCAACACACACACACACTCACCAACTCTCTTCTCTCTTTCCCTCCCTATTCTCGGCCGAAGAGAACCCCCACCATCCATCCATTTTTCGGTTCAAGTCTTGCCATTCCAAGTGCACACTAGTGTCGGGGATCACGTACAACGAAGCTTGGAGCAAACGGAAGCTAAAGGACCTCGTGCATTTGCTTTTATCCACGCCGTTTTCGACTAGATTCTTCCCTAGCCTTGAGCTAGAGGTATATTGTTTAAAACTCGTTTTTAATCGTAACTAAAGTGGTTAAAAGGATTTTTGACGGTTAAAAGTCGGTAACCCACTTCTTGAATCTTTAAAGTCTACTAAAACATGAAAAACGTTGGTTAAAAGCATATAACGCGTGTAAATGTCGTAGTATTTGAATATGTTGATTGTTAAGGCCCGATCTACGTTGTGGTGGCTCTTATCATCGTTTAACCCGACTTTGTTAAGATCCCGAATCTTGACATACACTTGTTTCTTTTGTACAAGGGTTAAAAGGTGAAACTCCACCACACGGGAAACATGAACTTGTGTAAAAGTGTTTTGACACGTGAAATAGTATTTAAAACGAGCCGATCTACGTATGTACAAGTGGTATATTCGTAGAACCGGGTGTTGAGAAAATCATGTTTTACAAAAGTGGATAACATGTTAATAAAAGACGATTTCTATAAACTACAAGTGTAAAAACACTTGTGAAACGAAAGATCCGACAAAATAACAATTTTTATAAAAATTATCGGAAGTTGTAAAGAGTGATTTGTTCCAAAAACGGGGTTTTTGCAAGACTAAACTATTTTATACATAGATCCACTAAATATAACGAGATCTACATAATAGTTTTAGAAAAACTACAAGTTCATGTAATATTGTGATTTTACATACTAGTCTACGAGTTTAATGTGTTGAAACTAGTTTGAAGTATCGGGAAATGATTTGGTTGATTTGATGAATTGTTGAAATGATTTTGTAAAAGAAAATGATACGCTTGAAAGCGTGGCCACCTCCAGTTACAGGGGAAACTCTGGCGAAATTTTTCTAAAAATTTAACACTTAGAATTATTTACAAGTGTTAAACTATTTTGAAATGTTTTCAAAATATATTTCGCCATGACTTTATTTATTAAATAATCGGAGGTGGGATTTTCACAAAACTAAACGTGATGAATATTTATTCGAAAAATATATTTTTCATCACACTGTTTATGATTATTTTGTGAAAATATATAAATATTATTTTTAGAGTAAAAATAATATTTGCAAGCTTTGTCGAACCCAAAATGATACAAACGCTTATACGACAACATATAAGTTACAACGGTAATTGTCATTACCACTTAATCGCCAAAACGTAACTTACGCTTTATACGGAAATATTCATAAACGCATATGTTGTCAACGTATTATTTTGGAAAGTATTATGTAAAAAGAAAATATATTATTTTTGAGAAAAATAATTATATTTTGGAATGAGAAATAAAATATATTAAGTGAGACTTAATGTTATAAACACGCATGTATTAATTCCCCCATCCTTGGGAAGGAGATTTTCTACCAAGTATATACACGGAACGGTTGTCTAACCGTTTCCCGAAAAATTAAACTATAAAGCTAAAGCACGGCCATCCGTCTAATAGAATTAGCACATGTAGGTCGTTGCGCAGCAGTTGGATATTTGGATTACTTGGTGTTGTGACGCACTCACTGTGAGTTCATGTCCCCCTTTTCTCTAACTGTTTTCAGTTTACTTAACTGCGGGGGTGAAATACATGTTACTATGATTTACGAGTACTTTACAACGGTATGTTTAACGTAAGGAGGTGTTATACGATCATGTGAGTGGATAGGAACAACATGGGGCCATTAGTCCTCATGGAGGGACCGAGGGACAGGAGCGGTAGATCTATCTGGGTGTAGCGAGCCCAGCCCCCGGCCAAACTAGAAACGGACCGTGGGGTGACTTTGTCCACATACTTTGCCGTGGCGAAATCTGCTAGGTTTGAGTCTCCCTATTTGCACTTCACATATGTCAGTGGCCTTGCAAACCATTGGTGATCACAAGTCCTCTTACACTGCTACATACCACAACTATTTTTATACTCACAAATGTTTTACATACTCACCTACACGTGAACTCGCTCAACATTATTGTTGATTTTTCAACTCACATGTATTTCAGGAAATTAACCGGATCTGGCACGGTATGGAACGTTTTCCGCTGCACTGGTCATGAAGTCATCAGGGTTTAGGGTTGTGTCTCTTACCTGGACAAGACACAATCCCTAAATCACGTTTATATTTTGTTATAAGTTGTAATGTTACTGAACAAGGTTATGGTTGCATGTTAAAAACACTGGTATTGTATGATGTTTTCAAAAACTTAATGGATGACTTGCATGGTTTTTAAATTCATATAGCTTTGTTATGATTAAGCTATGGTATTAAGAAGTCACACAAATTAACCACGCTTCCGCAAAGCCAGGGTGTGACAGCACAAGACCACACGCACAAGGGAATCACACAAGTTAATTAAACTAGGGTACACCGATTAAAGCGTCTTGTACGACCTTGTCACACCCCAACCGATGGCGGAAACATCGGAGTGAGACGAAAACTAGATTGCAAGAGACTTCATAACGCTATTTGTGTCAAGTATTTAATAATTACTTTTTACATTGCTTGAACTAGAATATAACAAGTTTGAATAACGACAAGCATCAAAAGAACTAAAATTTGATTTCATTAAATAACGGTTTAATACAAGGTTTGAAAAAAAAATACAACATGCTTGAAAATAAAATGCGATACAACGAGTATTAAGGTTTAAATGTGTTTCTAGGCAATCCTATTAGATTCCGTGCATCATCAGAATCCTGCAACATGTATTAAAAGCATAGATCAATACAAAAAGTATTGGCGAGCATACAAGTTTGAATATAAGTATATGTATAAAAGTTCATTTCAATCCAACGTGGCAATTTAAAGTCAAGTTAAATCTAGCATACATAAACAACCTAAGCATAATAAATATCATGGATAAACAAGTTGAAACTAACATGCATCAACAACCTAAGCAATACAATTAGCGTGGATATGCAAGTTGGGACTAATGTGCATAAACAACCTAAGCATAACAAATAACGCGTTCGATGGATTGAGTGGTCGAATATGTTTGATTGTATAAAGTGGATTTTATTAGTTGATACATGTTGCACCCAAAATGCTTTAAAGCGTAAAAAGGGTCGAGTATGCTCACAGTGGCTACGTTTGGAGATTCCTTGAAATGACGCACGAGTAAGCGAATAAGGATTGGGACTTGGAACGATGCGGGTTATCCTACAACAAGAGTTCGGAATGCACTCAATAAAATGGAAAAATCTAATCATAAAATTAATCTTATTTTATATTTATACGTTGGGTACGACTTGTGTCACCGCGATATCCTAGATCCGATGGACCCGGGTGAGCTCGGAGATCGTCACCACTTATAAGGTTAGGGGTTTTCCTGACCATATTCCGTTACGTATACATAAGATTATTTTATAAGATACTGACATCATTTATTGGGTATAATAGTTTAACGTTTTTATTCCAATTGTAAAGATTGTATGAATTGACCACGAATATACAATTATAAAGTCTGATCTATGTATGTATATAAATGTAATCACTGTATAAATTAGTTTATATATATTAATATATAAACTTCTTTTTTTAGGCCAAAAATATAAACTGGTTTGTGTATAATCTGTTTTAATTGTAAACATATAAATAATAATATAATCAGTTTTAGAAAGAAAGAAAAAAAAATGGTAAAAAGAATAATAAGATAAGGAAATGAGTAATAAAGAAAATAAAAAAAATATATATAACAAAACAACAGCTAACTTCTGAGTGTATACTGAGTCTTTGAATTTCAAGACCAACTTAGTAACATAAGACAAACTAAACAAAAACCTATTCATCTCCTTTCTTTATCAAGAACCCAACGAACCAGAAAGAAAACCCACCCACCATTTTCTTTTGTCATCTCCCATTTAAAACAACATCAACAAGAGGTTTTTTTTTTTTTTAGGCATCATACGATATCATCTTCATTTAAACAAGGCAACATGGACATATGATTTTTTTTTTTTGTTTGGATGATTGTTATAGTTTAACAAATATAAGATTTTAATATGAGGATTTAAACAAACGAAATGGATTAAAACAAAGAGAAAGTATACCGAAGCGATGAACGAGCACCTTCCCCGTTGTCTCCTCGAATCGACTCCGGTGTGAGTCCGGCGAACAACAAGTTAATCCGAGAATTAGTATTGACGATATGAAACGATGTAATACTCTAATGTTTTCTTGAAACAAAAAGGTAACATAATGTATACCGAAACGATATAAAGAACCGGCGAGTTGTAGTGGTTGTTCCGGTTACTCCGGCGGGCTTCAGTGTTCCAGCGACTTCTGATCTCCGACTAGGCGTTACAGACCTCACTAAGCACAGTCGCACAACATCTTGCAGATCGCACAAGATTGTGCTGATCGCACAAGATGTTGGGTTACACACAAACCTCTTGAACTATTACACTGTTGGGCCTTGAAGTCCACTATTCACTCGCACAAGCTGAACCGGATCGCACAAGGTGGTTAAACTATTAACAGTTTGGGCCATATACATGCTGGACTATTATATTATTTGGGCCGGATATCATTGGGCTCCAACGGATGACTCGCACAAGGCCACTAGACTTGTGCGAGCCCAATCTTTTGATCGCACAAGTTGAATACATTATGACTGTTAATGTGTTAACATAAAAATCGGTGTTTGCCATGATCTATGCATGTTCGTAACCTGTAACTTATGTGTGAGCATACGTGCATTACTTGAACCTAAACCTGACTTGTATGGTAACCCTGTTAGGACGTGGTTGACCACTCTTAGTTCAAGTAACCTTTCATGTAATCTGCCGAGCAAACCAAGGTCGATCAGGAACTGGCCTGCACCGCGTACACCAACGGAAATACGCCAATTCTTGGGTTTGGCGGGTTATTACAGACGGTTCATCAAAGACTTCTCAAAGATTGCACAGCCGCTTACACTACTGACACAGAAGGGTGTCACCTACCGTTGGGGTAGTACTCAAGAAACGGCTTTTCAGCACCTAAAAGATAGGCTCTGCAGCGCACCTATTCTCTCATTGCCTGAGGGCACGGACGATTTTGTGGTTTATTGCGATGCATCCATCCAGGGTCTTGGATGTGTGTTAATGCAGCGTGACAAGGTCATTGCTTATGCTTCGCGCCAACTCAAGGTTCATGAATGGAACTATACTACACACGATTTAGAGCAAGGAGCTGTTGTTTTTGCACTTAAGATATGGTGACACTACCTGTACGGTACCAAGTGCACTATCTACATCGATCACAGGAGTCTCGAGCATATCTTCAAGCAGAAGGAATTGAACATGCGTCAACGTCGATGGGTTGAACTACTTAATGATTACGAATGTGCCATCAAGTACCATCCAGGCAAAGCCAATGTTGTGGCTGACGCACGAGAGTCAAAGCGGAATATCAGAAACCATCAGGCCTACTTCAGCAACCCAAGATACCACAATGGAAATAGGTGGAAATTTCCATGGATTTTGTTACGGGCCTACCTAGATCTCAGCGCGGGAACGATACTATTTGGGTGATCGTGGATCGACTCACAAAGTCTGCTCACTTCTTGGCCATCAAGGAAACGGATAAGTTCTCCACTCTAGCAGACATATATCTCAAGGAAGTTGTCTCAAGGCACGGAGTGCCAACCTCTATTATTTCGGATCGTGATGCACGATTTACTTCAGAACTATGGCAGACAATGCACAAAGCTTTTGGCTCTCAGTTAGACATGAGCACAGCTTATCACCCTCAGATGGATGGGCAGTCTGAGCGTACTATCCAGACTCTAGAAGACATGCTTCGGGCATGTGTTATCGATTTCGGCAATAGTTGGGAAAAGCATCTTCCGTTAGTGGAGTTCTCGTACAATAACAGTTACCACACCAGCATCCAAGCCGCTCCATTCGAGGCATTGTATGGACGTAAATGCCGGTTACCTCTCTGTTGGGCAGAGGTGGGGGGATAGTCAAATCACAGGTCCAGAAATGGTAGTTGATGCTACTGAACGGATTGCACAGATACGGCAACGCATGGCGGCGGCTCATGACCGTCAGAAAAGTTACGCTGATAAGCGCAGGAAACCGCTCGAGTTCCAAGTTGGGGATCGAGTGCTACTTAAAGTATCACCCTGGAAGGGTGTGGTTCGTTTTGGCAAACGAGGCAAACTCAATCCGCGATATGTCGGACCGTTCGAAATCATAGAAAGAATAGGCAAAGTTGCCTACCGACTAAACCTACCACCAGAACTCGGTGCAGTTCACAATGTCTTTCACGTGTCGAATCTGAAGAAGTGTCTGTCAGAGGAGACCCTCATAGTTCCTTTGAAGGAGCTCACTATCGACGAACAGTTGCGATTCGTTGAGGAACCTGTTGAAATCATGGACCGGGATGTTAAGGTCCTCAAGCACACCAGAATACCTCTCTTTCGAGTTCGTTGGAACTCCCGTCGTGGCCCAGAGTTCACCTGGGAACGCGAAGACCAAATGAAAGAAAGGTATCCCCAATTGTTCGCAAACAGTACAACCACTACTGAGGCTGAAGCTACCACGGAATTTCGGGACGAAATTCCAGATCAACGGGGGGAGGATGTGACACCCCAGGAAAACCATGCAACTTAACTAGCTTCCTTAGTGAGTACGTACCAAATTTCGGGACGAAATTTCTTTCAAGTTGGGGATAATGTGACAACTCGTATTTCAAACCTGTTTGAACTATATGTGATCATGTGAACGGATGAATGTTGTGATTGTTACGATTAGGATGCATGTTAGTAACCAATATCATGAGCCTGTTAATGTGATTGGTGTTATGGATGTTGTTCTTGCCATGATTGTGATTAGGGTTCATTAAGATTTGATGTTAAAGCCCCTGTTTGATCGATGATTTCATGATTTGAAGTTGTTAATGCTGAATTAATTGAAAGGATGAGAAATAGGAAACTGTTAGAATGATTGTAACCGATTACCATGATTTACGGCAATCACACAACACAATCGCACAAGACTCTTGATCGCACAAGAGGCTCTGGTCGCACAAGACCACACGCACAAGGGAATTGCTCAAGTTAATTAAACTAGGGTACACCGATTAAAGCGTCTTGTACGACCTCACTAAGCACAGTCGCACAACATCTTGCGGATCGCACAAGATTGTGCTGATCGTACAAGATGTTGGGCCACACACAAACCTCTTGAACTATTACACTGTTGGGCCTTGAAGTCCACTATTCACTTGCACAAGCTGAACCGGATCGCACAAGGTGGTTAAACTATTAACAGTTTGGGCCATATACATGCTGGACTATTATATTATTTGGGCCGGATATCATTGGGCTCCAACGGATGACTCGCACAAGGCCACTAGACTTGTTCGAGCCCAATCTTTTGATCGCATAAGTTGAATACATTATGACTGTTAATGTGTTAACATAAAAATCGGTGTTTGCCATGATCTATACATGTTCGTAACCTGTAATTTATGTGTGAGCATACGTGCATTACTTGAACCTAAACCTGACTTGTATGGTAACCCTGTTAGGACGTGGTTGACCACTCTTAGTGTCACACCCCGATTTCCACGTGTTCCACCGGTGGGCCCGGTGGGGGATTATCGTGACGTAGTTGGCAACAATATAGTCAAACCACAATATTGAAATGCATAGCGGAAGCATAAAGATAGATATATTTCAACTATTGAATGCAATATCCAAGTATCACAATCGTCGAAATATAATCCACAGGGGATCAAAATAAGATAGAAAAATAATTGTTCAACAGATATTGGCATGCCAAGCTTGCGAGACTCTAACGATGCTAAGGGGTGGCCAGCCTATTACGAGTAGAACCTGCATTAATCTTTTTGGGGAAAATACGTCAGTTTACACTGGTAAATACATTCAACCGACACTTTCGTAAAATGTTTAATAAAAATTGATTTGAATGCACAAGGCACAAACTCTTTATAACTTGGGATAATTTATCAATTAAATCTTGTAAAAGAATTACATGTTCACTATGCGTTCGGTCGCCCGGGTCGTGTCGGGTTTAAGGTTAATTGACACACCACATAGCATAAAACCGTGGCGGGAAAGCCAATGGTTATACCTTTATAATCATGGACACATTGTCGGGTGTACGCCTACACCCGCGTGTCAAGGTCGTGGCCATTTCGTAAAATGCTGCCAAGGATATCCGGGACATGGTCATTAAGCTCCCAAAGGCGTAAAGCCAACAAAACCAATTTTTAAACGGGTCACATTGATAATACCCAACTACTAATGAGTTGGGGTCAATTGCCCGACCAAGCGGTATTTTAAATACCGTAACCCAAGCCCGTATAACGGAAAATAAGTTAAAAGTATTTACCTGAGCAAGTAATATCCTTAATAAACAAATGCAAGTTTCTTTTACTGGTCTCCTACTCTGGAACGAAGGTTTAAACAACCTATTAGAATCCTAACGGGTCTTTAATTTAGCCTTAGCTTAGACCGGTCAGTTTCGAAGGATATTTACGGTTTAATCGCGTGAAAGGCGAAAACCGGGAATGGAATGTGATTCGGACCCAACAAGTTTGAAGACTTGTTTTATATGGGTAATATAACCACACTCTGGATTTTGAAGTAAAAATGATAAGGTTTGACCCGTTTCGGCTAGTTTATGTAAACTAGTTACATAAGCCGAACCGTGCGCGCAAAAAGGCGTAACGGGTAACCGTAAGAGTCCTACACAAGTTTCCAAAGTCAATGTGCTTTAAAGAGGATGTGGTATCAGTAGGATACCTTCCATAATGCCCGTAAAGAGTTTAAATCCATTATATGCCCCGTAGGGGTATTTCGGTCATTTTAAGGATTATAAAAGAGGTTTCTGAGTTCTACAGGAAATATGAGTTTTCCAAACAGTTTATAAGGTCCAAAATACTTATTTTATTATTTAAAATCAGTAGCAACTGGAATCGGGTCAAAATACCTTGTAGAACTCAAGTTATGCTCGAAAAGGGTATATTCGGTATTTACCGAACCGATGCCATAACCGCAGGTTATGAGCAGGTTAAAAATAATTAAAAATCTTTAAAAATTCCAAAATATTATTGTAGGTCCCTCTCGGAGGATGACGAGCCTAAACCTTGTTATACAAACCCACTAGCGAGTGCGGAATCCAAGCTAGCAAGCAAACCGAGATGAAACAAGTATAAAGCACAACACACAAAGGTTCACCGATTAACACCACTGTATTAATGCGTATGAAGGTTTCGGTTACAAGCACAATGTTTACAAATCAGTTTTGCAAACCCTCTAGTGTGTGTGTGTGTTTCGGACAGAATGCTCTCAAACTCTCTATCTTTCTATCTGTGTGCATTTATCTTCTAACATACACTGCATGGGTATATATATACCCAGCTCAGGTTGCTTTGTCCGAAGGATCCGATAGATGGTCGAAGGATCATCTATCGATCACAATGTTATCGAAGGATTCACAGGGACCTCGAAGGATGATCTTTCGAGGTCCATCAATCGAAGCATATCTTTCGAGGAGATCGAAGGATCCACATCATCCTTCGATCTCTTATCCTTCGAGACAGACAACCATATACAATCAGTTTACTAACTGTTGGCCAAGTCAAACCAGGAGGACGGTTGACTTGGTCAACTTACAGGACTGACAAGGACATCGTTTACATCGTGACTGAATACAGACAAAGTACAGACACAAGTGCACCAACAAACTCCCCCTTGGCTGTAGCTTTGTCTCGATCTTCGATGTTTGCAGATTTGTCTCGATCTTGATCATCTTTGATGTTCAAGTCTTCAAGACTCTGATGTCCTTTCAAGTCTTCAATGTCGGAGGATCTTCAAAGTCTTCACGTCTTGAAAGCAGAAAGTGTATCAACAAACTACCCGTATCATGTAGGAAGTGTGTTGACAAACTCCCTCTTAACATAAGCTCCCCCTTGAGTTATGCTCGTGAAATACTTGATCTCTATGAAGTGAGATCCTTGTGGTGTTGATGATGGCCAGCGGCAACTCGATCATGAGTGCCTTCACGTCGTGTCTTCATTCCCATGCTTGTCATCGACCATGTTCTCCTAGCCTTTAGAATCTGCACATGCAAGAAATCTAAACGCGTAATGAGAACACTGCTTGGAATATAGTTAACATAAACAAATGACACACTGATGACCATGTCACAATCAAACACCGTCCGACAGTTTGAAAGTTTAATAAATTTGTCAATTTTAGCCTTTAACTTTCAAAACATGCAAATTTCGACCGTTTATGAAGATTTAGTCAGTTCGGTTTTCGGTCAGGTTTCAGGTAACGAAGACTCGAGCTCCAACATCGTACGATCGAAAATAAAATAGAAATAAAATCTTTTTGGTATTTTTGAATTTTTCAAATGTAAAGACTGAAAGCAGTAAATAAATATATACAGACATTCTTTTTGCGAGTTTCGAGGGTAAGAGAATCATATCAGTGTACGGTCATGCCAAAACACTCTTGTTGTTCAGTTAGTTAACATTAAGATAAGCATCCTATAACAATTATCGGTATTGTTGTCCACTTAAGCTCAACTTATCAGATGTAATCGTGGCGAGGGGATACGTTAAGGTATGATTTATACTTACCGACCGGTGTTCATCCACATCACGACACATTCCCGTATCAAGGTATGCACGAGAATTCATCTTACTGGTGAGTATACCGATTATCATCTGTTTGACCGTATATGATGTGTGATTCTCACTTATTTTGATTTGAAAACAAGCCCTATGTGATATAATCACTTATTGATGAGGAACTTGATTTTCAATATGCATGAGGGCACAGGTGTAAGTCCGTGAACAGGTCAGTACTTCCGTACAGCAGAGAGACGAACTTGACACCCGGATAAATGTGATATTTTATCACTTATTTGAATTGGACATGTGATTGTTTATCACTTATTGAGGTCGAATGCAGTATGTACACGTATGTATAGTATCATGGAAGATCTAGACTTGCGTCCCCGTTATTTTTCGGTAAAAGATACAACCATGATACCCAGATGATAAGCAGCATAAAGACCGAATATCTCAGAACCTCGGCAATCTCTCAAACGAAATTTCGGTACTAAGACCATATGCCAATGAATGGTTCCCACCTGGTCTTCAGTCGATTTAAGATTTATATCACCCTTCACACTTTAAAATGATTGTGAGCCTACCGATACATCTTATATAGAGCTGCTTATCGTTTTTCATTTAAGATTTAAAGAGGTTTGGATAGACCACTGATGTACTATCATTTTCACTTTTGCTCGCCAGGAAACTCATTTTTGTTTTTCTATTGTTTTTGTGTTTTTGAAATTTTTCGATGTTTTTGGATTTTCAGATTTTTGGATTTACTCCCCCTAAAATCAATAAACTAAGACAAATTTAAAAACACAAAGATATTTACAAAAATGATTTTTCGATGTTGGTTTTACTCTTGCTTGACCTTAATGCCGTTTACCAATAATAAGAAGTCAAATCTTGATTTGTCAAATGCTTTGGTAAATAAGTCGGCACGTTGGTCATCGGTGTGGACCTTAACAACATCGATTAGCCTTTTCTCAAAGCAATCACGTATGAAGTGATATTTGATTTCGATGTGTTTGGTCTTTGAGTGCTGCACAGGATTTCTAGTGATATCTAAAGCAGCAGAATTATCAACGTAAATAGGAGTAGTTAGGAATTCAAAACCGTAGTCCCGCATTTGTTGTTGGATCCAAAGAACTTGGGAGCAACAACTTGAGGCAGCAATGTATTCAGCTTCGCATGTTGATGTAGCAACACATGTCTGCTTCTTGCACTGCCATGTGACTAGGCGATTTCCTAAAAACTGACATCCAGCCGTTGTGGATTTGCCGTCGATTTTGCATCCGCCAAAATCAGAATCACTGAAAGCTACCAATTCAAAGTTATTATCCCTAGGGTACCACAGACCGGTGTCAGGGTACGCCTTCAAATAACGAAAAATCCTTTTGACAGCTGCAAGATGTGAGGCCTTCGGATTAACTTGATATTTGGCAAGCAGGCACGTTGGGTACATTATATCTGGTCTTGATGTTGTGAGGTACATAAGAGATCCGATCATTGCGCGGTAGTTTGAAGGACTAACAGCTTCACCCTTCAAGTCTGGAGTAATTCCGTGATTAGTTGGCAATGGGGTACCAATGGGCGTTGCATCAGACATCTGGAACCGGCTCAAGATGTCGCCAATATATTTAGTCTGATGGATGAATATCCCAGACTCCGTTTGTTGCACTTGTAGGCCCAAGAAGAAGGTCATTTCCCCCATAGCACTCATCTCGAATTTATCCTGCATTATGCGCTTGAAATTCCTACACAAGACATCATTAGTAGAACCAAAAATAATATCATCAACGTATACCTGTACCAGAAGAAGATCTCCATCTTGTTCTTTGATGAAAAGAGTACAGTCGATAAGACCTCTTCGAAAACCGTTCTCCAGCAGATAGTGTGATAAGGTTGCATACCAAGCTCGCGGTGCTTGATGAAGACCATATAGAGCTTTGTTGAGCAACCAAACCCGATCGGGATGGATAGGATCTTCAAAACCTGGAGGCTGTTCGACGTATACCTCTTCTTCAACCACACCATGTAAAAATGCACTTTTCACGTCCATCTGATAAACCTTGAATCCTTTGAAGGACGCATAGGCCAGAAAGATTCGAATTGCTTCGAGACGTGCCACTGGTGCATACACTTCGTTGTAGTCGATCCCTTCAATCTGACGAAAACCTTGAACGACTAAACGTGCTTTGTTTCGGATAACAACTCCGCGGTCATCCTTTTTGCATTTGAAAACCCAACGGGTACCAATCTTCTTGTATCCAGCAGGTTTCTCTACGAGTTTCCAGACACCCAGCTTCTGGAATTGTTGCAGCTCTTCCTGCATTGCTTCAACCCAAGCGTTATCTTTCAAGGCTTCTTTCCACGTTCTTGGTTCTTCCTGTGAGACATAACACGCGAAGGACCAATCGTTTTGTTGCCCGGATTCTCGAATAGCCGCATACAAGCCTGCATTGTTGTTGTTTCGCAACATGTTTCTTGTTTGAATGCCACTTTGCACATTTCCTATGATGTTTTGTTGAGGATGGGTATTATGTATCCTTGTTTCAGGATTTTCTCGAACTGGAATATTTATACCCAGGTTGTTAAGATTAAGATCAACAACCAAATCAAGGCCTGGAATTGACGAAGAGGATGATGCAGTAGCCTCAGCTGTTCTAGGGGCATCCACTGGAGGAGTACCCTCTGAAGTACCATGAACTGCCGTTGTTGGGGCTTCTTGATCTGCATCTAGAAATTCATCATCCTCTGAAGATTCGTTCAATTCGTTTGCATCATGAAAATCCTCATTGTTGAGAGTATTATTGTTCACCGAAGAAGATGGTTCTTGATTAACAAGAATTGGACGAACCACCGGTGAAACTGTTGCATTGTCACTCTCGAAAAACATCCTAGCCGCAGCACTTTCTTCAACGACTTCAACATTGATCGAATTGAAAAAGTCATCGTACTCAAACATCCAAGGTTGACCCGGATTTTTGACTGGCAAGGTGTGCCTTTGTACTCTGACCTCAGACCATTCCTCGACCCTTTTAGTCTCTAGATTCCAGACTCGTAAGTTAGGGGTGGCATACCCAAGAAAATATCCATCAATTGCTTTTGCCCCAAACTTTCCATTAGGATCGATGATTGTGCATGGAGCTCCAAACGGTTCGAGATAAGACAGATCTGGTTTCCGTTTTTGAAGAAGCTCAAAGCAGGTCTTGTTGTGCCTTTTGACTGTAAGAACTCGGTTCAATGTGTAACATGCAGAGGCCACAACTTCAGTCCAGAATGGAATGGGCAACTGTGACTCTACCAACATAGTCCTAGCAATCTCGATCAATGTGCGGTTCTTACGTTCAGCGACGCCATTCTGTTGAGGAGTATAAGCTGCACTAAACTCATGAAGAATACCCTTTGAAGTGCAAAACTCCGTCATGGAATGATTTTTAAATTCAGTACCATTGTCGCTACGTATCCGCCTAACCTTCAACTTATACAAATTCTCAATCTGAATGATCAAGTTTTTGATAATGCCAAAGGTTTCACTCTTGTGTGCCATGAACGCTACCCAAGAAAATCTTGAATAATCATCTGTAATCACGAGACAGTATTGATCACCCCGAATACTCTTGTGCTTGACAGGACCGAACAAATCCATGTGCAAGCGTTCAAGAGGTACTGCCACCGTGTTGATTTTCTTTGTAGGGTGCTTCTTCTTCGTTTGCTTTCCTTTCTGGCACGAAACACAGACGTCTTGAAGATGGAAATTTTTGAGGGGAACACCATTCACCAATTCATTTGAAACCAAATGATTCATTTTGCGTAAGTGAATGTGACCCATTCATCTGTGCCAAGAGATAGTGTCTTTTTCTGTGGCTTTGGAAACGAAACAAGTTGCTTGTGCAGACGTAGTAATAGCTTGGCTCATATCAAGGACGTACAAATCATTTATCCTTGGAGCCGACAAGAGAATCCATTCTTTTGGAATTTTGAAGCCGGGTTTCAGCACATAACATCCATTAGCATCAAAGTGTACTGAGAACTGCTTGTCACAGATTTGAGAAACACTAAGAAGATTGTGATCAAGTTGTTGCACAAAATTGATCTTGTCAAAGCTGACAATCCCGTTAGATATCATTCCTTCTCCCGTTATATAACCACCTTTATCTCCAGCAAAAGCAACATAACCTCCTCTAATAGATTTGACGTCGTAGAGAAGCTTCATGTCGCCTGTCATGTGCCTGGATGCCCCACTATCAACAATCCAATGACTACTGATAGTTCCTCCTGGAACACCCTGCACATGAACTCAAATGAATTAGTTGGAGATGGGGACCCAAGCCATTGTGGTCTTGGGTCTTCCATTTTCATCAATGACAATAACTTCTTGTCTTTGATGGTTGGTGAATTGTGATGTTCCCCCTGATTCAGTAACCGATTTTGGTTTCCAGGTCTGTTTTGTTTTACCAGTGTCTTTCTTTAAAGTTTTAACTTCTTGATTGTCTGAAGTTTTAGAATTGTCTGGTTTTACAGCAACAGATTGTTTTTGAACCACATCGGTTTTAATTGCTTTTTCAATCTTCTTGACCTGTTGGCGTTTCTGTTTCTTTTCCCTTTCTTTTGTAAGGCGGGGATCTTGTTTTACAGAAACAGATCGCTTACGGTCATTGTGGTCACGGGGAACATCAACCTTTTCTTTTTGCTTATGAAGATATGGACAATTTCGAATAATATGTCCAATTGTTCCACATTCAAAACATGATCTTCGTTCAACAAACCCCGAAGTATCATGTGTTCGTCTAGCCGATGATGATGAACTTTGTGAACCCGAGGTACTAGGTTTTGAACTGCTTGGTTCATTCCTTTTCTGTATAATAGCTTTCTTGACAAAATCTAAGTTAGATTTGTTTTCAAAAGTCTCAATTTTATCCGTTCCCGTCGATTTCACAAAGTTAACGTTTTTCTTCTTCTTTTGATTCGGCTTCTTTTGGGCTTGAGTCGCTGATTTTCCTTTGGGCTTGGTGTGATTTTGCTGTTTTGGCACTGTTGGTAATTTCTTGTTGCCAAATTGTTTTCGAATTTCAGCCTTTGGAATAGGAGGACACTGTGTAACCGTAACACGTGGTCCTGTCTTTCCCAAAAACTTACTTGTCGAATTTTCAAAGACTTTACAGATTAAGGATTGATTAACATTCTTAATGGGAAAATCTTTGTCTGAGTAAATTTTATCATCACCAACAAGAGTGTACAGCAAATTCACACTCTCCGACTCGTTCTCAGACGAGGACTCGATTGCAACAGTCTTAGCGGGTTCTGCAGGGGGATCACATAGAATGTGATTCTCGAGAGGTATGTCCTCATTTTTGGCTACCGCATCAGACTTTGCTGGGACAGCATCATCAGATTCATCATCAGAAGAATCAGCATCCTCAATCACAACTGGAGGATCTTGAATTTGTTCAGCACTTACAAATGTATCTGCTGACACATCTGAATCTGAGGATACTTCCTTTTGGTATCCGAGTCCTGCAGCAAACTCTTTCACATCTAGAGGCACAGATGGTTCAAAGAACACCCTGTCCTCCTCATCCGGCATGGCATCATAATTGTGTCTCACTGGAGGTGGACAATTCTTATAGCCTATGCAAGTAACATCCCTTTTCTCCTTTTGCACCTCAATGATGTGATCCAACACATAGCTAGAACTCAAATAACTATCTAACTTGAGTTGGATTGCCTCACTTTCCGTTTTTACACAGGCCATTTCTTTTTGCATTGTCTCAAGCCGAGAGATATACAAATTAATGTCTGTTTGTTTTCTGGAAACCATTTTAGTTAGTTCGGTTTTATCTTTCTTTAATTTCTCAATTACAGACTTAAATTCCTTTTCATGGTTTTCGTAAAACATGTTGGCTTCTGTGCATTTGGAAAGGTCCACAGTCAATTTCTGATTGTGGATAAAAGTCACATCATACTTTTCTTGCAAAGCTTCATGCTTACTTTGCAAGTCATCCAAATTCTCATTCACAGTAGTATGTTTGTCTTGCAAGTCAAACAAGCTAGCTTGTAAAGCATCATGTTTGTCTTGCAACTCAGACATACTTTTCTCCAAATCAGCACACCTAGCATGCAATCTATCACATTCATCACAAGTAATAGCGGTGGGTTCATCGACACATACCTGACTTGATGAACTGTCGACATTAGCCATAAAGGCTGAATGGAGAGAAGACGAAGTAAAAGCAGCTTGATCCACCAGAATAGATCTTCTTTGAGTTTCTGCTGCAGTTTCCTCCAAAAGTTCATCAATATCTGCATCGATTACTGCATTTGATGTCTCTCCCACATGATCATCACCAGAATTGGATGATTCTTCATCAACACTCCTGCTGTACCCAGCAGAGTCTTCATCTTCAGACGATTCACCACCACTGGCGGAAGATTCTCCACCACTGGTGTGAACTAACTCCTTCACAACTTGAGCAAAACATGCTGTTCCATCAGGAGCATCACCACCCAACTGGATTGACCAGTCACAACCTTCATCCACCTGAACTGCAAGAGCCCGGTTAGTTTGGTTGTTGACAGGCACCAATGTACGCTCATTGTTTCTGTTCTGCTGGTTGCCTTGGTTTCTGAAAGGGTTTTGATTCCCGTGCTGGGCTGGCTTTGTACATTCCCTCTTAAAGTGACCCCGTTCACCACAGTTAAAGCACTTCACTGCCTGTTTATCGAACCCATACTTGGTGTCTCTCTTACTTTCCAAGCTGGTTCTGCCAGTACTTTCCATCCAATCCTTTGCTCTTCTCACAGCACTCGCAAAGGCCCACTTGATATCCATCAAGTCCATCTCTTCTTTATCAATCTGCCGGTAGTCTTCTTGTGTCAGATTAATATTGCCAATCTGACCTTCTATCAACCCACAGTACGCGCTCACTACAGTGTTAAGCAGCTCCATGTGTTCCTTAGCTACTTCTACACTGACTTTAGAGAAGCTGGAAGTGTCTAGCTGTACTGTACTTGGCTTTGATTGTTGACCAGCAGATGATGTTCCTCCATAACATGCACGTTGTGTTTGAGCAGGAGGAGGAGGAGGAGGTGGCTGTATTGGATTTCCATACATGTCTGTGGTGGGAGGTGGCTTAACAGGAACTTGCACCGGATTGCCATACATATCTGTACTTGTGACAAACGCCGTTTGTAAAGGAGCATGTGGACCTGTTCTTGCAGACGAAGTATTGGAAGTTCCACAATACATTTCTGGATTTTGTGGCAATGGAACTCTCTTCGCCTTTAATGTTTCCTCCTGATCCTTGTTTTCCAAAAGCTGCACGAAGTCGTTGATATTTGTAGTTTTCAATACTCCGTTATACTTCAGGATTTCCAAGAAACTACTCCATTGGGGAGGAAAAGCATCAGCAAACTTTTTCACCACTTCCGTTTGAGTCGTTGTCACACCAAAATTATTCAACTCAGTAAGCAAATGATAAAACCGACTTGTCATGTCTCCCAAAGACTCCTTGTCTAAACACGTGAAACAGTCGAATTCTTTCTTGAGCAGATCATGATGCAATTGACGTGTTGCTTCATTCCCTACTCCCCTGGTTTTCAAACCGTCCCACAACTTCTTTGTAGTCTTGAAGCTGACAAACTGATGATAGATGTCTTTGCTTAACGCCTGAGTGAGAATGGCGTAGGCTTTCTTTTCCAGATCATATATTTTCTTTTGATCCTCTGGAAGATCGGCAAAACTAGCAGTTGATGAAGCAACGACTTCGATAGCTTGATCAAAATCTGTGGTGAAACGTATCCACAGCTCTGTATTTTGGCCAAGAACATATGTACGGAAACGATCAGCCCAACCCGGATACTCGTTTAAATGCATCAGCTTCGGAGGTCGATTCAAACTTCCTGTTTCGCTTTCGCTCAGTAAGATACTTTGGATACTCGGAGTTTGATTTGAGACTAACGCCCACTGATTGGCTTGAGAAGATGTCGACACTGGAGACTCGGCCCATGAAGGAGATAGACTTGTACTTGTGTACTTTCCACTATCGGGAGCCGGTGTACCCCACCATGAGGGAGTGAAACCAGAACTGGTATATTTACCACTGTCTGGGGCCGGATTCCACCAATTCGGATTCATGATTGATAAGCAAAATAAATGCTAAGTGAATATTCCGAAAGATCACACACAGCCGAAGGATCCTGTTCGAAAGATCTGAAATCACAGAAACTTGTTAACAATAAACAGACCACAATCGAAAGATCAAATCTTGTTCGAAGGATCAACAGTGCTCGAAAGATCACTGTTGAATCTCGAACAATGATTTCGAAAGATTCACAAACTCGAAGGATTCACTATTTGAAAGATCCCTATCTTTCGAGTATATATCCTTATCTTTCGTATAGCAGTCTTTCGAATAGATTCCCTGATCGAAAGATATGTTTCGGACTTCGAAGGATGGGTCGAAAGACGATGATCTATCGAGCCTCCCTTGATCGAAAGGTGGTCTTTCGATGTCGAAAGATATCTTTCGAGATCCACTGACACACTGACACTGATGTGAAAGGTTGGTGAAAAGGTGATGGGTTGGTAAGTCAACTTTCGGCAGAAAGGATATGGTCAGATGTACTTTCCCACCAACTTTGAAAATTTTACCCAAAATAGACACCCCTTATCCAGAACCAGTCACCGGAATAATGACCGGAGATATGGCCGGAAATCACCAAAAGCTTAGAAACAAGTTTTTAAGATACCCAACCCGCTTATGAACACTCCCGGTAAGTTTAGAACACGTTTTTCAGTTTAAAAGTGCAATAAAAACTCCAAAAACGGGTGCAAAACCAAATGTCCAAACACACCAAGAACTTGAATAAAACCCGGTTTTAAACAAGGTAAAGAGCCTTGGCTCTGATACCACTTGTAGGTCCCTCTCGGAGGATGACGAGCCTAAACCTTGTTATACAAACCCACTAGCGAGTGCGGAATCCAAGCTAGCAAGCAAACCGAGATGAAACAAGTATAAAGCACAACACACAAAGGTTCACCGATTAACACCACTGTATTAATGCGTATGAAGGTTTCGGTTACAAGCACAATGTTTACAAATCAGTTTTGCAAACCCTCTAGTGTGTGTGTGTGTTTCGGACAGAATGCTCTCAAACTCTCTATCTTTCTATCTGTGTGCATCTATCTTCTAACATACACTGCATGGGTATATATATACCCAGCTCAGGTTGCTTTGTCCGAAGGATCCGATAGATGGTCGAAGGATCATCTATCGATCACAATGTTATCGAAGGATTCACAGGGACCTCGAAGGATGATCTTTCGAGGTCCATCAATCGAAGCATATCTTTCGAGGAGATCGAAGGATCCACATCATCCTTCGATCTCTTATCCTTCGAGACAGACAACCATATACAATCAGTTTACTAACTGTTGGCCAAGTCAAACCAGGAGGACGGTTGACTTGGTCAACTTACAGGACTGACAAGGACATCGTTTACATCGTGACTGAATACAGACAAAGTACAGACACAAGTGCACCAACAATTATTTTACATCATTGTGTAAAAGGTTTGGTGTCGAAATCTGGGTTTAGATAGGCGTTATGCTAATTGCGCCGTTTAATTACTAAAGTTTCCGTAATTGCGCTATTTAGAATAACTCCTATTCTGGACCTCGGATTGACGTGAA
This sequence comes from Helianthus annuus, assembly GCF_002127325.2. Lineage (NCBI taxonomy): Eukaryota > Viridiplantae > Streptophyta > Magnoliopsida > Asterales > Asteraceae > Helianthus > Helianthus annuus. The sequence continues at coordinate 19,593,816 of NC_035446.2, forward strand.
ATTTTAGGGACATGCTTAGAAATCAGTAACTAAGGTTATTGTCCTTTCACGAGTCCGAAATTCTCGTTTTAAAGTAAAAAGGGCGTTACGGTCAACTTTTAAGCATTTAGCGGAAATGTGCTAAAGACTTGGACAAAGAACGAACCGGTCACAGAGGGTTATACCATCATGTAACCTGGTCCTAGGAGAGTCCTATGGCATATCTAAATCATACCATAACGGGTCAGAACTGAAGTCAAAGCAAAAGTCAAAGTTTTGCGACTTTCGGTTCCGAACCGGGTCAAAACAGTAAATGGTTGGATCAAACAAGCTTAGACTAGTTAATATACTTATTATCATGTTATATGAGTGTTAAAACAGGTTACACGCCATCTACATTACTGATTATGCATAAAATCGCAAAATAGTATTCTGTTGACTTTTTCTAAGCAAGTTTGACTCGACATTCAGACTAGTTAGAGTGGGAATCAGAGGGTGCCCTTTTAGGGGTTTAATGCCCACATAATTACCAACATATAATTACCTTTGATTCGACAAACCACTGGACCACTTGTGATTTGTCGTTAAGTCAACCGTTAATTACGACGGATTGACTTTTAAGCTAAAACTAAGCAAAACATAACCAAGAAAGATCAAGCACACTTACTGAAGTATTAGTGAATGACCAGGGATGCTTAGAGAGGGCTCTTGTGATCCAGAAAGCTCCAGGAGTGAAGAAATGAGGTGTGGACAATTGTTACAACATGAATGGCCTTTTATAGAACTCTTGGATGAATTAGATCATGACAACTAGGTCTATGATTGTGTCCAGATCATTTACAAGTGTTTACTAGTGCCTACTAACTGTTAGGGGTCGCCCATGTTGCTGAAAATATCTTGGTAAGTCGGTTTAACGTTTGTAACAGCCAACAGCCAAGCTGCTGTCGCTGGGCACCCCTTACGGACCGTAAGGCAGGACCCTTGCGGTCCGTTGTTTCTTTGGCAGATAGAGATCCTCAGAAGAGCTTCAGGATCAGGATCATGGATCATTCTAAGGATCCTCATACTAATGATTATTCTCTTTGAATTTAATGTTGTTTTGCAGGAATTACGAGTTGGACCTGGTCTTGGCAACGTTATTAAGGAATCTTTCACGTAAATCTCGCACATACATCACCGGAAATAGACGTTGTGGAGAATATGGAAACTTAGCACAAATTACGGGCAATTAGTTAGGCTAAATTTACTTCTATTCCTAAAGGGGTAACGAGCTAGTAGTTAGGTGACTTGCCTAAAATTCAACCACACACGCTTATATAAATTGCACTCTTGAGCATTCGGAAGAGACAACACACTTCTTACACACTCTAGCATACTACACCATAGTGATCCTTGTACCTAGCTCGTTACCATCCAAAGTTGTAAACATTGTTTATTATATTGAAGTTTGGTGATCGGTAGTTTCCATCACCCGAGGTTTTTTATGCCGGAGATCATTCATTGATCAAGGGCTTTTTCCTCGTATAAATCCTTGTGTCACTTGTGCAATTTTCGTTTAAGTGATCCTTATCTTTGTTCATCATACCAAGCATCATTCCCCGTTTACAAAGAGTTTGGTTGCATTATCCTTGTGTGATTTTTGACCAAAACAGTTTGGCGCCCACCGTGGGGCAATTGGTGCTTCATTCATAAAAAAGTTTCCCGTTATTGATCATTCCGGATCATTGCATACATGGCTTCATCATTGAAGAATACCTCTACAGCGATGTCCGCAGTCAGTTCATCTCAGGGCATTCCACCTTTGCCTCCACCACCTGCTGGATCTCAGAAAAATGCTGAGAAGAGACCTACTCCCATTTTCTCTAAAACTCCATCTTCTTCTGCTCTAACTTCTTCTGCTCCCAGTACTAGTGATATATTTACTTTGATTTTGCAGATGAGGGATCGTATTCAGCGGCAGGATGAAACTAATGACAGGATCCTTGAGGAAATCAGAGATCTCAAAAGACAGAAGAAAACGGCAGAGGATCATTCTCCACTGATGCCCAAATCTTTGAATTTTGATACTCCGATGATTACTTCTCAGCCATCAGAGGTCCCAGACATTCAACATGCGGGCGGATCAAGAGGAGTACACTTCGGCTCAGCAACAGTGACTCAGGCATCAGGTTCATATTTCCAGCCAGCAGGATCCTGTACTCAGCATATGGGATCCTTCATGAATTCAGGAGCCTACTCAGGAGCACAGCAGGTTCTAGGATCCTCCTTTGTTCTAGGATCATCCCAGATTCAAGGATCCCTCCAGATGCCAGGATCCTTGAAGAATTTGCAAACAGGAAGTTCAGATGTCCATCAAGGAGATTTTATTCCAATGCAGACCATTGCCTCCACAGGTCCCTCCATCATCCCAGAATCCCAACAATATTGATTCACATCCAATGTTCCTAACTTGAACCCGATGGGAGGTAACACTTTTAATAATTCTCTTACCACTAACCATGGATTCATGCAGGATACAGGTATCAACCATGCTATGGCAAGAGAACTGTAGAAACTAAAGGATATGATATCAAGTGTTCCAGGGGTAGTCAAACCTATCCCGGAGATTGCAGATGGAAGCCATAAGGTATCTCGTTTTGCACCACCAATTTGTGATGCTGAGATACCCAAAAGATTCCATATTCCAACTATGAAGCTGTATGTTGGTACAACGGATCCTGAGGAACACATAGCACAATACAAGGAGAGGATGGAGATCAATCCGATTCCAGAAAGGTTAAAGGAAGCATGCCTATGCAAGGGATTTGGATCCACTCTTACTGGATCAGCTCTTAAATGGCTGCTAAGTCTTCCCCCTTACTCTATTACTTCGTTTGCTAATTTAGTTAACTTATTCAATAATCAATTTTCTTGTAGCAGAAAATTTGAACGATTGACTAGTGATTTATATAGGATAACTCAGGGTCATAATGAATCATTAAGGGATTATATAACCAAATTTAGTAAAGAATCCTTGGACATTCCCAACTTGGATGTAGCCACAGCTGTCGAGGCCTTCAAAATGGGGTTGCTTAGGGATTCATTGTTCTATGATGATCTTGTTATGACACCATGCAGGAACCTAGACGAAGTAAGGACTCGGGTACTCAGGTTCATCCGGCTAGAGGATGACAAGAGGATCCAGGAGAGACAAGTAGGATCCTCAAAACAAGAAAAGCAAGGATCCTCTTTCAAAAGCAACAAATTCAAATCCTACAACAGAGCTGACAACCAGAACGTGCATGCTGTTGACCAAGAAGAGGATGATGAGGATTATCCTCCGATTTCTGAATACTGTTTTTCCGTTGATAACCATGAACTAATCCTTGCAATGCAGAATCTAGGAGAAAAAGCCAGATGACCCAGAAAAAATGACAAACCAGCCGCAGCTAAAGATAAATCAAAGTGGTGTGCATACCATGAGGATTTTGGGCATTTGACAGAGGAATGCATCGCATTGAGAAAGGAAATTGGATATCTGCTAAGCAAGGGGCATTTAAAAGAGTTGTTGGGAAGAAAAAAGCCAAGGACTCAGGATCCTGAAAGGATCCCTGAAAAAGCTCCAGCTCCTCCGGCAGATGCACAAGTGATAAACTTTATTTCTGGAGGATCAGACATCTGTGGTACATCCTTTTCGGCAGCTAAAAGGCATGTAAAGGAAGCTAAAATGGATAATGGAGAAAGACCTATTCGAACATCAAGTGTCTCGGAAGGAAAAGTGATAACCTTTGATGAGGATGATCGCGTAGACATCCAGGATCGTCATCATGATAGTTTAGTTATTACTCTCTTTATTTCTAACCATTTTGTCCGCAGGATCCTAATTGACGGAGGAAGCTCAGTAAACATTATCCAGCTTGATGTTCTGAAGAAAATGGGTATTCCTGAATCAGACATCACACCAAGATCCTCCGTGCTTGTGGGATTTAGTGGCGAAACTAAGAAAACCCTGGGGGACATCAAACTCCCAATTTACGTGGAAGGATTACATAATTATCAGAAATTTTGTGTTATTGACTGTTTATCTTGTTGTAATGTTATCCTTGGCAGGCCCTGGATACACGATATGAAGGCAGTCCCATCCACCTACCATCAATGTGTGAAGCTCCCTAGCCCTTGGGGAATAATCAAGATCGATAGTGATCAGCAGGAGGCTAAGGATTGTTACACCTCATCAATGAAACCAGTCTCGAAATCAAGGGAGCAATATGTTAGGTCTGGATTTTTATGACTTATGATCCTTACATGTGATCCTAACCAATGATCCTAACCAGTGATCCTTGTTTCTTTGGCAGATAGTGATCCTCAGAAGAGTTCCAGGATCAGGATCACGGAGTATCCTAGGGATCCTCATACTAACAGTTGTTTTCCTTGGATTTAATGTTATCTTGCAGAGATTTCAAGAAGGATCCGCTCTTAGCAACGTAAACAAGGGACTCGTCACAACAACTTTGGCATTTGCATAATCAAAGATGGACGTTGAAGGCGATATGGAAACTCAGCATAATTTAAGGGCGATAATTTAGGCTAGATTTACTTCTATTCCTAATGGGGCAACGAGCTAATAGTTATGTTATTTACCTAAAATACGACCACTCACACTTGTATAAATAGCACTCTTCCTCATGCGGAAGACACAACACACTTCCCTCACGCTTTGACACACGATACTATAGTGATCCTTGTACTTAGCTCGTTACCATCCGAAGTTGTAACCTTTATTTGTTATATTGAAGTTTGGTGATCGGTAGTTTCCATCACCCGAGGTTTTTTATGCCGGAGATCATTCATTGATCAAGGGCTTTTTCCTCGTATAAATCCTTGTGTCACTTGTGCATTTTACATTTAAGTGATCCTTCACTTTGTTCATCATACCAAGCATCATTCCCCGTTTACATAAAGTTTGGTTGCATTATCCTTGTGTGATTTTTGACCAAAACAGTTTGGCGCCCACCGTGGGGCAATTGGTGCTTCATTCATAAGAAAGTTTTTCTATTGGTGATCATTCCGGAGTGTTGCATGGCTTCGTCGTTGAAGAATACCTCCACAGCGATGTCGGCAGTCAATTCGTCTACTGGCATTCCACCTTTGCCTCCACCACCAGCTGAATCTCAGAAAAATGCTAAGAAGAGACCAACTTCTATCTCCTCTAAACCATCATCTTCTACTCTAACTTCTTCTGTTCCCAGTACTGTTAGGGCTGGATTTTTATAGGTGATCTTTACACATGATCCTAACCAGTGATCCTTGTTTCTTTGGCAGACAGTGATCCTCAGCAGAACTTCAGGATCAGGATCATGGGACATTATGGTGATCCTCATACTAACGGCCGGTTCCGCTTAATACAATATTGTTTTGCAGGAACATCTAGCAGGATATGCTCTAAAGACCATGATCCAGGGACGCGTCTTCACAAATATGGCAAGAGCTAAATCAGAGATAGACGTTGCACAGGATATGGAAACATGGCTTGATTCATGGGCAGCAATTTAGGCTAGATTATCTTTATTTCTAAAGGGGTAATGAGCTGATATTTAGTCATTTTACCTAAAATAGGTCACCCACACATGTATAAATACCACTCTTCCTCATTCGGAAGAACACACACGACATACGACACAACTCTCAAACACTTAGACACTCAGTGATCCTTGTACTCAGCTCATTACTATCCGAAGTTGTAACTACATTTTCATTATATGGAAGTTGGTGATCGGTAGTTGCCATCACCCGAGGTTTTTTATGTCGGAGATCATACATTGATCAAGGGCTTTTTCCTCGTATAAATCATTGTGTCTTTGCACCCTTTATCACAGAAGTGATCCTTTACTTTCGTAATTAACCAAGCATCATACCCCGTTTACATAAAGTTTGGTTACATTATCCTTGTGTGATTTTTGACCAAAACAGTTTGGCGCCCACCGTGGGGCAATTGGTGCTTCATTCATAAGAAAATCTTTTGTTCGAAATCATTTCAGAGAGTTACATGGCTTCATCATTGAAGAACACGTCCACGGCGATGTCTGCGGTCACTTCATCACAGATCACCTTGCCTCCTCCACCGGCAGGATCTCAGAAAAATACTGAGAAGAGATCAACTCCCACTTCCTCTAAACCTCTATCTTCTTCTGCTATGAATTCTTCTATTCCCAGTACTAGTGATGTATTTGCTTTAATTTTGCAGATGAAGGATCGTATGCAGCGGCAAGATGAAACTAACGAAAGGATCCTCAGGGAAATTGGAGATCTCAAAAGACAAAAGAAAGCGGCAGAGGATCATTCTCCACTGATGCCCAAATCCTTGAGCTTTGATACTCCAATAATCACTTCCCAGCCATCAGGGATCCCGGACGTGCAAATTATAGGGGAGTCAAGAGGATCACATCTCAACTCGGCAGCGATGACTCAGACATCAGGCTCACATTTTCAGCCCGTAGGATCCTATCCTCAGTACATGGGATCCTTCAGGAATTCGGGAGCCTATCCGGAGACACAGCAGTTTCCAGGATCCTACTTTATTCCGGGATCATTCCAGGGCCAAGGATCCTCCTTTGTTCCAGGATCATCCCAGGATCACGGATCCTCCTTCGTTCCAGGATCATCCCAGATACCAGGATCCTTACAGATGCCAGGATCCCTAAAAAGTTTGCAAACAGGAAGTCTAGATGTCCATCAAGGGGACTTCATTCCAATGCAGACCATTGCTTCCACTGGTCCCCCCGTTGTTCCAGAATCCCAGCAATATGGATTCCCTAACTTGAACCCAATGGGAGGTAACACTTTAAATAATTATCCTACCACTAACCTTGGATTCATGCAGGATACAGGTACCAATCATGCTATGGCCAGGGAGTTGCAGAAGCTAAAAGATATGATCTCAAGTGTTCCAGGGGTAGTCAAACCTATCCCAGAGATTGCGGATGGAAGCCACAAGGTATCCCGCTTTGCACCACCAATTTGTGATGCAGAGGTACCCAAAAGGTTCCATATCCCTACCATGAAGTTGTATGATGGCACAACGGATCCGGAGGAGCATATAGCACAATACAGGGAGAGGATGGAGATCAATCCTATCCCAGAAAAATTGAAGGAAGCATGCCTATGTAAAGGATTTGGATCTACTCTTACTGGATCAGCTCTTAAGTGGCTGCTAAGTCTTCCCCCTTACTCTATTACTTCATTTGCCAATTTAGTTAATTTATTCAATAACCAATTCTCTTGTAGTAGAAAATTTGAAAAATTAACTAGTGATTTGTACAGGATAACTCAAAATCATAATGAATCATTAAGGGATTATATAACTAAATTTAGTAAAGAATCCTTGGACATTCCCAACTTGGATATGGCTACGGCTGTTGAGGCCTTCAAAATGGGACTGCTTAAGGATTCATTATTCTATGATGATCTTGTTATGACACCATGCAGAAATTTAGATGAAGTAAGAACTCGAGCACTCAGGTTTATCCGGCTAGAGGACGACAAGAGGATCCAGGAAAGACAAGTAGGATCCTCAAAACAAGATAAGCAAGGATCCTCCTTCAAAAGCAACAAGTTCAAATCCTACCACAGAAACGAGAACAAGAATGTGCATGCTGTTGACCAAGAAGAGGATGATGAAGAATATCCTCCAATCTCAGAATATTGTTTTTCCGTTGATAATCATGAACTGATCCTTGCAATGCAGAATCTAGGTGAAAAAGCTAGGTGGCCCAGGAAGAATGATAAACCGTCCGGGACTAAAGATAAGTCCAAATGGTGTGCATACCATGAGGATTTCGGGCATCTAACTGAAGATTGCATAGCCTTAAGAAAAGAAATTGGATACCTGCTAAGCAAGGGGCATCTAAAAGAATTATTGGGGAGAAAAAAGCAAAGGACCCAGGATCCTGAAAGGATCCCTGAAAAGGCTCCAGCACCTCCGGCAGACGCACAAGTGATTAACTTTATATCCGGAGGATCGGACATTTGTGGTACATCCTTTTCAGCGGCCAAAAGACATGCAAAAGAATCAAAAATGGATAATGGAGAAAGGCCTATTAGAACCTCAAGTGTCTCAGAAGGGAAGATGATAACATTTGATGAGAATGATCGCATTAACATTCAGGATCCTCACCATGATAGTTTAGTGATCACTCTCTTTATCTCTAACCATTTTGTCCGCAGGATCCTTATTGACGGAGGGAGCTCAGTGAACATTATCCAGCTTGATGTCCTGAAGAAGATGGGAATCCCAGAATCAGACATCACACCAAGATCCTCCGTGCTTGTAGGATTCAGTGGAGAAACGAAGAAAACTCTGGGGGACATCAAACTCCCAATCTACGTGGAAGGATTACATAATTACCAAAAATTTTGCGTTATTGACTGTTTATCTTGTTGCAACGTTATCCTTGGCAGGCCTTGGATACATGACATGAAAGCAGTTCCATCTACCTACCATCAATGTGTGAAGCTCCCTAGCCCATGGGGGATAATCAAGATCGACAGTGATCAGCAAGAGGCTAAGGATTGCTATACCTCATCCATGAAGCCAACCTCGAAGCCAAGGGAGCAATAGCAATTACAGTATCCTCCGAGGAATGTCTTGGAGGCAAGGGAACAAGATGTAGATGAAATCCTCTTGGATCCTAGTGATCCTGAATCAAAAATCTATATCGGATCAGGGATCCTTGGCAAGATGAAAGAAGACATGATATCCTTCCTCAAAAGAAGAAAATCTACCTTTGCTTGGAAACATGAAGATATGACAGGTATATCTAAGGATATTATTACTCACAAACTTGGCATTGACAGGTCTATCAAGCCAATCCATCAAAAAAGGAGGAAGTTTGCACCAGAAAGGAATGCCATTATCCAAGAAGAAGTAGAGAGACTACTTCGAGCAGGTATGATCAGAGAGGTAAAGTATCCAAAATGGTTAGCCAATGTGGTTGTTGTCCAAAAGAAGAACGGAAAGTGGAGGGTATGTGTCGATTTCACTGATTTGAATAAGGCATGTCCCAAGGATCCTTTCCCATTACCCCACATTGACTCTATGGTGGATGCAACAGCGGGGCATGAACTGTTAACTTTTATGGATGCATCATCTGGATTCCAACAAATCCAGATGGAACCATCTGACCAAGAGGATACAGCCTTTATGACCCCAACCGGTTTATATTGTTATATTGCCATGCCTTTTGGACTAAGAAATGCAGTGCAACATATCAAAGGCTGGTAAATATGATGTTCAAGGATCAAATTGGAAAAACTATGGAGGTGTACATAGATGATATGGTGGTCAAGTCAAAGAAAGCTGAGGATCACCTAAGGGACTTGGAAGAAGCATTCGATATCCTTGATAGTTACAACATGAAACTTAATCCTACAAAATGCCATTTTGGTGTTAAGGCAGGAAAGTTCTTAGGATACATGGTAACCCAGAGGGGCATTGAAGCAAGCCCGGAACAAATCAAAGCATTAATAAATATCAGATCTCCTGCCAATGCCAAGGATGTTCAAAGACTGACAGGCAGGATAGCAGCTTTGAACAGGTTCATATCGAAATCCTCAGAAAAATGCAAAGAATTCTACGATATCCTAAGGAAGAATAAGAAGTTCGAATGGACTGAGAAGCATGAGAATGCTTTACAAGCCCTAAAAGAGTATATGTCCTCAGCACCAGCATTAGCAAAACCGGAAAAAGGAGATGTGTTATCCTTATATCTGGCGGTATCCTCAACCGCTGTAAGTGCTGTCCTTGTTAAGGATCACGAAGGTACACAATATCCTATCTACTATGTAAGTAAAAGATTACTTGATGCCGAATCCAGGTACTCACACCTCGAAAAACTTATCCTTGCATTAATCATGGCATCGACTAAGTTAAGACATTATTTTGAAACCCATACTATTGTTGTTAGAACTAATTTTCCAATTAAGAATGTCCTCAGGAAACCAGATATGTCAGGGAGAATGGCTAACTGGGCAGTAAAGCTTAGTGCCCATGATATAAGATACGAACCAAGAACAGCTATTAAATCTCAGGCACTAGCTGACTTTGTGGCTGATTTCAGTAGTGATCTGCAAAAAGAAGCAGAATTGGAGGTTCAGCAGTTGGATGAGACCAAGGATCCTTGGATACTACACACTGACGGATCCTCAAATATCAAAGGCACAGGGCTAGGGATCCTACTAAAATCGCCACAGGGGGACATAATACCCCACTCCATAGCCTGTGAGTTCCAAGCAACTAACAATGAGGCTGAGTATGAAGCCTTAATTGCTGGCTTACAAATTGCTAAGGATATGGGGGTAAAGTATCTCAAAGTATATGTAGATTCACTATTGATCACTAATCACTTTAACGGATCCTATGCTGTTAAAGGTGAAAAACTAACAAAATATTTAGAGATAGTCAAAGAATTGGCACTCTCTTTTGTTTCTTTTAGCTTAACACAGGTACCAAGGGAGGATAACACGGAAGCTGATGCATTGGCCAATCTAGGATCATCCTTGAAGATTCCAGAAGATATAAGTATCCCTATCATCCATATCCTGGCTCCTGCTATTGAAAATCAGGTGGCCATGGAAATAGAAGAGGATACTGCAATGATCCCTAGTGAAGAAGCCCAATCTTATTCAGGATCATGGATCTCACCAATCATGAGATACTTGCAACATGGGGAGATTCCAACGGGAGAAAATCCTAGAGCTTTCAGGATTAAGGTATCTCAATTTGCAATCTTAAATAATGTGCTATATAAACGATCCCTTGCAGGACCATATTTAAGATGTATTGAAGATCCTGAAATTGAAGAAGTGTTGAGAGACTTCCACGAAGGAGATTGTGGAAACCACACTGGGGGCAGGGCATTATTCTCAAGGATACTTAGAACAGGATACTACTGGCCAACCATGAAAAGGGATGCTATAGAGTATGCTAAGAAATGTGATCCTTGCCAAAGGCATAGTAATATCCTCCATCAGCCAGCTGAATTACTACACCCCATACCATCCTCTTGGCCATTCATGAGATGGGGAATGGATATAGTTGGCAAGCTCCCTAAAGCACCTGGTGGAAAAGTATTTATGCTTGCCATGACTGACTACTTCTCTAAATGGATAGAAGCTGAAGCCTTTGCTCAAGTCAGAGAAAAAGAAGTTATATCCTTTATCAAAAGAAATATTATAACTAGATTTGGCATTCCCTCTGAAATTGTATGTGATAATGGTTCCCAATTCATTGGAAGCAGAACCACTAACTTTTGTAACAGTTGGGGAATCAAGATGATAACATCAACACCAGTTCATCCACAAGCCAATGGTCAAGCAGAATCATCCAACAAGATCATCATCAACAATCTGAAGAAGAAGCTAGGATCCAAGAAAGGAAAATGGGCAGAGGAGTTACCTTATGTGCTATGGGCTGATAGGACAACTCCCAAGAATGCCACTGGCCAAACACCTTTCTCTTTAGTGTTTGGGGCAGAAGCAGTGATCCCAACAGAGATGGTGATCCCAACTGCTAGAACAATTGCTCGTGATCCTGAAGAAAATGCTGCAATCCTAGCTCAGGATTTGGATACTATTGAGGAAATCAGGGATCTAGCTAGAATAAGGATGGCAAGCTACCAACAAAGAATGGCTGGTATCTACAACAAAAATGTCAGGATAAGGAAGTTCCAAGTCGGAGATATGGTGTTGAGAAAAGCATTTCAAAATACTATCAATCCTGCTGACGGGAAGCTAGCACCAAAATGGGAAGGTCCCTACTTGATTGAAGCTGAAGCAGGAAAGGGGGCATACAGGTTGCTAACCATGGAAGGAAACTTGCTACCAAGAGCCTGGAATGCTGTTCACTTAAAGAAATATTTCATGTGAACATGATCCTTCCTGCATGTGATCCTTACATTGAAGTATCCTTGAAGGATCCTGGAGATATCGGTGATCCTTACTCTGGTAATATGCTTATCCTAAAACTATTGCATTTTCTTACTTTTTTCCTAAGGATAAGGATCGTGTATCCTTCATCCTCCACTCACAAACCATTTGAGTTATGATAGTTCAGGTATCTTCAGCAAATCGTCAAAGATCTCCAAAAGCACCACAGATCCTTGGGTACAACCCCAGTTATCCTTGGGATTATCCCCAGTTTCCGCCAGCAGCGCATGATGATCCTGGTATAGTTCACGTCTTTGGGACCAGTACCCACTTTCGGGGCTGACAACCTCATCGTACTGGCTATATTTAGGATCCTACGTATAATGGTGGACGCACCATACATCCGTTCCTAAGGTTTCTAACGTTTTCACGTTAGCTAAGGTTTTGACATTTTCATGTCACTAAGTCCGGATAGTTGCCAGAAAGGGCCATACTCCAGTTTACATACGATCCTTAGGGCTTGTCCCCAGTGATCCTTTGGGCTTGTCCCCAGTTATCTTTTTGGGCTTGTCCCCAGTGATCCTCCGGGATCATCCCCAGTTATCCTTTGGGCATGTCCCCAGTTACTAATTTATCTTTTACATTGGCTTAGTCCCAAGTTATATCTCACCTTTCAGGTTTTGGAAGTCTAAACATATAAGGATCCTTAATCCTTATTAACTATCAAAGATTGTCTTAATTGAAGGTCAGGATCCTAACATGGATCCTCAGGTACGATCCTTGACTATTTTTATACTCTTTATCCTAACCAACCCTTATACTTTGACAACCGAACCTATGATCCTTGACCTAAAACACTTTGAGAACTTTCAATATAAGGATATTTGATCTAGGATCATACCCTAAGTTTATTAAACACTTTTTCAACTCTTGTTATTTTAACAAACACAACAATTGAGAAATAAGAGGATTATTGAAGGATAACAATACAAGATAAGCCAGAAAAGTTAAGTTATATTATTAAACAAAAGGATCATTAACCCTTTCAAAAGATTGTCAAAATTGCCAACCCACATTTCTACCAGCAAAACGTGGCCCGTCCACATGGGTTGGCAAAGGGTGTCCATTGTCTATGCGGTCTTAGCATTTTGCAGGAAAGTAAAAGCGGCAGGATCACAAAGGCTTCATCCCCCAAACAGAGGATCCCTCTACCTTTTGCAATCCTACCCATTGTTCAAAGGATCCAGGATCCTTAACCCTAAGAAACTATTGTTCAGAAATTACAAACCATAATTGTTCACAAACACCACTACCACAAAAAAAAAAAACCACTACCAATCCTAAAAAATTGGGCTCCGGCCTAGTCTCGAAATATCCATCATCGCCCAATCATGCAGCCTACACCTTCGCTGCTTCATCACCACCAGCATCTCCACCTTGATCCTTCTCAGCATCACCACCTTCCAGCATGGGGATCTCCTCAGCCTCATCCTCGTCCTCCAGGTCTGCCAACCTTGCCTTCCAACCCTCAACATCCCACGAGCTTTTGTCAAAGGTAGGATCCTGAGCCTCCTCGGCCATCTGAAGTTGTATCTTATACATAGCAATTGCCGCGGACACCTTAGCATCTTGAGTGATCTCCTGCTTCTCGTTATCCATATCGATCAACCTCTGAGCAGCCTCGGCCTTCATGACCCGGAGTTCCTTCTCAAGATCTCCTATCTTGAGATCCTTTAACACACCCATTTGCTGGAGATCGGCAATTTGGCTCTCCTGGTCCTCAACATGGCCAAGATAGGTCTCAATCTCGGCAAGTTTCTGCAACAGGAGAAAAAAGATAAGCTTAGGATCAGATGATCCTCAAGAAAAGCAGAATATACAAACAGGATATGTGAGACGGATAACCAACAGGGGCAGTTATCCTTACCTCATTCACGTAGTCGAGGAATTGCTGACGGAGGAGGGGAAATCCTTGGAGATCTTCAGAGGTTTTCCTCTTTTTTCCCTTGCCCCGGATAGATGCTTTGGGTGCTGATGCTGAAGGACTGGCAGCAGGAGCCTTCTTCTTCTTTGAAGATGTGACATTGGCAAGATCACTTATCCCAAATATGGAGGCAGATTTAACAGACCTGGCAGATTTTCCAGCACCTACACAATTCAAAAACAAGATAAGTTCCCTTATTAAATTAAATACTTTTACATAAAACTTATTTTTTATGAGGATACTTACTTGACATTGTGGCAGATGCAGAGGATATCTCTTGAGAATCTTGGATAGTGATTTGGAAGCTTCTAACTTCAGGATCAAGCTTTTTAAAAGCTAACACTCTCTCTTTTGCAGCAGGGGTTAATTTCAGACGAGCAATGGAAATAGCTGCATAAAAGACAAAGGAAAAAAGACATCAGCGATCCTCATCATATGAGACAGGACTGATAGTGATCCTTCGAGGATCCTCTACCCTACCATGAGTGGCCCATTCCTTGGGCAAATCCTTCCCATCCGGGATTGAATCCCTCTTAACAAAGAAAAACCGACGTTTCCAGTTGGTATCATTCTTAGTAACTTTGAAGATTGGGTGATCCTCCCCAGCTTTCCGTTTCAACAAATATCGGTGAGAACCGAAGGTGGTGAGATCGTAAAACTCAGCTAACTCCGCCATCCCCAGATCAATCCCTTCCTGCTCGATGATCCTCTCGAAGGTATAAAGAACCCTCCAGATCATCGGCATAGCTTGGATGTAAGAGATGCCGGTTAAGGAAAAGAAAGACTGGGTAAAGTCTGGAAAAGGATACGAGTACCCTATAGCAAACGGGGTAGCAGGAAAAGCCACCCAGACATCCGAGATATAGTCGCTCAAAGCAGTAGGATCAAAGGATTTAAAAACGGCATTCGCCGGAAAGCAGTGACGAATTTTGTCTACGTGAGCATCACTAAAGCAACACCTCTCCATAGGAGAATCCTTGATAATCCCCTGGCTTTTTAAGGGACTATCCTTCTTGGAATCCTTGTGTGGAGAATTCCGGAGCAACATGTTTTGTGACGGAATAGAAACAGAGACGGAGTAAAAAAAAAAAAAAACAGAGTAAAGAAAAGGAAGAAGGGAAAGAGAGAAGAAGAGGATATCTGAACAACCTTCGGTGCAGAATATAAAGGGAGTGTATCTCGAATTTAAATACAAACTGATCCTCACCCTATCTCCTATTTATAATCATGATCTGCAGGATTGTCACATCTCTGACGTAATGATCACAACGGCTAGTCCGAGCATAACGGCTAGTTTCTTGGAGTCGCCCGTTAGAGATAAGACCGAAACAAAATATAACTCGTCTATTTACAATTAACTCCTTATATTTTGGGGGCAATTGTTAGGGCTGGATTTTTATAGGTGATCTTTACACATGATCCTAACCAGTGATCCTTGTTTCTTTGGCAGACAGTGATCCTCAGCAGAACTTCAGGATCAGGATCATGGGACATTATGGTGATCCTCATACTAACGGCCGGTTCCGCTTAATACAATATTGTTTTGCAGGAACATCTAGCAGGATATGCTCTAAAGACCATGATCCAGGGACGCGTCTTCACAAATATGGCAAGAGCTAAATCAGAGATAGACGTTGCACAGGATATGGAAACATGGCTTGATTCATGGGCAGCAATTTAGGCTAGATTATCTTTATTTCTAAAGGGGTAATGAGCTGATATTTAGTCATTTTACCTAAAATAGGTCACCCACACATGTATAAATACCACTCTTCCTCATTCGGAAGAACACACACGACATACGACATAACTCTCAAACACTTAGACACTCAGTGATCCTTGTACTCAGCTCATTACTATCCGAAGTTGTAACTACATTTTCATTATATGGAAGTTGGTGATCGGTAGTTGCCATCACCCGAGGTTTTTTATGCCGGAGATCATACATTGATCAAGGGCTTTTTCCTCGTATAAATCATTGTGTCTTTGCACCCTTTATCACAGAAGTGATCCTTTACTTTCGTAATTAACCAAGCATCATACCCCGTTTACATAAAGTTTGGTTACATTATCCTTGTGTGATTTTTGACCAAAACAAGTACTAGTGATATATTTACTTTGATTTTGCAGATGAGGGATCGTATGCAGCAGCAGGATGAAACTAATGACAGGATCCCCAGAGAAATCGGAGATCTCAAAAGGCAAAAGAAAACGGCAGAGGATCATTCCCCACTGATGCCCAAATCTTTGAATTTTGATACTCCAATGATTACTTCTCAGCCATCAGAGGTCCCAGACATTCAATATATAGGTGGATCAAGAGGAGTGCATTTCGGCTCAGCAGTAGTGACTCAGGCATCAGGATCGTATTTCCAACCGGCAGGATCTTATACTCAACATATGGGATCCTTCATGAACTCAGGATCCTCCTTCGCCCCAGGATTATCCCAGGTTCAAGGATCCTCCTTCGTCCCAGGATTATCCCAGGTTCAAGGATCCTCCTTCGTCCCAGGATTATCCCAGGTTCAAGGATCCTCCTTCGTTCCAGGATCATCCCAGGTTCAAGGATCCTCCTTCGTTCCAGGATCATCCCAGGTTCACGGATCCCTTCAGATATCAGGATCCTTGAAGAATTTGCAAACAGGAAGTCCAGATGTCCATCAAGGAGATTTTATTCCAATGCAGACCATTGCTTCCACTGGTCCATCCATCATCCCAGAATCCCAGCAATATGGATTCACATCCAATGTTCCTAACTTGAACCCGATGGGAGGTAACACTTTTAATAACTCTCTTACCACTAACCATGGATTCATGCAGGATACAGGTATCAATCATGCTATGGCCAGAGAACTACAGAAATTAAAGGATATGATATCGAGTGTTCCAGGGGTAGTCAAACCTATCCCAGAGATTGCAGATGGGAGCCATAAGGTATCTCGTTTTGCACCACCAATTTGTGATGCTGAGATACCCAAAAGGTTCCATATCCCTACTATGAAGCTGTATGATGGTACAACGGATCCTGAGGAACACATAGCTCAATACAGGGAGAGGATGGAGATCAATCCAATTCCAGAAAAGTTAAAGGAAGCATGCTTATGCAAAGGATTTGGATCCACTCTTACTGGATCAACTCTTAAATGGCTGCTAAGTCTTCCCCCTTACTCTTTTACTTCATTTGCTAATTTAGTTAATTTATTCAATAATCAATTCTCTTGTAGTAGAAAATTTGAAAGATTGACTAGTGATTTATATAGGGTAACTCAGGGTCATAATGAATCATTAAGGGATTACATAACCAAGTTTAGTAAAGAATCCTTGGACATTCCTAACTTGGATATGGCCACAGCTGTTGAGGCCTTCAAGATGGGATTGCTTCAGGATTCATTGTTCTATGATGATCTTGTTATGACACCATGCAGGAACCTAGATGAAGTAAGAACTCGGGCACTCAGGTTCATCCGGCTAGAGGATGACAAGAGGATCCAGGAGAGACAAGCAGGATCCTCAAAGCAAGAAAAGCAAGGATCCTCTTTCAAAAGCAACAGATTCAAATTCTACAATAGGAATGACAACCAGAACGTGCATGCCGTTGACCAAGAAGAGGATGATGAGGATTATCCTCCGATTTCTGAATATTGTTTTTCCGTTGATAATCATGAACTAATCCTTGCAATGCAGAATCTAGGAGAAAAAGCCAGATGGCCCAGAAAAAACGACAAACCAACTGGAACTAAATCGAAGTGGTGTGCATACCACGAGGATTTTGGGCATTTAACCGAAGAATGCATCGCATTAAGAAAGAAAATTGGATATCTGCTAAGCAAGGGGCATCTAAAAGAGTTGTTGGGAAGAAAAAAGCAAAGGACTCAGGATCCTGAGAGGATCCC
Source organism: Helianthus annuus (assembly GCF_002127325.2). Taxonomy (NCBI): domain Eukaryota; kingdom Viridiplantae; phylum Streptophyta; class Magnoliopsida; order Asterales; family Asteraceae; genus Helianthus; species Helianthus annuus. The sequence goes on from NC_035446.2 coordinate 19,611,573, forward strand.
TGAGAAAGCTCCAGCTCCTCCGGCAGATGCACAAGTAATCAACTTTATTTCTGGAGGATCAGACATATGTGGTACATCCTTCTCGGCAGCTAAAAGGCATGCAAAGGAAGCTAAAATGGATAAAGGAGAAAGACCTATTCGAACATCAAGTGTCTCGGAAGGAAAAGTTATAACCTTTGATGAGGATGATAGAATTCACATCCAGGATCCTCATCATGATAGCCTAGTCATCACTCTCTTTATCTCTAACAATTTTGTCCGCAGGATCCTTATTGACGGAGGAAGCTCAGTAAATATTATCCAGCTTGATGTTCTGAAGAAGATGGGTATCCCTGAATCAGATATCACACCAAGATCCTCCGTACTTGTGGGATTCAGTGGCGAAACTAAGAAAACCCTGGGGGACATCAAACTCCCAATTTATGTGGAAGGATTACATAATTATCAAAAATTTTGTGTTATTGACTGTTTGTCTTGTTGCAATGTTATCCTTGGCAGACCCTGGATACATGATATGAAGGCAGTCCCATCCACCTACCATCAATGTGTGAAGCTCCCTAGCCCATGGGGAATAATCAAGATCGACAGTGATCAGCAGGAGGCTAAGGATTGTTACACCTCGTCAATGAAACCAGCCTCGAAGCCAAGGGAGCAATAGCAATTACAGTATCCTCCAAGGAATGTCTTGGAGGCAAGAGAACAGGATGTGGACGAAATCCTTTTGGATCCTAATGATCATGAATCAAAAATCTATATAGGATCAGGGATCCTTGGCAAGATGAAAGAAGACCTAGTATCCTTCCTCAAAAGAAGAAAGTCTACCTTTGCATGGAAACATGAGGATATGACAGGTATATCTAAAGATATTATAACTCACAAACTTGGCATTGATAGGTTAATCAAACCAATCCATCAAAAAAGGAGGAAGTTTGCACCGGAAAGAAATGCCACTATCCAGGAAGAAGTAGAAAGACTACTTCGAGCAGGTATGATTAGAGAGGTAAAATATCCAAAATGGCTAGCCAATGTGGTTGTTGTTCAAAAGAAAAACGAAAAGTGGAGGGTATGTGTCGATTTCACTGATTTAAATAAGGCATGTCCCAAGGATCCTTTCCCATTACCCCACATTGACTCCATGGTGGATGCAACGGCGGGTCATGAACTGTTAACTTTTATGGATGCATCATCTGGATTCCAACAAATTCAGATGGAACCATCTGACCAGGAGGATACGGCTTTTATGACCCCAACCGGTTTATATTGTTATATTGCTATGCCTTTTGGATTAAGAAATGCAGGTGCAACATATCAAAGGCTGGTGAATATGATGTTCAAAGATCAAATTGGACAAACTATGGAAGTATACATAGACGATATGGTAGTAAAGTCAAAGAAAGCTGAGGATCACCTAAGGGACTTGGAGGAAACATTTGATATCCTTGATGATTATAACATGAAGCTTAACCCTTCAAAATGCCACTTTGGTGTTAAAGCAGACAAATTCTTAGGATATATGGTAACTCAGAGGGGCATTGAAGCAAGCCCTGAACAAATCAAAGCATTGGTGAATATCAAATCCCCTGCCAATGCTAAGGATGTGCAAAGGCTAACAGGCAGGATAGCAGCTCTAAACAGATTCATATCCAAATCCTCAGAAAAGTGTAAAGAATTCTATGATATCCTAAGAAAGAACAAGAAATTCGAATGGACTGAAAAGCATGAGAACACTTTACAAGCCCTAAAAGAATACATGTCCTCAGCCCCAACATTGATGAAGCCAGAAAAAGGAGATGTGTTATCCTTATACCTTGTGGTATCCTCAAAAGCAGTAAGTGCAGTCCTTGTTAAGGATCATGAAGGTACACAATATCCTGTCTATTATGTAAGTAAGAGCTTACTTGATGCTGAATCCAGGTATTCACACCTTGAAAAACTTATCCTTGCATTAATTATGGCATCTACTAAACTAAGACATTATTTTGAAACCCATGTTATTGTTGTTAGAACTAATTTTCCAATTAAGAATGTCCTCAGGAGACCAGAGATGTCCGGAAGAATGGCTAAGTGGGCAGTAAAGCTTAGTGCCCATGATATAAGATATGAGCCTAGAACAGCCATTAAATCTCAAGCACTAGCAGACTTTGTGGCTGATTTCAGTAGTGATCTACAAAAGGAAGCAGAATTGGAGGTCCAGCAGCTGGATGAAACCAAGGATCCTTGGGTACTACATACTGATGGATCCTCAAACGTCAAAGGCACGGGGCTTGGTATACTACTAAAATCGCCACAGGGGGACATAATACCCCATTCCATAGCTTGTGAGTTCTAAGCCACTAATAATGAGGCTGAATATGAAGCCTTAATCGCTGGCTTACAAATTGCTAAGCATATGAGGATCAGAGATAGTCAAAGAATTGGCACTCTCCTTTGTTTCTTTCAGTTTAACACAGGTACCAAGGGAGGAAAATACAGAAGCTAATGCATTGGCCAACCTAGGATCATCTTTGAAGATCCCAGAGGATATAAGTATCCCCATCATCCATATCCTGGCTCCTTCTATTGAAAATCAGGTGGCCATGGAAATAGAAGAGGATACTGCAATGATCCCTAGTGAGGATACTCAATCTTATTCAGGATCATGGATCTCACCAATCATGAGATACTTACAACATGGGGAAATTCCTATGGGAGAAAATCCTAGGGATTTCAGGATTAAGGTATCTCAATTCACAATCTTAAATAATGTGCTATATAAGCGATCTCTTGCAGGACCATATTTAAGATGTATCGAGGATCCTGAAATTCAAGAAGTGTTAAAAGACTTCCATGAAGGAGATTGTGGAAACCACACTGGGGGCAGGGCATTGTTCTCAAGGATCTTAAGGACAGGATACTACTGGCCAACTATGAAAAGGGATGCTGTGTGTTTTGGTCAAAAAATCACACAAGGATAATGTAACCAAACTTTATGTAATTGGGGTATGATGCTTGGTTAATTATAAAAGTAAAGGATCACTTTCGTGATAAAGATGCAAAGACACAATGATTTATACGAGGAAAAAGCCCTTAATCAGTATATGATCTCCGGCATAAAAAACCTCGGGTGATGGCAACTACCGATCACCAAACTTCAATATAAGAATAAAATGGTTACAACTTTGGATGATAATGAGCTGAGTACAAGGATCACTATTGCTTTTGGTGTCTAAGTGTGTGAGAGTTGCGTTGTATGTTGTGTGTCCTCTTCCAAATGATGGAGAGTGGTATTTATACAAGTGTAGGTGACCTATTTTAGGTAAAAGGACTAATTATCAGCTCATTACCCCTTTAGAAATAAAGACAATCTAGCCTAAATTGCTGCCCATGAATCAAGCCATGTTTCCATATCCTGTGCAACGTCTTTCTTCAATTAAGCTCTTGCCATAATTGTGAAGACGCGTCCCTGGATCATGATGCCTAGAGCGTATCCTGCTAGATATTCCTGCAAAAATAACATTGCATTAAGCGAAGATGATCGTTAGCATGAGGATCCTATAATGTCCCATGATCCTGATCCTGAAGTCCGGCTGAGGATCACTGTCTGCCAAAGAAACAAGGATCACTGGTTAGGATCACGTGTAAGGATCACCTATATTAAAAATCCAGCCCTAACAATTGCCCCCAAAATATAAGGAGTTTATTGTAAATTGACGAGTTATATTTTGTTTCGATCTTATCTCCAACGGGCGACTCCGAATAACTAGCCGTTACACATGGACTAGCCGTTGTGATCATTACGTTATGGATGTGACAATCCCTGCAGATCATGATTATAAATAGGAGATAGGGTGAGGATCAGTTTAAATTCAAGATACACTCCCTTTATATTCTGCACCGAAGATTGATCAGGTATTCTTCTCTTTCTCTCTTTCTTTTCTCTTTGCTCTGTTTTCTGCTTCTACTCTGTTTCTGTCTCGTCACAAACATGTTGCTCCGGAATTCTCCACACAAGGATTCCAAGAAGGATAGTCCCTTAAAAATCCAGGGGATTATCAAGGATTCTCCTACGGAGAGGTGTTGCTTTACTGATGTTCACATAGACAGAATTCGTCATTGCTTTTCGGCGAATGCTGTTTTCAAGTCCTTCACACCTACCGCTCTGAGTAATTCTGTTTCGGATACCTGGGTGGCTTTTCCTGCTACTCCATTTACCATAGGGTATTCATATCCTTTTCCATTGTTCACCCAATCTTTCTTTTCCTTAACCGGCATCTCATATATCCAAGCTATGCCGATGATCTGGAGGGTTCTGTATACCTTCGAGAGGATCATCGAGCAGGAAGGGATTGATCTGGGGATGGCGGAGTTAGCTGAGTTTTACGATCTCACCACCTTTGGTTCTCACCGGTATTTGTTGAAACGGAAAGCCGGGGAGGATCACCCTGTCTTCAAGGTTACTAAGAACGATACAAACTGGAAGCGTCGCTTTTTCTTTGTTAGGAGGGATTCCATCCCAGATGGGAAGGATCTGCCCAAGGAATGGGCCACTCATGGTAGGATAGAGGATCCTCGAAGGATCACTATCAGCCCTGTCTCATATAATGAGGATCACTAATATCTCTTTTTATCTCTTGTGCAGCTATATCCATTGCTCATCTGAAATTAAGCCCTGCTGCAAAAGAGAGAGTCCTAGCTTTTAAAAGGCTTAATCCTGAAATCAGAAGTTTCCAAGTCACCGTCCAAGATTCTCAAGAAGTATCCTCTGCATCTGCCACTATGTCAAGTAAGTATCCTTATAGAAAATAAATTAAATGTAGGATTGTTTGATTAATAAAGCAACTTATCTTGTTTTTGATTGTGTAGGTGCTGGAAAGTCTGCCAGGTCTGTCAAATCTACCTCCAAATTTGGGATAAGTGATCTTGCCAATGTCACATCTTCAAAGAAGAAGGCTCCTGCTGCCAGTCCTTCAGTATCAGCTCCCAAAGCACCTATCCGAGGCAAGGGGAAGAAGAGGAAGACTACTGAAGATCTACAAGGATTTCCCCTCCTCCGTCAGCAATTCCTTGACTATGTGAATGAGGTAAGGATCACTGCCCCTGTTGGTTATCCGTCTCGCATATCCTGTTTGTGTATCCTGCTTTTCTTGAGGATCATCTGATCCTAAGCTTATCTTTTTTCTCCTGTTGCAGAAACTTGCCGAGATTGAGACCTATCTTGGCCATGTTGAGGACCAGGAGAGCCAAATTGCCGAGCTTCAACAAATGGGCGTGCTTAAGGATCTCAAGATAGCAGATCTTGAGAAGGAACTCCGGGCCACGAAGGATGAGGCTGCTCAGAGGTTGATTGATATGGATAACGAGAAGCAGGAGATCACCCAAGATGCAAAGGTCTCGGCGGCAATTGCTATGTACAAGATACAACTTCAGATGGCTGAGGAGGCTCAGGATCCTACCTTTGACAAAAGCTCGTGGGACGTTGAAGGTTGGAAGGCAAGGCTGGCGGACCTGGAAGACGAGGATGAGGCTGAGGAGATCCCCATGCTGGAAGGCGGTGATGCTGAGAAGGATCAAGGTGGCGATGCTGGTGGTGACGAAGCAGCGAAGGTGTAGGCTGCATGATTGGGCGATGATGGATATTTCGAGACTAGGCCGGAGCCCAATTTTTTAGGATTGGTTTTTTGTGGTAGTGGTGTTTGTGAACAATTATGGTCTGTAATCTCTGAACAATAGATTTTAGGGTAAAGGATCCTGGATCCTTTGAACAATAGGTAGGATTACAAAAAGGTGGAGGGATCCTCTGTTTGGGGGATGAAGCCTTTGTGATCCTGCCGCTTTTACTTTCCTGCACAATGATAAGACCGCATAGACAATGGACACCCTTTGCCAACCCATGTGGACGGGCCACGTTTTGCTGGTAGAAATGTGGGTTGGCAATTTTGACAACTTTTTGAAAGGGTTAATGATCCTTTTGTTTAATAATATAACTTTAACTTTTCTGGCTTATCTCGTGTTGTTATCCTTATCTTCTTGTTTCTTAGTTGTTTTTGTAGTATATTTGTTTAAAGTGGCAAGAGTTGAAAATATGTTATCCAAATTTAGGATATGATCCCAGATCAAATATCCTGATATTGAAAATTTTCAAAGTACTTTAGTTCAAGGATCATAGGTTTGGTTGTCAAAGTATAAGGGTCGGTTAGGATAATGAATATAATCAAAATAGTCAAGGATCATACCTGAGGATCCAAGTTAGGATCCTAACCTTCAATCGAGACAATCGTAGATAAGATTTTGATGGATAATAAGGATTAAGGATCCTTATGTGTTTTACCTTTGACAATCTTGAAAAACGAAGCACAACTTGGGACTAAGCCAATGTAAGAAATAAATTAGTAACTGGGGACATGCCCAAAGGATAACTGAGAATGATCCCGGAGGATCACTGGGGACAAGCCCAAAGGATAACTGGGGACAAGCCCAAAGGATCGTATGTAAACTGGAGTATGGCCCTTACTGGCGACTATCCAAACTTAGTGACATGAAAATGTCAAAACCTTAGCTAACGTGAAAACGTTAGAAACCTTAGGAACAGATGTATGGTACGTCTACCATTATACGTAGGATCCTAAATATAGCCAGTACGATGAGGTTGTCAGCCCCGGAAGTGGGTACTGGTCCCAAAGACGTGAACTATATCAGGATCATCGTGCGCTGCTGGCGGGAACTGGGGATAATCCCAAGGATAACTGGGGTTGGACCCAAGGATCTGCGGTGCTTTTGAAGATCTTTGACGATATGCTGAAGATACCTGAACTATCATAACTCAAATGTTTCGTGAGTAGAGGATGAAGGATACATGATCCTTATCCTTAGGTAAAAAGTAAGAAAATGCAATAGTTTCTAGGATGAGCATATTACCAGAGTAAGGATCACTGATATCACCGGGATCCTTCAAGGATACTTCAATGTAAGGATCACATGCATGAAGGATCATGTTCACATGAAATATTTCTTTAAGTGAACAGCATTCCAGGCTCTTGGCAATAAGTTTCCTTCCATGGTTAGTGTTAGGGCTGGATTTTTATAGGTGATCTTTACACATGATCCTAACCAGTGATCCTTGTTTCTTTGGCAGACAGTGATCCTCAGCAGAACTTCAGGATCAGGATCATGGGACATTATGGTGATCCTCATACTAACGGCCGGTTCCGCTTAATACAATATTGTTTTGCAGGAACATCTAGCAGGATATGCTCTAAAGACCATGATCTAGGGACGCGTCTTCACAAATATGGCAAGAGCTAAATCAGAGATAGACGTTGCACAGGATATGGAAACATGGCTTGATTCATGGGCAGCAATTTAGGCTAGATTATCTTTATTTCTAAAGGGGTAATGAGCTGATATTTAGTCATTTTACCTAAAATAGGTCACCCACACATGTATAAATACCACTCTTCCTCATTCGGAAGAACACACACGACATACGACACAACTCTCAAACACTTAGACACTCAGTGATCCTTGTACTCAGCTCATTACTATCCGAAGTTGTAACTACATTTTCATTATATTGAAGTTGGTGATCGGTAGTTGCCATCACCCGAGGTTTTTTATGCCGGAGATCATACATTGATCAAGGGCTTTTTCCTCGTATAAATCATTGTGTCTTTGCACCCTTTATCACAGAAGTGATCCTTTACTTTCGTAATTAACCAAGCATCATACCCCGTTTACATAAAGTTTGGTTACATTATCCTTGTGTGATTTTTGACCAAAACAGTTTGGCGCCCACCGTGGGGCAATTGGTGCTTCATTCATAAGAAAATCTTTTGTTCGAAATCATTTCAGAAAGTTACATGGCTTCATCATTGAAGAACACGTCCACGGCGATGTCTGCGGTCACTTCATCACAGATCACCTTGCCTCCTCCACCGGCAGGATCTCAGAAAAATACTGAGAAGAGATCAACTCCCACTTCCTCTAAACCTCTATCTTCTTCTGCTATGAATTCTTCTATTCCCAGTACTAGTGATGTATTTGCTTTAATTTTGCAGATGAAGGATCGTATGCAGCGGCAAGATGAAACTAACGAAAGGATCCTCAGGGAAATTGGAGATCTCAAAAGACAAAAGAAAGCGGCAGAGGATCATTCTCCACTGATGCCCAAATCCTTGAGCTTTGATACTCCAATAATCACTTCCCAGCCATCAGGGATCCCGGACGTGCAAATTATAGGGGAGTCAAGAGGATCACATCTCAACTCGGCAGCAATGACTCAGACATCAGACTCACATTTTCAGCCTGTAGGATCCTATCCTCAATACATGGGATCCTTCATGAATCCGGGAGCCTATCCGGGGGCACAGCAGTTTCGAGGATCCTACTTTGTTCCAGGATCATTCCAGGGCCAAGGATCCTCCTTTGTTCCAGGATCATCCCAGGATCACGGATCCTCCTTCGTTCCAGGATCATCCCAGATACCAGGATCCTTACAGATGCCAGGATCCCTAAAAAGTTTGCAAACAGGAAGTCTAGATGTCCATCAAGGGGACTTCATTCCAATGCAGACCATTGCTTCCACTGGTCCCTCCGTTGTTCCAGAATCCCAGCAATATGGATTCCCTAACTTGAACCCAATGGGAGGTAACACTTTAAATAATTATCCTACTACTAACCTTGGATTCATGCAGGATACAGGTACCAATCATGCTATGGCCAGGGAATTACAGAAACTAAAGGACATGATCTCAAGTGTTCCAGGGGTAGTCAAGCCTATCCCAGAGATTGCAGATGGAAGCCACAAGGTATCTCGCTTTGCACCACCAATTTGTGATGCAGAGGTACCCAAAAGGTTCCATATCCCTACCATGAAGCTGTATGATGGCACAACGGATCCAGAGGAGCATATAGCACAATACAGGGAAAGGATGGAAATCAATCCTATCCCAGAAAAGTTGAAGGAAGCATGCCTATGTAAAGGATTTGGATCCACTCTAACTGGATCAGCTCTTAAGTGGCTGCTAAGTCTTCCCCCCTACTCTATTACTTCATTTGCTAATTTAGTTAATTTATTCAATAACCAATTCTCTTGTAGTAGAAAATTTGAAAAATTAACTAGTGATTTGTACAGGATAACTCAAAATCATAACGAATCATTAAGGGATTATATAACTAAATTTAGTAAAGAATCCTTGGACATTCCCAACTTGGATATGGCTACGGCTGTTGAAGCCTTCAAAATGGGACTGCTTAAGGATTCATTATTCTATGATGATCTTGTTATGACACCATGCAGGAATTTAGATGAAGTAAGAACTCGAGCACTCAGGTTTATCCGGCTAGAGGACGACAAGAGGATCCAGGAAAGACAAGTAGGATCCTCAAAACAAGATAAGCAAGGATCCTCCTTCAAAAGCAACAAGTTCAAATCCTACCACAGAAACGAGAACAAGAATGTGCATGCTGTTGACCAAGAAGAGGATGATGAAGAATATCCTCCAATCTCAGAATATTGTTTTTCCGTTGATAATCATGAACTGATCCTTGCAATGCAGAATCTAGGTGAAAAAGCTAGGTGGCCCAGGAAGAATGATAAACCGTCCGGGACTAAAGATAAGTCCAAATGGTGTGCATACCATGAGGATTTCGGGCATCTAACTGAAGATTGCATAGCCTTAAGAAAAGAAATTGGATACCTGCTAAGCAAGGGGCATCTAAAAGAATTATTGGGGAGAAAAAAGCAAAGGACCCAGGATCCTGAAAGGATCCCTGAAAAGGCTCCAGCACCTCCGGCAGACGCACAAGTAATTAACTTTATATCCGGAGGATCGGACATTTGTGGTACATCCTTTTCAGCGGCCAAAAGACATGCAAAAGAATCAAAAATGGATAATGGAGAAAGGCCTATTAGAACCTCAAGTGTCTCAGAAGGGAAGATGATAACATTTGATGAGAATGATCGCATTAACATTCAGGATCCTCACCATGATAGTTTAGTGATCACTCTCTTTATCTCTAACCATTTTGTCCACAGGATCCTTATTGACGGAGGGAGCTCAGTGAACATTATCCAGCTTGATGTCCTGAAGAAGATGGGAATCCCAGAATCAGACATCACACCAAGATCCTCCGTGCTTGTAGGATTCAGTGGAGAAACGAAGAAAACTCTGGGGGACATCAAACTCCCAATCTACGTGGAAGGATTACATAATTACCAAAAATTTTGCGTTATTGACTGTTTATCTTGTTGCAACGTTATCCTTGGCAGGCCTTGGATACATGACATGAAAGCAGTTCCATCTACCTACCATCAATGTGTGAAGCTCCCTAGCCCATGGGGGATAATCAAGATCGACAGTGATCAGCAAGAGGCTAAGGATTGCTATACCTCATCCATGAAGCCAACCTCGAAGCCAAGGGAGCAATAGCAATTACAGTATCCTCCGAGGAATGTCTTGGAGGCAAGGGAACAAGATGTAGATGAAATCCTCTTGGATCCTAGTGATCCTGAATCAAAAATCTATATCGGATCAGGGATCCTTGGCAAGATGAAAGAAGACATGATATCCTTCCTCAAAAGAAGAAAATCTACCTTTGCTTGGAAACATGAAGATATGACAGGTATATCTAAGGATATTATTACTCACAAACTTGGCATTGACAGGTCTATCAAGCCAATCCATCAAAAAAGGAGGAAGTTTGCACCAGAAAGGAATGCCATTATCCAAGAAGAAGTAGAGAGACTACTTCGAGCAGGTATGATCAGAGAGGTAAAGTATCCAAAATGGTTAGCCAATGTGGTTGTTGTCCAAAAGAAAAACGGAAAGTGGAGGGTATGTGTCGATTTCACTGATTTGAATAAGGCATGTCCCAAGGATCCTTTCCCATTACCCCACATTGACTCTATGGTGGATGCAACAGCGGGGCATGAACTGTTAACTTTTATGGATGCATCATCTGGATTCCAACAAATCCAGATGGAACCATCTGACCAAGAGGATACAGCCTTTATGACCCCAACCGGTTTATATTGTTATATTGCCATGCCTTTTGGACTAAGAAATGCAGGTGCAACATATCAAAGGCTGGTAAATATGATGTTCAAGGATCAAATTGGAAAAACTATGGAGGTGTACATAGATGATATGGTGGTCAAGTCAAAGAAAGCTGAGGATCACCTAAGGGACTTGGAAGAAGCATTCGATATCCTTGATAGTTACAACATGAAACTTAATCCTACAAAATGCCATTTTGGTGTTAAGGCAGGAAAGTTCTTAGGATACATGGTAACCCAGAGGGGCATTGAAGCAAGCCCGGAACAAATCAAAGCATTAATAAATATCAGATCTCCTGCCAATGCCAAGGATGTTCAAAGACTGACAGGCAGGATAGCAGCTTTGAACAGGTTCATATCGAAATCCTCAGAAAAATGCAAAGAATTCTACGATATCCTAAGGAAGAATAAGAAGTTCGAATGGACTGAGAAGCATGAGAATGCTTTACAAGCCCTAAAAGAGTATATGTCCTCAGCACCAGCATTAGCAAAACCGGAAAAAGGAGATGTGTTATCCTTATATCTGGCGGTATCCTCAACCGCTGTAAGTGTTGTCCTTGTTAAGGATCACGAAGGTACACAATATCCTATCTACTATGTAAGTAAAAGTTTACTTGATGCCGAATCCAGGTACTCACACCTCGAAAAACTTATCCTTGCATTAATCATGGCATTGACTAAGTTAAGACATTATTTTGAAACCCATACTATTGTTGTTAGAACTAATTTTCCAATTAAGAATGTCCTCAGGAAACCAGATATGTCAGGGAGAATGGCTAAGTGGGCAGTAAAGCTTAGTGCCCATGATATAAGATACGAACCAAGAACAGCTATTAAATCTCAGGCACTAGCTGACTTTGTGGCTGATTTCAGTAGTGATCTGCAAAAAGAAGCAGAATTGGAGGTTCAGCAGTTGGATGAGACCAAGGATCCTTGGATACTACACACTGACGGATCCTCAAATATCAAAGGCACAGGGCTAGGGATCCTACTAAAATCGCCACAGGGGGACATAATACCCCACTCCATAGCCTGTGAATTCCAAGCAACTAACAATGAGGCTGAATATGAAGCCTTAATTGCTGGCTTACAGATTGCTAAGGATATGGGGGTAAGATATCTCGAAGTATATGTAGATTCATTATTGATCACCAATCACTTTAATGGATCCTATGCTGTTAAAGGTGAAAAACTAACCAAATATTTAGAGATAGTCAAAGAATTGGCACTCTCTTTTGTTTCTTTTAGCTTGACACAGGTACCAAGGGAGGAGAACACAGGGGCTGATGCATTGGCTAACCTAGGATCATCCTTAAAAATTCCAGAAGACATAAGTATCCCTATCATCCATATCCTGGCTCCTGCTATTGAAAATCAAGTAACCATGGAAATAGAAGAGGATACTGCAGTAATCCCTAGTGAAGAAGCTCAATCCTATTCAGGACCATGGATCCCACCAATCATGAGATACTTGCAACATGGGGAGATTCCGACGGGAGAAAATCCTAGAGCTTTCAGGATCAAGGTATCTCAATTTACAATCTTAAATAATGTGCTATATAAACGATCCCTTGCAGGACCATATTTGAGATGTATTGAGGATCCTGAAATTGAAGAAGTGTTGAGAGACTTCCATGAAGGAGACTGTGGAAACCACACTGGGGGCAGGGCATTATTCTCAAGGATCCTTAGAACAGGATACTACTGGCCAACTATGAAAAGGGATGCTATAGAGTATGCTAAGAAATGTGATCCTTGCCAAAGGCATAGTAATATCCTCCATCAGCCAGCTGAATTACTACACCCCATACCATCCTCTTGGCCATTCATGAGATGGGGAATGGATATAGTTGGCAAGCTCCCTAAAGCACCTGGTGGAAAAGTATTTATGCTTGCCATGACTGACTACTTCTCTAAATGGATAGAAGCTGAAGCCTTTGCTCAAGTCAGAGAAAAAGAAGTTATATCCTTTATCAAAAGAAATATTATAACTAGATTTGGCATTCCCTCTGAAATTGTATGTGATAATGGTTCCCAATTCATTGGAAGCAGAACCACTAACTTTTGTAACAGTTGGGGAATCAAGATGATAACATCAACACCAGTTCATCCACAAGCCAATGGTCAAGCAGAATCATCCAACAAGATCATCATCAACAATCTGAAGAAGAAGCTAGGATCCAAGAAAGGAAAATGGGCAGAGGAGTTACCTTATGTGCTATGGGCTGATAGGACAACTCCCAAGAATGCCACTGGCCAAACACCTTTCTCTTTAGTATTTGGGGCAGAAGCAGTGATCCCAACAGAGATGGTGATCCCAACTGCTAGAACAATTGCTCGTGATCCTGAAGAAAATGCTGCAATCCTAGCTCAGGATTTGGATACTATTGAGGAAATCAGGGATCTAGCTAGAATAAGGATGGCAAGCTACCAACAAAGAATGGCTGGTATCTACAACAAAAATGTCAGGATAAGGAAGTTCCAAGTCGGAGATATGGTGTTGAGAAAAGCATTTCAAAATACTATCAATCCTGCTGACGGGAAGCTAGCACCAAAATGGGAAGGTCCCTACTTGATTGAAGCTGAAGCAGGAAAGGGGGCATACAGGTTGCTAACCATGGAAGGAAACTTGCTACCAAGAGCCTGGAATGCTGTTCACTTAAAGAAATATTTCATGTGAACATGATCCTTCCTGCATGTGATCCTTACATTGAAGTATCCTTGAAGGATCCTGGAGATATCGGTGATCCTTACTCTGGTATCTTCAGCAAATCGTCAAAGATCTCCAAAAGCACCACAGATCCTTGGGTACAACCCCAGTTATCCTTGGGATTATCCCCAGTTTCCGCCAGCAGCGCATGATGATCCTGGTATAGTTCACGTCTTTGGGACCAGTACCCACTTTCGGGGCTGACAACCTCATCGTACTGGCTATATTTAGGATCCTACGTATAATGGTGGACGCACCATACATCCGTTCCTAAGGTTTCTAACGTTTTCACGTTAGCTAAGGTTTTGACATTTTCATGTCACTAAGTCCGGATAGTTGCCAGAAAGGGCCATACTCCAGTTTACATACGATCCTTAGGGCTTGTCCCCAGTTATCCTTTGGGCTTGTCCCCAGTGATCCTCCGGGATCATCCCCAGTTATCCTTTGGGCTTGTCCCCAGTAATCCTCTGGGATCATTCTCAGTTATCCTTTGGGCTTGTCCCCAGTTACTAACTTATCTTTTATATTGGCTTAGTCCCAAGTTATATTCCATTTTTTCAGGTTTTTGAAGTTAAACAATTAAGGATCCTTAATCCTTATTATCCATTAAAGTTTTACCTATGGTTGTTCCGATTAAAGGTTAGGATCCTAACTTGGATCCTCAGGTATGATCCTTAACTATTTTTAGTTTCATTATTCATTATCCTAACCAACCCTTATACTTTGACAACCAAACCTATGATCCTTGAACTAAAATACTTTGAATAATTTCAAATATCATGATATTTGATCTAGGATCATATCCTAAGTTTATTAAACACTTTTTCAACTCTTGTTATTGAGAAATAAGAGGATTATTGAAGAATAACAACACAAGATAAGCCAGAAAGATTAAAGTTATATTATTAAACAAAAGGATCATTAACCCTTTCAAAAAGTTGTCAAAATTGCCAACCCACATTTCTACCAGCAAAACGTGGCCCGTCCACATGGGTTGGCAAAGGGTGTCCATTGTCTATGCGGTCTTAGCATTTTTGCAGGAAAGTAAAAGCGGCAGGATCACAAAGGCTTCATCCCCCAAACAGAGGATCCCTCCACCTTTTGTAATCCTACCTATTGTCTAAAAGGATCCAGGATCCTTAACCCTAAGAAACTATTGTTTAAGTTACAGACCATAAATTGTTCCAAATACCACAACCACAAACCACTAACAAACCTAAAAAATTGGGCTCCGGCCTAGTCAACAATATCCATCATCGCCCAATCATGCAGCCTAATCCTTCGCTGCTCCATCTCCACCAGCTTCTCCACCCTGATCCTTATCAGCATCACCTCCCTCCAGCCTTGGGATATCCTCAGCATCCTCCTCGTCATCCAAGTCCACCAGCCTTGCCTTCCAACCTTCAACGTCCCATGAGCTTTTGTCAAAGGTGGGATCCTGAGCCTCCTCAGCCATCTGAAGTTGTATCTTGTACATAGCAATCGCCGCCGAGACCTTGGCATCTTGGGTGATCTCCTGCTTCTCGTTATCCATATCAATCAGCCTCTGAGCAGCTTCATCCTTGGTGGCCTGGAGTTCCTTCTCAAGATCCGCTATCTTGAGATCCTTTAACACACCCATTTGCTGAAGATCGGCAATCTGGCTCTCCTGGTCCTCAACATTGCCAAGATAAGTTTCAATCTCAGCAAGTTTCTGCAAACAAGAAGCTCAGACTCAGGTTATCCTCAAAAAACAAGATACTCGAGATAGATAACCAACAGGGGCAGTGATCCTCACCTCATTCACGTAGTCGAGGAATTGCTGACGAAGGAGGGGGAATCCTTGGAGTTCATCAGAGGCTTTCCTTTTCTTCCCCTTGCCCCGGATAGGCGCCTTGGGGGCTGAGACTGAAGGACTGGCAGCAGGAGCCTTCTTCTTTGAAGACGTGACATTGGCAAGATCACTGATCCCAAATTTGGAGGCTGATTTAACAGACCTGGCAGATTTTCAAGCACCTACACAATTCAAAAACAAGATAAGTTCCCTTGTTAAAATTAAATACTTTTACATAAAACTTACTTTCTATAAGGATACTTACTTGACATTGTGGCAGATGCAGAGGATATCTCTTGAGAATCTTGAATGGTGACTTGGAAGCTTCTGACTTCAGGATCAAGCTTTTTAAAAGCTAACACTCTCTCTTTTGCAGCAGGGGTTAATTTCAGACGAGCAATGGAAATAGCTGCATAAAAGACAAAGGAAAAAAGACATCAGCGATCCTCATCATATGAGACAGGACTGATAGTGATCCTTCGAGGATCCTCTACCCTACCATGAGTGGCCCATTCCTTGGGCAAATCCTTCCCATCCGGGATTGAATCCCTCTTAACAAAGAAAAACCGACGTTTCCAGTTGGTATCATTCTTAGTAACTTTGAAGATTGGGTGATCCTCCCCAGCTTTCCGTTTCAACAAATATCGGTGAGAACCGAAGGTGGTGAGATCGTAAAACTCAGCTAACTCCGCCATCCCCAGATCAATCCCTTCCTGCTCGATGATCCTCTCGAAGGTATAAAGAACCCTCCAGATCATCGGCATAGCTTGGATGTAAGAGATGCCGGTTAAGGAAAAGAAAGACTGGGTAAAGTCTGGAAAAGGATACGAGTACCCTATAGCAAACAGGGTAGCAGGAAAAGCCACCCAGACATCCGAGATATAGTCGCTCAAAGCAGTAGGATCAAAGGATTTAAAAACGGCATTCGCCGGAAAGCAGTGACGAATTTTGTCTACGTGAGCATCACTAAAGCAACACCTCTCCATAGGAGAATCCTTGATAATCCCCTGGCTTTTTAAGGGACTATCCTTCTTGGAATCCTTGTGTGGAGAATTCCGGAGCAACATGTTTTGTGACGGAATAGAAACAGAGACGGAGTAGAAAAAACAGAGTAAAGAAAAGGAAGAAGGGAAAGAGAGAAGAAGAGGATACCTGAACAACCTTCGGTGCAGAATATAAAGGGAGTGTATCTCGAATTTAAATACAAACTGATCCTCACCCTATCTCCTATTTATAATCATGATCTGCAGGATTGTCACATCTCTGACGTAATGATCACAACGGCTAGTCCGAGCATAACGGCTAGTTTCTTGGAGTCGCCCGTTAGAGATAAGACCGAAACAAAATATAACTCGTCTATTTACAATTAACTCCTTATATTTTGGGGGCAATTGTTAGGGATGGATTTTTATAGGTGATCTTTACACATGATCCTAACCAGTGATCCTTGTTTCTTTGGCAGACAGTGATCCTCAGCAGAACTTCAGGATCAGGATCATGGGACATTATGGTGATCCTCATACTAACGGCCGGTTCCGCTTAATACAATATTGTTTTGCAGGAACATCTAGCAGGATATGCTCTAAAGACCATGATCCAGGGACGCGTCTTCACAAATATGGCAAGAGCTAAATCAGAGATAGACGTTGCACAGGATATGGAAACATGGCTTGATTCATGGGCAGCAATTTAGGCTAGATTATCTTTATTTCTAAAGGGGTAATGAGCTGATATTTAGTCATTTTACCTAAAATAGGTCACCCACACATGTATAAATACCACTCTTCCTCATTCGGAAGAACACACACGACATACGACACAACTCTCAAACACTTAGACACTCAGTGATCCTTGTACTCAGCTCATTACTATCCGAAGTTGTAACTACATTTTCATTATATTGAAGTTGGTGATCGGTAGTTGCCATCACCCGAGGTTTTTTATGCCGGAGATCATACATTGATCAAGGGCTTTTTCCTCGTATAAATCATTGTGTCTTTGCACCCTTTATCACAGAAGTGATCCTTTACTTTCGTAATTAACCAAGCATCATACCCCGTTTACATAAAGTTTGGTTACATTATCCTTGTGTGATTTTTGACCAAAACAGTTAGCAACCTGTATGCCCCCTTTCCTGCTTCGGCTTCAATTAAGTAAGGGCCTTCCCATTTTGGTGCTAACTTTCCGTCAGCAGGATTAATAGTGTTTTGGAATGTTTTTCTCAACACCATATCTCCGACTTGGAACTTCCTTATTCTAACATTTTTGTTGTAGGCACCAGCCATTTTTTGTTGGTAGCTTGCCGTCCTTATCCTAGCTAGATCCCTGATTTCTTCAATAGTATCCAAATCCTGGGCTAGAATCGTAGCATTTTCTTCAGGATCACGAGTACTTGTTCTAGCAGTTGGGATCACCATTTCTGTTGGGATCACTGCTTCTGCCCCAAATACTAAAGAGAAAGGTGTTTGACCAGTGGCATTCTTGGGAGTTGTTCTATCAGCCCATAACACATAAGGTAACTCCTCTGCCCATTTCCCCTTCTTGGATCCTAGCTTCTTCTTCAGATTGTTGATGATGATCTTGTTGGATGATTCTGCTTGACCATTGGCTTGTGGATGAACTGGTGTTGATGTTATCATCTTGATTCCCCAACTGTCACAAAAGTTAGTGGTTCTGCTTCCAATGAATTGGGAGCCATTATCACATACAATTTCAGAGGGAATGCCAAATCTAGTTATAATATTTCTTTTGATGAAGGATATGACTTCCTTTTCTCTGACTTGGGCGAAGGCTTCAGCTTCTATCCACTTAGAAAAATAGTCAGTCATGGCAAGCATAAATACTTTTCCGCCAGGTGCTTTAGGAAGCTTGCCCACTATATCCATTCCCCATCTCATGAATGGCCAAGAGGATGGTATAGGGTGTAGCAGTTCAGGTGGTTGGTGAAGGATATTGCTATGTCTTTGACAAGGATCACATTTCCTAGCATATTCTACAGCATCTCTTCTCATGGTTGGCCAGTAGTATCCTGTTCTAAGGATCCTTGAGAATAATGCCCTGCCCCCAGTGTGGTTTCCACAATCTCCTTCATGGAAGTCTCTCAACACTTCTTCAATTTCAGGATCCTCAATACATCTTAAGTATGGTCCTGCAAGGGATCGTTTATATAGCACATTATTTAAGATTGTAAATTGAGATACCTTGATCCGGAAAGCTCTAGGATTTTCTCCCATTGGAATCTCTCCGTTTTGCAAGTATTTCATGATTGGTGAGACCCATGATCCTGAATAAGATTGAGCTTCTTCACTAGGGATTATTGCAGTATCCTCTTCTATTTCCATGGCCACTTGATTTTCAATAGCAGGAGCCAGGATATGGATGATAGGGATACTTATGTCTTCTGGAATTTTCAAGGATGATCCTAAGTTGGCCAATGCATCAGCTTCCGTGTTATCCTCCCTTGGTACCTGTGTTAAGCTGAAAGAAACAAAAGAGAGTGCCAATTTTTTGACTATCTCTAAATATTTGGTTAGTTTTTCACCTTTAACAGCATAGGATCCGTTAAAGTGATTGGTGATCAATAATGAGTCTACATATACTTTAAGATATTTTACCCCCATATCCTTAGCAATTTGCAAGCCAGCAATCAAGGCTTCATACTCAGCCTCATTGTTAGTTGCTTGGAACTCACAGGCTATGGAGTGGGGTATTATGTCCCCCTGTGGCGATTTTAGTAGGATCCCGAGCCCTGTGCCCTTGACATTTGAGGATCCGTCAGTGTGTAATATCCAAGGATCCTTGGTTTCATCCAGCTGCTGGACCTCCAATTCTGCTTCTTTTTGTAGATCACTACTGAAATCAGCCACAAAGTCGGCTAAGGCTTGTGATTTAATGGCTGTTCTTGGTTCATATCTTATATCATGGGCACTAAGCTTCACTGCCCACTTAGCCATTCTCCCTGACATCTCCGGTTTCCTGAGGACATTCTTAATTGGAAAATTAGTTTTAACAACAATAGTATGGGTTTCAAAATAATGCCTTAACTTAGTGGATGCCATGATTAATGCAAGAATAAGTTTTTCGAGGTGTGAGTACCTGGATTCAGCATCAAGTAGACTTTTACTTACATAGTAGATAGGATATTGTGTACCTTCATGATCCTTGACAAGGACAGCACTTACAGCGGTTGAGGATACCGCCAGGTATAAGGATAACACATCTCCTTTTTCCGGTTTTGCTAATGCTGGTGCTGAGGACATATATTCTTTAAGGGCTTGTAAAGCGTTCTCATGCTTCTCAGTCCATTCAAACTTCTTATTCTTCCTTAGGATATCGTAGAATTCTTTGCATTTTTCTGAGGATTTCGATATGAACCTGTTCAAAGCTGCTATCCTGCCTGTCAGTCTTTGAACATCCTTGGCATTGGCAGGAGATTTGATATTTATTAATGCTTTGATTTGTTCCGGACTTGCTTCAATGCCCCTCTGGGTTACCATGTATCCTAAGAACTTTCCTTCCTTAACACCAAAATGGCATTTCGAAGGATTAAGTTTCATGTTGTAACTATCAAGGATATCGAATGCTTCTTCCAAATCCCTTAGGTGATCCTCAGCTTTCTTTGACTTGACCACCATGTCATCTATGTACACCTCCATAGTTTTTCCAATTTGATCTTTGAACATCATATTCACCAGCCTTTGATATGTTGCACCTGCATTTCTTAGTCCAAAAGGCATGGCAATATAACAATACAAACCTGTTGGGGTCATAAAGGCTGTATCCTCTTGGTCAGATGGTTCCATCTGAATTTGTTGGAATCCAGATGATGCATCCATAAAGGTCAACAGTTCATGCTCCGCTGTTGCATCCACCATGGAGTCAATGTGGGGTAATGGGAAAGGATCCTTGGGACATGCCTTATTCAGATCAGTGAAATCGACACATACCCTCCACTTTCCATTTTTCTTTTGGACAACGACCACATTGGCTAACCATTTTGGATATTTTACCTCTCTGATCATACCTGCTCGAAGTAATCTCTCTACTTCTTCTAGGATAATGGTATTCCTTTCTGGTGCAAACTTCCTCCTTTTTTGATGGATTGGTTTGATAGACCTGTCAATGCCAAGTTTGTGAGTAATAATATCCTTAGATATACCTGTCATATCTTCATGTTTCCAAGCAAAGGTAGATTTTCTTCTTTTGAGGAAGGATAATAAGTCTTCTTTCATCTTGACAAGGATCCCTGATCCGATATAGATTTTTGATTCAGGATCACTAGGATCCAAGAGGATTTCATCCACATCTTGTTCCCTTGCCTCCAAGACATTCCTTGGAGGATACTGTAATTGCTATTGCTCCCTTGGCTTCGAGGTTGGCTTCATAGATGAGGTATAACAATCCTTAGCCTCCTGCTGATCACTGTCGATCTTGATTATCCCCCATGGGCTAGGGAGCTTCACACATTGATGGTAGGTGGATGGGACTGCTTTCATATCATGTATCCAAGGCCTGCCAAGGATAACGTTGCGACAGGATAAACAGTCAATAACACAAAATTTCTGATAATTATGTAATCCTTCCACGTAGATTGGGAGTTTGATGTCCCCCAGAGTTTTCTTCGTTTCTCCACTGAATCCTACAAGCACGGAGGATCTCGGTGTGATGTCTGATTCTGGGATACCCATTTTCTTCAGAACATCAAGCTGGATAATGTTCACTGAGCTCCCTCCATCAATAAGGATCCTGCGGACAAAATGGTTAGAGATAAAGAGAGTGATGACTAAACTATCATGGTGAGGATCCTGAATGTTAATGCGATCATCCTCATCAAATGTTATCATCTTCCCTTCTGAGACACTTGATGTTCTAATAGGCCTTTCACCATTATCCATTTTTGATTCTTTTGCATGTCTTTTGGCCGCCGAGAAGGATGTACCACAGATGTCTGATCCTCCGGATATAAAATTGATCATTTGTGCATTTGCCGGAGGTGCTGGAGCTTTTTCGGGGATCCTTTCAGGATCCTGGGTCCTTTGCTTTTTTCTCCCCAGCAATTCTTTTAGATGCCCCTTGCTTAGCAGGTATCCAATTTCTTTTCTTAAGGCTATGCAATCTTCAGTTAGATGCCCGAAATCCTCATGGTATGCACACCATTTTGACTTGTCTTTAGTCCCGGATGGTTTATCATTCTTCCTGGGCCACCTAGCTTTTTCACCTAGATTCTGCATTGCAAGGATTAGTTCATGATTATCAACGGAAAAACAATATTCTGAGATTGGAGGATATTCTTCATCATCCTCCTCTTGGTCAACAGCATGCACATTCTTGTTCTCATTTCTATGGTAGGATTTGAATTTGTTGTTCTTGAAGGAGGATCCTTGCTTCTCCTGTTTTGAGGATCCTACTTGTCTCTCCTGGATCCTCTTGTCATCCTCTAGCCGGATGAACCTGAGTGCTCGAGTTCTTACTTCATCTAGATTCCTGCATGGTGTCATAACAAGATCATCATAGAATAATGAATCCTTAAGCAGTCCCATTTTGAAGGCTTCAACAGCCGTAGTCATATCCAAGTTGGGAATGTCTAAGGATTCTTTACTAAATTTGGTTATATAATCCCTTAATGATTCATTATGATTTTGAGTTATCCTGTACAAATCACTAGTTAATTTTTCAAATTTTCTGCTATAAGAGAATTGGTTATTGAATAAATTAACTAAATTAGCAAATGAAGTAATAGAATAAGGGGGAAGACTTAGCAGCCATTTAAGAGCTGATCCCGTAAGAGTGGATCCAAATCCTTTACATAGGCATGCTTCCTTCAACTTTTCTGGGATAGGATTGATCTCCATCCTCTCCCTGTATTGTGCTATATGCTCCTCTGGATCCGTTGTGCCATCATACAGCTTCATGGTAGGGATATGGAACCTTTTGGGTACCTCTGCATCACAAATTGGTGGTG
Organism: Helianthus annuus; assembly: GCF_002127325.2. NCBI lineage: Eukaryota > Viridiplantae > Streptophyta > Magnoliopsida > Asterales > Asteraceae > Helianthus > Helianthus annuus. The sequence goes on from NC_035446.2 coordinate 19,634,089, forward strand.
CAAAGCGAGATACCTTGTGGCTTCCATCTGCAATCTCTGGGATAGGCTTGACTACCCCTGGAACACTTGAGATCATATCTTTTAGCTTCTGCAACTCCCTGGCCATAGCATGATTGGTACCTGTATCCTGCATGGATCCATGGTTAGTGGTAGGATAATTATTTAAAGTGTTACCTCCCATTGGGTTTAAGTTAGGGAACCCATATTGCTGGGATTCTGGAACAACGGAGGGACCAGTGGAAGCAATGGTCTGCATTGGAATGAAGTCCCCTTGATGGATATCTAGACTTCCTGTTTGCAAACTTTTTAGGGATCCTGGTATCTGGAAGGATCCTGGTGTCTGGGATGATCCTGGAACGAAGGAGGATCCTTGAACCTGGGATGATCCTGGAACAAAGGAGGACCCTTGGCCCTGGGATGATCCTGGAACAAAGTAGGATCCTTGAAACTGTTGTGCCCCCGGATAGGCTCCTGAATTCATGAAGGATCCCATGTACTGAGGATAGGATCCTACTGGCTGAAAATGTGAGCCTGATGTCTGAGTCATTGCTGCCGACTTGAGATGTAATCCTCTTGACTCCCCTATGATTTGTACGTCCGGGATTCCTGATGGCTGGGAAATGATCATTGGAGTATCGAAGCTCAAGGATTTGGGCATCAGTGGGGAATGATGCTCTGCCGCTTTCTTTTGTCTTTTGAGGTCTCCAATTTCCCTGAGGATCCTGTCATTAGTCTCATCCTGCCGCTGCATACGATCCTTCATCTGCAAAATTAAAGCAAATACATCACTAGTACTGGGAATAGAAGAATTCATAGCAGAAGAAGATGGAGGTTTAGAGAAAGTGGGAGTTGGTCTCTTCTCAGTATTTTTCTGAGATCCTGCCGGTGGAGGAGGCAAAGTGGTCTGTGATGAGGTGACTGCAGACATCGCCGTGGACGTGTTCTTCAATGATGAAGCCATGTAACTCTTTGAAATGATTTCGAACAAAAGATTTTCTTATGAATGAAGCACCAATTGCCCCACGGTGGGCGCCAAACTGTTTTGGTCAAAAAATCACACAAGGATAATGTAACCAAACTTTATGTAATTGGGATATGATGCTTGGTTAATTATAAAAGTAAAGGATCACTTTCGTGATAAAGATGCAAAGACACAATGATTTATACGAGGAAAAAGCCCTTGATCAGTATATGATCTCCGGCATAAAAAACCTCGGGTGATGGCAACTACCGATCACCAAACTTCAATATAAGAATAAAATGGTTACAACTTTGGATGATAATGAGCTGAGTACAAGGATCACTATTGCTTTTGGTGTCTAAGTGTGTGAGAGTTGCGTTGTATGTTGTGTGTCCTCTTCCAAATGATGGAGAGTGGTATTTATACAAGTGTAGGTGACCTATTTTAGGTAAAAGGACTAATTATCAGCTCATTACCCCTTTAGAAATAAAGACAATCTAGCCTAAATTGCTGCCCATGAATCAAGCCATGTTTCCATATCCTGTGCAACGTCTTTCTTCAATTAAGCTCTTGCCATAATTGTGAAGACGCGTCCCTGGATCATGATGCCTAGAGCGTATCCTGCTAGATATTCCTGCAAAAATAACATTGCATTAAGCGAAGATGATCGTTAGCATGAGGATCCTATAATGTCCCATGATCCTGATCCTGAAGTCCGGCTGAGGATCACTGTCTGCCAAAGAAACAAGGATCACTGGTTAGGATCACGTGTAAGGATCACCTATATTAAAAATCCAGCCCTAACACTGTGGAGTATGCTAAGAAGTGTGATCCTTGTCAAAGACACAGCAATATCCTTCATCAGCCGGCTGAATTTCTACATCCTATACCATCCTCTTGGCCATTCATGAGATGGGGGATGGATATAGTCGGCAAGCTCCCTAAGGCACCTGGTGGAAAAGTATTCATGCTTGCTATGACTGACTACTTCTCCAAGTGGATAGAGGCTGAAGCTTTTGCCCAAGTCAGAGAGAAGGAAGTTATATCCTTTATTAAGAGAAACATTATAACTAGATTTGGCATTCCTTCTGAAATTGTATGTGATAATGGTTCCCAATTTATTGGGAGCAGGACTACTAACTTTTGTAACAGTTGGGGGATCAAGATGATAACATCAACACCAGTCCACCCACAAGCCAATGGCCAAGCAGAATCATCCAACAAGATCATCATCAACAATCTGAAGAAGAAACTTGGATCCAAGAAGGGGAAATGGGCAGAAGAATTGCCTTATGTGCTTTGGGCTGATAGGACTACTCCCAAGAATGCTACTGGTCAAACACCCTTCTCTTTGGTGTTTGGGGCAGAAGCAGTGATCCCAACAGAAATGGTGGTTCCAACTGCTAGAACAAGTACTCGTGATCCTGAAGAGAATGCTGCAAACTTGGCTCAGGACTTGGATACTATTGAGGAAATCAGGGATCTGGCTAGGATAAGGATGGCAAGCTACCAACAAAGAATGGCTGGTACTTACAACAAAAATGTCAGGATAAGGAAATTCCAAGTGGGGGATATGGTATTGAGAAAAGCATTCCAAAATACCATCAATCCTGCTGATGGGAAATTAGCACCAAAGTGGGAAGGCCCTTACTTGATTGAAGCTGAAGCAGGAAAGGGGGCATATAGATTGCTAACCATGGAAGGAAATTTGTTACCTAGAGCCTGGAATGCTGTTCACTTAAAGAAATATTTCATGTGAACATGATCCTCCTGGCACATATGATCCTTACATTGAAAGCATCCTCGAAGGATCCCGATGATGTCAATGATCCTTACTCTGGTAATATTCTAATCCTAAACTATTCCATTTTCTTATTTTTACCTAAGGATAAGGATCATGTATCCTTCATCCTCCTCTCACGAGAATTTGAGTTCTGATAGTCCAGGTACCCTCAGTATATTATCGATAGTCTTCAAAAGCATCTCAGATCCTTGGGTTCAACCCCAGTTATCCTTGGGCTTGTCCCCAGTTTTCGCCTGTAGCGCACGATGATCCTGGTATAGTTCATGTCTTTGGGACCAGTACCCACTCCAGGGGCTAACCTCATCGTACTGGCTATACCCAGAATCCTACGTATAATGGTAGACGTACCATACATCCGTTCCTAAGGTTTTTAACGTTTTCACGTTAGCTAAGGTTTTGGCTTTTTCATGTCACTAAGTTTGGATAGTCGCCAGTGAGGGCCATACTCCAGTTTACATACGATCCTTGGGCTTGTCCCCAGTTATCCTTCGGGCTTGGCCCCAGTTATCCTTTGGGCTTGTCCCCAGTGATCCTTTGGGCTTGTCCCCAGTTATCCTTTGGGCATGTCCCCAGTTACTAACTTATCTTTTATATTGGCTTAGTCCCAAGTTATATCCCATTTTTTCAGGTTTTCGAAGTTAAACAATTAAGGATCCTTAATCCTTATTATCCATTAAAGTTTTTACTTATGGTTATCCTGATTAAAGGTTAGGATCCTAACTTGGATCCTCAGGTATGATCCTTAACTATTTTTAATTTCATTCGTTATTCATTTGAATAACCCTTAGACCTTGACAACTGAACCTATGATCCTTAAAATAAGCTACTTTGAAAATTTTCGATTATAGGATATTTGATCCAGGATCATATCCTGAATCTCTTAAACATAATTTGCTCAAACAAACATGTATCAAAACAATTGGAAATAAAAAGGATAATAACACAAGATAAGCGACAAAAGTTTAAAATTTTATTTATTAACAAAAGGAATAACCCTTCAAAGGTTGTCAAAATTACCTACCCCAAGCATCTACCAGCAATACGTGGCCCGTCCGCTGGGGTAGGTAAAGGGTGTCCATGATAATAGGTTCAAAAGTAATGCAGGGATATAAAGGCGGCAGGATCACAATGGCTTCATCCCCCAAACAGAGGATCCCTCCACCATTTGCAATCCTACCTATTGTCTAAAGGATCCTGGATCCTTAATCCTAAAACTATTGTTCAAAGTTATAGACCATAATTGTTTAAAAAACATCAACAACCACAAAAAAATTGGGCTCCAGCTATGTCTAGAAGTGTCCTTCATCGCCCAATTCTGCAGCTCAAACCTTCGCTGCACCATCACCACCAGCTCCACTTGCTTCCCCCTGATCCTTGCCAGCATCACCACCTTTAAGCATTGGAATCTCCTCAGCCTCCTCATCATCCTCCAACTCTGCCAGCCTCGCCTTCCAGCCCTCCACGTCCCATGTGCTCTTGTCGAAGGCAGGATCCTGAGCCTCCGCAACCATCTGCAGCTGGATCTTATACATGGTTATCGCAGCAGAGACCTTGGCATCCTGGGTAATGTCATGCTTCTCATAATCAAAATTGATCAGCATCCTGGCAGCTTTATCCTTGGTGGCCCGGAGCTCCTTCTCAAGATCAGCAATCTTGAGATCCTTCAGCACACCCATCTGTTGGAGGTCAGCAATTTGGCGATCTTGATCCTCGACGTGGCCAACATAAGTTTCTATTTCAGCAAATTTCTGCAAGGAAAACAAAGCATAACGTCAGAGACAAGTGATCCTCAAAATTGTCAGGATAACAAACAGGGGCAGTGATCCTTACCTCGTTGAAGTAGTCCAGAAACTGTTGGCGGAGCAGGGGCAGGCCTTGTAGATCCTCAGAGGCCTTTCTCTTCTTTCCTTTACCCCTAATAGGTGCTTTAGGGGCTGAAGCAGTTGGGCTGGCAGTAGGAGTCTTCTTCCTTACAGATTTGACATTAGCAAGATCATCAATGCCAAACTTTGAGGCAGACTTAGAAGATTTTCCAGCACCTACACAACCAAAATAAGATAAGTTTTCTAAATTAAACTTGAAAATCCTACATAGAATTACTTTCTAAATAAGGATACTTACTTGACATTGTGACAGAGGCAGAGGATACTTCTTGGGAATCCTGGGTAGCAACCTGGAAAGTTCTTGTCTCCGGATCAAGCTTCTTGAAGGCCAAAAGTCTCTCTTTTGCAGCAGGTGTCAACTTCAGACGAGAGATGGAGATAACTGCACAATAAACAAGAAAATATTAGTGATCCTCATCCTAAGGAACAAATCTTATGGTGATCCTTCCAGGATCCTCTATCCTACCATGAGTAGCCCACTCTTTGGGCAGATCCTTCCCATCAGGGATGGTATCTCTCCTAATAAAAAAGAACTGACGCTTCCAGTTTGTGTCGTTCTTGGTGACCTTGAAGACAGGATGATCCTCTCCAGCTTTTCGCTTAAACAGATAACGATGGGGTCCGAAAGTGGTAAGATCATACATCTCAGCCAGCTCCGCCATACCGAGGTCAATCCCCTCTTGTTCAATGATCCTCTCAAGGGTATACAACACCCTCCAGATCATGGGCATAGCCTGGATATAGCAGATGCCGGTGAGAGAGAAAAAGGATTGAGTGAACTGTGGGAAAGGATACGAATATCCTATCAAGAACGCAGTAACAGGAAAGGCTACCCAAGAATCAGAGATAAAATCACTCAAAGCGGTAGAAGTAAAAGACTTGAAGATGGTGTTCGCCGGAAAACAATGACGAATTTTGTCAACCTGAGGATCGGTAAAACAGCACCTCTCGGCGGGAGAATCTTTGATGATCCCTTGACCCTTCAAGGGACTGTTCTTCTCAGGATCCTTATGCGGAGAGTTCCGGAGCAACATCTTTGCAGAATGATGGAAAGAGAATAGAAAAACAGAGTAAGAGAAGGAAGAAAGAGGAAAAGAGATACCTGATTGATCTTCGGACGAGAATATAAAGGGAGTCTCTCTTGAATTTAAATGCAAATTGATCCTATCTCTAACTCCTATTTATAATGATGATTTGCAGGGCTGTCACTTCTGTGACGTAAGGGTCTGCAACGGCTAGTCCGTCTCTAACGGCTAGTTATCCGTTAACTTGTTGCGAATAAGATCAAACAAAATACAACTCGTTTATTTACAAATATTACTCCTTATATTTTGGGGGCAATTGTTAGGGCTGGATTTTTATGACTTATGATCCTTACTTGTGATCCTAACCAATGATCCTAACCAGTGATCCTTGTTTCTTTGGCAGATAGTGATCCTCAGAAGAGTTCCAGGATCAGGATCACGGAGTATCCTAGGGATCCTCATACTAACAGTTGTTTTCCTTGGATTTAATGTTATCTTGCAGAGATTTCAAGAAGGATCCGCTCTTAGCAACGTAAACAAGGGACTCGTCACAACAACTTTGGCATTTGCATAATCAAAGATGGACGTTGAAGGCGATATGGAAACTCAGCATAATTTAAGGGCGATAATTTAGGCTAGATTTACTTCTATTCCTAAAGGGGCAACGAGCTAATAGTTAGGTTATTTACCTAAAATACGACCACTCACACTTGTATAAATAGCACTCTTCCTCATTCAGAAGACACAACACACTTCCCTCACGCTTTGACACACGATACTATAGTGATCCTTGTACTTAGCTCGTTACCATCCGAAGTTGTAACCTTTATTTGTTATATTGAAGTTTGGTGATCGGTAGTTTCCATTGTTAGGGCTGGATTTTTACAATACATGATCCTTACATGTGATCCTAGCCAGTGATCCTTGTTTCTTTGGCAGATAGTGATCCTCAGCAGAGTTCCAGGATCAGGATCACGGACCATCACAAGGATCCTCATGCTAACAGTTGCTTTCGGGTAAATCTTCTGGAAACACTTGAGGGAATTCACGTACAACTGGAATATCCTCTATTCTTTTCTCTTTCGTCGCTGCATCAGTAACTAGTGCCAAGATAGCCGTATGACCCTTTCTTAAACATTTCTGAGCCTTCAAGAAAGAGATGATGCCAACCACAGCACCACTCTTGTCGCCTTGAACTTCGAGAGGTTCCTTTCCCGTACGAGGAATACGAATGATCTTCTCCTTACATAGAATCTCTGCCTGCTGCTTAGATAACCAATCCATGCCGATGACGATGTCGAAACTACCCAGAACTATAGGAATAAGATCTATCGAGAAGGTCTGACCCGCTAGAACGATGTTACAACCCTTGACTACATGCGTGGCTTCTACACTCTTACCATTTGCTAGTTCTACGACATGTTTGGTGTCTAGAGGTGTTGGTGTACGTTTTAACAATTTACCCATTTTCAAAGACATATAACTCGTATCCGCACCCGAATCAAACAAAACAGTAACATAGATATCGTCGAGAAGAAACTTACCCATAACGTCGTTGGGATCATTTCTGGCATTACCCTGCCCCAACACAAACGCACAACCCCTTGCTTCATTGCCGTTGTTGTTCCCACCATTGTTGTTGTTGCCATTACCCTGATTGTTGTTATGGTTGTTGTTGTTCTGGTTCCTGTTCAGCTGAGGGCAGTGCCTTTTGAAGTGACCCTCTGCACCGCAATGAAAACACCCTTTGTTGCCCTGCTGCTGATTCTGCTGTGCTGGTGGCTGCTGTTGATTCTGGTTCGCAGGCCGAGGGCTTCTACAATCTTTGGCCTCATGACCCATCTTGAGGCAACTTTGACAGCGACCCTTGTTACACTGGCCACTGTGGTGTCTGTTGCAGGTGTTACACTTTGGAAGGTTTCCTCGATATCCCCCCTGCCTGTGACTGCCTGAAGAATGCTGACTGGGACTCTGGTAACTGTCTGTCTTTCGTTGCTGAACTTGTGACTGCACTGAAGCTGATCCTTGCTAGAATCCCCATCCCATTTTCTCTTGTTTTCACTGGGAGTAGCAAGTGTAGTAGAAGCAGTAGCGGTAGCAGTAGCGTTGATACGCTTTGGCAGTCTGTTCTGATCCACTGCCTGATCTGTGATGCGGTGAGCGAGGCGCTGAATAGCCTGAATGTTGTCAAGATTAGCCGATGTCACATGGCTCTGAATTTCTGGTGCTAATCCCTTGAGGTACAACTCGATGCGCTTGTATGGAGGGTCCACCATAGTTGGACACAGCACAGCCAGCTCGTTTGACCGTTTAGTATAAGCTTCGATTTCTGACCCAACCATTTTCAAATGATACAACTCGTCTTCTAACTTGTGAATGTCTTCACGTATGCAGTATTCCCTTTTTATCAGTTCCTTGAAGTCATTCCAAGGGGTGGCGTTAGCAGCTGCCAACCCTAAGATCTGCACCTATGCGTTCCACCAAGTGAGCGCAATCCCTTCAAGTGTGCCAGTGGCGTATTTCACCCTGCGAGCCTCAGGGCATTCACACATCTCGAACACAGACTCGAGCTTTTCAAACCAGTGGAGGAGTCCAACCGCTCCTTCAGTGCCACTAAATGTGCTAGGACGACAATCCATGAAGTTCTTGAAAGTGCAGACGGGCTGCTGAGCGTGTTGACCTATTGTGTACGAATAGGACAAGGTTAAACACAAGAGTTAATGTAGGATCTAAAGATCCTAGTGTGAGTCTAAACTGCAGGGTATACTACCTGCTTGAGCAGCTGCAAGTGCCGCAGCAACTTGTTCATTAACGAAAGCCGTCAACTGGGCTTGTGTCATGTTGATTCGTCCAGCCATTGATCTTTACATCAAAGGCAGCATAAGTGAGAAAGGTTCGCGAATAGTGCGATGACAGAAGAGTGTAAGCACACAAATGTTCTCAAGCAATAACAAGTAGTGAGCAATGTAATCTAAGCATACTACGAGCAAAGTTCTATGCAATTCTAGCATGTAGGCAATAAACATAAACCTTATTACCTAGGATGTTGAGTCTTGCACGTGGAGCGAAGCGTCGTTGTGGATCGTTGAGAGCACTGTTCTGGTTATAGTCTGGTTTTAATAAAAACGTTTTCCCATATTAAAACCAAGTTCTCTATAACCAATGGCTCTGATACCAATCTGTCACAACCCCCAAAATCCACCTGCGGAACATCACCGCTTGGGAGCGTGACTGACCCCAGGATCATGCCACCAATCATATAGAACCATGTATAAAGTAAAAGTAATTGTATTAAACCAAACCCATCCATATGAAAGGTGTTCCAAAAGATAAGTATCATATCAAAGTTTAGCGGAAGGAAATGCATAACAGCCCAATCATAAATAAAGTGTGTATTTGTCAAAATGTTCAAATCAAAGTAAACACGATCCTTGTCCACAACGACCGCGCCTCCCTGTGCAAGCTCCAAGTACCTAAAGTCCTGCAAGGCATGTAACAGAGGATCAACAACTAGTTGAGCGAGTTCACAGAAAGTAAATGCGTAATAGTAAGTTCATGAGTATCAGGTGGCTCTACTGGGCCGATATTGGTTTCTATTGGTGGGGGCTTCCCATGTTATTTATCCACTAGACTATGCGTAACCATAAGTGTTCTTCACAACCGAGAACAGTAGCGCGTATGGGGTTTACGTAGGTTTTACGTAAGTATCCTTCACAACCGAAGATAGGAGTACGCGGGGGTTTACGTAGGTTTTACGTAAGTGCCTGACACAACCGAGGCAGTAGTGAGTATAATAAGTTCACGTAGGTTTTACGTGAGTATCCTTCACAACCGAGGATAGCGAGTGGCATAAGTATACGTAGGTTTTACGTATGTGTCCTGCACAACCGAGGACGATGGTATGGTAGTCTAGTAGTAGTGTATGTACGAATCTCGTCAATCACATTCCTTTAATCCCATTCCCAAGCCCTTGGGAATCCCATGCCTTAGTAAGGGTGTGAACTCACCTTGATTTGCTCGGTATGTTATTGCTTCTAGGGTTAATTAGTGTTTAAGTCCGTTGCACACGATCTAAGGTACATTGCACATAAATCCACTGTGAGTATTTTACTTTCAATTATGTTTACAACTCTTTGGTGTTTAAATAGTATCATACGGTAATGTATCGCACAGAAACATGTAGTATCATTCATTAACACTTAGCATTATATCAGAAAGTATCGCAATAGCGTATATAGTAGTGACAGTAGCATGCAGTAGTATATTATAAAGTGTAGCACATACAGTAGTGACAGTAGAATCCACTTATTCATTCATGCCTCATCAATAACTCAGGTCATGCTTATCAAACCAAACCCATCCATATGAAAGGTGTTCCAAAACATAAGTATCATATCAAAGTAAAAGTAAAAGTAATTGTATTAAACCAAACCCATCCATATGAAAGGTGTTCCAAAACATAAGTATCATATCAAAGTTTAGCGGAAGCAAATGCATAACAGCCCAATCATAAATAAAGTGTGTATTTGTCAAAATGTTCAAATCAAAGTAAACACGATCCTTTTCCACAACGACCGCGCCTCCCTGTGCAAGCTCCAAGTACCTAACGTCCTGCAAGGCATGTAACAGAGGATCAACAACTAGTTGAGCGAGTTCACAGAAAGTAAATGCCTAATAGTAAGTTCATGAGTATCAGGTGGCTCTACTGGGCCGATATTGGTTTCTATTGGTGGGGGCTTCCCATGTTATTTATCCACTAGACTATGCGTAACCATAAGTGTTCTTCACAACCGAGAACAGTAGCGCGTATGGGGTTTACGTAGGTTTTACGTAAGTATCCTTCACAACCGAGGATAGGAGTACGCGGGGGTTTACGTAGGTTTTACGTAAGTGCCTGACACAACCGAGGCAGTAGTGAGTATAATAAGTTCACGTAGGTTTTACGTGAGTATCCTTCACAACCGAGGATAGCGAGTGGCATAAGTATACGTAGGTTTTACGTATGTGTCCTGCACAACCGAGGACGATGGTATGGTAGTCTAGTAGTAGTGTATGTACGAATCTCGTCAATCACATTCCTTTAATCCCATTCCCAAGCCCTTGGGAATCCCATGCCTTAGTAAGGGTGTGAACTCACCTTGATTTGCTCGGTATGTTATTGCTTCTAGGGTTAATTAGTGTTTAAGTCCGTTGCACACGATCTAAGGTACATTGCACATAAATCCACTGTGAGTATTTTACTTTCAATTATGTTTACAACTCTTTGGTGTTCAAATAGTATCATACGGTAATGTATCGCACAGAAACATGTAGTATCATTCATTAACACTTAGCATTATATCAGAAAGTATCGCAATAGCGTATATAGTAGTGACAGTAGCATGCAGTAGTATATTATAAAGTGTAGCACATACAGTAGTGACAGTAGAATCCACTTATTCATTCATGCCTCATCAATAACTCAGGTCATGCTTATCAAACCAAACCCATCCATATGAAAGGTGTTCCAAAACATAAGTATCATATCAAAGTAAAAGTAAAAGTAATTGTATTAAACCAAACCCATCCATATGAAAGGTGTTCCAAAACATAAGTATCATATCAAAGTTTAGCGGAAGCAAATGCATAACAGCCCAATCATAAATAAAGTGTGTATTTGTCAAAATGTTCAAATCAAAGTAAACACGATCCTTTTCCACAACGACCGCGCCTCCCTGTGCAAGCTCCAAGTACCTAACGTCCTGCAAGGCATGTAACAGAGGATCAACAACTAGTTGAGCGAGTTCACAGAAAGTAAATGCCTAATAGTAAGTTCATGAGTATCAGGTGGCTCTACTGGGCCGATATTGGTTTCTATTGGTGGGGGCTTCCCATGTTATTTATCCACTAGACTATGCGTAACCATAAGTGTTCTTCACAACCGAGAACAGTAGCGCGTATGGGGTTTACGTAGGTTTTACGTAAGTATCCTTCACAACCGAGGATAGGAGTACGCGGGGGTTTACGTAGGTTTTACGTAAGTGCCTGACACAACCGAGGCAGTAGTGAGTATAATAAGTTCACGTAGGTTTTACGTGAGTATCCTTCACAACCGAGGATAGCGAGTGGCATAAGTATACGTAGGTTTTACGTATGTGTCCTGCACAACCGAGGACGATGGTATGGTAGTCTAGTAGTAGTGTATGTACGAATCTCGTCAATCACATTCCTTTAATCCCATTCCCAAGCCCTTGGGAATCCCATGCCTTAGTAAGGGTGTGAACTCACCTTGATTTGCTCGGTATGTTATTGCTTCTAGGGTTAATTAGTGTTTAAGTCCGTTGCACACGATCTAAGGTACATTGCACATAAATCCACTGTGAGTATTTTACTTTCAATTATGTTTACAACTCTTTGGTGTTCAAATAGTATCATACGGTAATGTATCGCACAGAAACATGTAGTATCATTCATTAACACTTAGCATTATATCAGACAGTATCGCAATAGCGTATATAGTAGTGACAGTAGCATGCAGTAGTATATTATAAAGTGCAGCACATACAGTAGTGACAGTAGAATCCACTTATTCATTCATGCCTCATCAATAACTCAGGTCATGCTTATCAAACCAAACCCATCCATATGAAAGGTGTTCCAAAACATAAGTATCATATCAAAGTAAAAGTAAAAGTAATTGTATTAAACCAAACCCATCCATATGAAAGGTGTTCCAAAACATAAGTATCATATCAAAGTTTAGCGGAAGCAAATGCATAACAGCCCAATCATAAATAAAGTGTGTATTTGTCAAAATGTTCAAATCAAAGTAAACACGATCCTTGTCCACAACGACCGCGCCTCCCTGTGCAAGCTCCAAGTACCTAACGTCCTGCAAGGCATGTAACAGAGGATCAACAACTAGTTGAGCGAGTTCACAGAAAGTAAATGCGTAATAGTAAGTTCATGAGTATCAGGTGGCTCTACTGGGCCGATATTGGTTTCTATTGGTGGGGGCTTCCCATGTTATTTATCCACTAGACTATGCGTAACCATAAGTGTTCTTCACAACCGAGAACAGTAGCGCGTATGGGGTTTACGTAGGTTTTACGTAAGTATCCTTCACAACCGAAGATAGGAGTACGCGGGGGTTTACGTAGGTTTTACGTAAGTGCCTGACACAACCGAGGCAGTAGTGAGTATAATAAGTTCACGTAGGTTTTACGTGAGTATCCTTCACAACCGAGGATAGCGAGTGGCATAAGTATACGTAGGTTTTACGTATGAGTCCTGCACAACCGAGGACGATGGTATGGTAGTCTAGTAGTAGTGTATGTACGAATCTCGTCAATCACATTCCTTTAATCCCATTCCCAAGCCCTTGGGAATCCCATGCCTTAGTAAGGGTGTGAACTCACCTTGATTTGCTCGGTATGTTATTGCTTCTAGGGTTAATTAGTGTTTAAGTCCGTTGCACACGATCTAAGGTACATTGCACATAAATCCACTGTGAGTATTTTACTTTCAATTATGTTTACAACTCTTTGGTGTTCAAATAGTATCATACGGTAATGTATCGCACAGAAACATGTAGTATCATTCATTAACACTTAGCATTATATCAGACAGTATCGCAATAGCGTATATAGTAGTGACAGTAGCATGCAGTAGTATATTATAAAGTGCAGCACATACAGTAGTGACAGTAGCATCCACTTATTCATTCATGCCTCATCAATAACTCAGGTCATGCTTATCAACACAGAACACAGACCATATATGTGTGCATTACAGAATTCGGACTACAACATAATCACAAATTTGCATCATTCCTTTACATAAAGGTCGGATATGAATATACAAACAAAGGTCAGACATGTTAGCGTTGTAATAAAGATCGGACAAGGAAGTGGGGACCAAACTCGGACCACACACTAATAAAGGTCGGACATAGGGGTTGGGGTAAAAACTCGGACCAATAGGGATGTGGGGAGGGGTTAAAAGGTCGGACCAGGTGAGTTCCTTGTGTAGAAAGTCGGACAACATGGGTCAGGGGTCACAAAGTCGGACCAAGTGGAAGCTTCCCCAACCTCGGACCATGTGGGGGGGGGTTTCCCCTTTATAAAACTCGGACAAGGTGATCCCTTGTCCAAAAACTCGGACCACTTAACTCTTAAACAAAGTCGGACAGGTTTCACTCATGAAACTCGGACCATGTTAGTGTGTGAAACTCGGACTACATGCATATAAAGCTCCGACTTTTGTTTCTTTAATAAAATTCGGATCATGTTAATGTATAAAGAAGCTCGGACCACATAACACTATTTAAAGTCGGAACATTATACTTCTAATATAAGTCGGACTTCATGTCCTTGTTTTTAAATCCTCGGACCATAGGTTTACTTATTAAAAACGAACATCGGACCTTCATGTTATTTATATATATGAAACCCGGACCCTTATCTAGGGTTAAACATCGGATCAAAAACACCCATTAAGAACTCGGATAACAATTATCATAAAAGGTCGGACTTGCATACTCTTTGATAAAACTCGGGTAAACATGATCTAAACATAAGTCGGACTATGATTCATCATTCAAAACTCAAACCCTAGTCACGTACAGACGCATAGAATGAACGATTTAAAAGTTACGTTTCAATATTACGATCAAAACCCTACTTCATGCTTTGCATAGCAATAATCAACTTAATCAATCATCCTATCATTCTCGTATCTTACATCAGTCAAGGATTACACAACAATCAACATTATCTCACAATCATCAAGATTAAATCAATAACTACAGAACTAGTAGTGTGAAGAACTAGGGTTTACATGTATCAATCAATCAACAATTAATCACAAACAATAATTAACCAATTACCTTGATTTGATTCTAGATGGATTGGTAATCAAACTTGATGCAAAGAACTTGTGAATCCAAGAATGATGAAAAAAAATGGTTGTAGAGAGGATTAGAGAATATGAGAGTACGTGTTTTGATTCTTGTGATGATTAGGAAAAGAGATTAGGGTTAAGTATGATTTAGATTTCACTAATTATTCTATGCATCCCTAAGTATCATAATTTACAATAGTACACCATCTCAAAATAATTCACAGTTTCACCACCACATTCATACATTTGACAAAACTTTCATAATCAACACATATACTTAACTGAATCAAAAACGTTACAGTTTCACAGCAACTAATGGTGCAATAAATGCGTAATAGAAATCTTGGAAATTCGAGTTGTCACAATGTCAGAAACCAAGTGAGCCTTAGACTAGCAGGATACACAAGCAGGACAGTGATCCTTACCTCGTTGATGTAATCCAGACACTGTTGGCGGAGCAGGGGCAGACCTTGCAAATCCTCAGCTTCAGAGGCCTTTCTCTTCTTGCCTCCTTTTCCCCTGATAGGTGCTTTAGGGGCCGAAGCAGTTGGGCTAGCAGCAGGGGTCTTCTTCCTAGAGGATTTGACATTAGTAAGATCATTGATGCCGAACTTCGAAGCAGACTTAGAGGATTTTCCAGCGCCTGCACAACCAAAACAAGATAAGTATCTTAATTTTATTTGACTCTCATTATATAAATACTCCTTAAATAAGGATACTTACTTGACATTGTGACAGAAGCAGAGGATACTTCCTGAGAATCCTGGGTGGTAACCTGGAAAGTTCTTATTTTAGGATCAAGCTTCCTAAAGGCCAAAAGTCTCTCTTTTGCAGCAGGAGTCAACCTAAGATGAGAAACGGATATAGCTGCACAATAAGGAAACAAAAGAATGTCAGTGATCCTTATGCTAAAGGATAAGTTTGAAGGTGATCCTTCCAGGATCCTCTATCCTACCATGGGTAGCCCACTTCTTGGGCAAATCCTTCCCATCAGGGATGGTATCTCTCCTCACAAAAAAGAACCGCCGCTTCCAGTTCATATCATTTTTGGTAACTTTGAGAACAGGGTGTTCTTCACCAGCTTTTCGTTTGAACAAATATCGGTGGGATCCAAAAGTAGTGAGATCATACATCTCAGCCAACTCCGCCATACCCAGATCAATTCCTTCTTGTTCGATGATCCTTTCAAGGGTGTATAAAACCCTCCAGATCATCGGCATAGCCTGGATATAGCAGATGCCGGTAAGGGAGAAAAAGGACTCGGTGAACTGAGGAAAGGATACGAGTATCCTATCATGAAAGGAGTGACCGGGAAAGCTACCCAAGTCTCAGAGATGTAATAGCTCAGAGCGGTAGGGCTAAAAGGTTTAAAAAGGGTGTTCGCCGGAAAGCAATGCCGGATTTTGTCAATTTGAGGGTCGGTAAAACAACACCTCTCGGTGGGGGAATCCTTGATGATCCCTTGACCCTTCAAGGGGCTGTTATTCTTAGGATCCTTGCTGGAGAGTTCCGGAGCAGCATTTTTTGACAGAATGATGGAAAGAGAAAGAAAACAGAGCAAGAGAAGAAAGAAGATGAAGAGAGAATACCTGTTTATCCTCGGATGAGATTATAAAGGGAGTACTTCTGAAATTTAAATGCAAACGATCCTATCTATATCTCCTATTTATAATCATGATTGTGCAGGGTTGTCACTTCCATGACAGGATTACAACGGATAGTTCGGTCACAACGGCTATATATCCGTTGAGTTAGTTACAGATAAGATTGGCAAAATATAACTCGTTAATATTACATCATTACTCCTTATATTTTGGGGGCAATTGTTAGGGCAGGATTTTAATGACCAATGATCCTTACATGATATCCTAACAAGTGATCCTTGTTTCTTTGGCAGATAGAGATCCTCAGAAGAGCTTCAGGATCAGGATCATGGATCATTCTAAGGATCCTCATACCAATGATTGTTCTCTTTGAATTTAATGTTGTTTTGCAGGAATTACGAGTTGGACCTGGTCTTGGCAACGTTATTAAGGAATCTTTCATGTAGATCTCGCACATACATCACCGGAAATAGACGTTGTGGAGAATATGGAAACTTAGCACAAATTACGGGCAATTAGTTAGGCTAAATTTACTTCTATTCCTAAAGGGGTAACGAGCTAGTAGTTAGGTGACTTGCCTAAAATTCAACCACACACGCTTATATAAATTGCACTCTTGAGCATTCGGAAGAGACAATACACTTCTTACACACTCTAGCATACTACACCATAGTGATCCTTGTACCTAGCTCGTTACCATCCAAAGTTGTAAACATTGTTTATTATATTGAAGTTTGGTGATCGGTAGTTTCCATCACCCGAGGTTTTTTATGCCGGAGATCATTCATTGATCAAGGGCTTTTTCCTCGTATAAATCCTTGTGTCACTTGTGCAATTTTCGTTTAAGTGATCCTTATCTTTGTTCATCATACCAAGCATCATTCCCCGTTTACAAAGAGTTTGGTTGCATTATCCTTGTGTGATTTTTGACCAAAACACTTACCATGGGGATTCTGGTCATCTCACAGATGAGTGCATAGCATTAGGGAAGGAGATAGGTTATCTTTTGAGCAAAGGATACTTGAAGGAATTGCTTAGAAGGAAAATGTGACAACTGTGTTCTGTAGTCGTGGTTCAATATAAAACAATGTTGGTTATCAATAAAACAATGTGCTTTGGTGTTATTATATGTGTTTTTGTGTTATTATGTGAGTTTTTGTGTTTGGTGATTTTGCAATTTAATTAGATTCCGATTTCAAGCTCTAAATCGCTTTCTGGAAGGTTATACGCGCACTGATGCGTAAATATAACCAGTTTAATGCAACAAACACTCCAGAATAGTGAAATAGGCTTAACATACCTTAAATAACCTCCACATAACTTAGAAATAAGTTTTGGATGGTTTGGTGTGTTGAAATCAAGTTTGTTCGATCGCAGGGACTATTTGTGCCAAACTGCGAAACTATACCGATTTGTATAGTAACGAACGTTCTGGAACTTGATCATAAGTTAAACATACCCTAAATATCCTTTACATAGCTTAGAAATAGGCTTTGAGGGGTTCGGTATGCTTAAATGAACGTATTTGATCAATAGAGACTAAAAGCGTCAAAAGTGCATAAGTTTGCATTTTTGCGCATATCTTACCTCCTGAATATATCTGGACATTCAAAAATTTATGTAATCATTAAAATATTTTATTTTAGGGATTGGCATGATAAAATTCCATTCGTCGCGTAATTTGGATCGTTTTTGCGTTCATTAGGATTTCCGTCGTAATTAACCGAACAACGCAACCGTACGACCAAACGAACCGACATCCGAGATGTTTTGAGCATATTTTAAGATCCCTATAGTTTAACTTTATTTTAGAGCCTTGAAATGGGGTTAAAGAGACTTAAAAGTGCAAAAAAAAATCAAGTTTTACAAGTGCAGGGGCCATTTTTGAAATTTCTGACTAGATTCAATGAACCTAGTCCAATTTTGAAGGTTTGATGGTTTTAACCCATGGTTTTGCAAAACCATGGGCTGGTATTTAATGGTTTATAAAATACTATGGGCCATTCTAGGGGTGCCCATGGTATTACAAAACCATGGGCACATGTGTACGGTTGAGATTAAATCACGTTTTTCGATGAACGATCTTAACGGTTCAAGTAAATCTATAAATACCCACCCTCACTTTCTTCCCAAAGCACACTTGAATCTGATTTTGGCTCTCTAAGTTGAAGTTTATGCTTCATACCTGAGAGTAAATCGGATCAAGAGCTTGCGGGGACCTTTTATAAGTATTCTTTCGTTCTTTTCATTCGTTTTTATCGTTAAAGTCAAACTGCGTTTGACTTTCTACTTTGACCAGTTTATGGTCAACGCGAAGTTAGTTTGAACTTCATAACGTGAGCGTAATCATGATGGTTATAGTCCCTAATGACTATACCTACTGATTACCACGTTATCTAGGCTCAGTGACGAGTCGTAGTTTCGGCCAAAATGCGTATTCTCGCGTATTTTGTAACCAAACTACTCTAGGGTATCAAAACCATTTGTTTTGATATCAAAACCTGTTTTCTAACTTAACTAAACATGTTTCGACATGTTTAGCTCGTCACTTTTTAGATTAGTGCTTATGTAGAGTCGTAAGTCAAGCGGACTAAACACCCGCTTAGACTTTCGAACACGACCCGTTTGGTCGATCATTAGGATCCGACCAAACATAATTAGTGACCATAGTTGTATAGGGAATAACCTTCCAAGGTTATACCTTACGGTCAGTGTTAGGGCAGGATTTTAATGACCAATGATCCTTACATGATATCCTAACAAGTGATCCTTGTTTCTTTGGCAGATAGAGATCCTCAGAAGAGCTTCAGGATCAGGATCATGGATCATTCTAAGGATCCTCATACTAATGATTGTTCTCTTTGAATTTAATGTTGTTTTGCAGGAATTACGAGTTGGACCTGGTCTTGGCAACGTTATTAAGGAGTCTTTCACGTAAATCTCGCACATACATCACCGGAAATAGACGTTGTGGAGAATATGGAAACTTAGCACAAATTACGGGCAATTAGTTAGGCTAAATTTACTTCTATTCCTAAAGGGGTAATCAGCTAGTAGTTAGGTGACTTGCCTAAAATTCAACCACACACGCTTATATAAATTGCACTCTTGAGTATTCGGAAGAGACAACACACTTCTTACACACTCTAGCATACTACACCATAGTGATCCTTGTACCTAGCTCGTTACCATCCAAAGTTGTAAACATTGTTTATTATATTGAAGTTTGGTGATCGGTAGTTTCCATCACCCGAGGTTTTTTATGCCGGAGATCATTCATTGATCAAGGGCTTTTTCCTCGTATAAATCCTTGTGTCACTTGTGCAATTTTCGTTTAAGTGATCCTTATCTTTGTTCATCATACCAAGCATCATTCCCCATTTACAAAGAGTTTGGTTGCATTATCCTTGTGTGATTTTTGACCAAAACAGTTTGGCGCCCACCGTGGGGCAATTGGTGCTTCATTTATAAAAAAGTTTCCCGTTGCTGATCATTCCGGATCATTGCATACATGGCTTCATCGTTGAAGAATACCTCTACAGCGATGTCCGCAGTCTGTTCATCTCAGGGCATTCCACCTTTGCCTCCACCACCTGCTGGATCTCAGAAAAATGCTGAGAAGAGACCTACTCCCATTTTCTCTAAAACTCCATCTTCTTCTGCTCTAACTTCTTCTGCTCCCAGTACTAGTGATATATTTACTTTGATTTTGCAGATGAGGGATCGTATTCAGCGGCAGGATGAAACTAATGACAGGATCCTTGAGGAAATCAGAGATCTCAAAAGACAGAAGAAAACGGCAGAGGATCATTCTCCACTGATGCCCAAATCTTTGAATTTTGATACTCCGATGATTACTTCTCAGCCATCAGAGGTCCCAGACATTCAACATGCGGGCGGATCAAGAGGAGTACACTTCGGCTCAGCAACAGTGACTCAGGCATCAGGTTCATATTTCCAGCCAGCAGGATCCTGTACTCAGCATATGGGATCCTTCATGAATTCAGGAGCCTACTCAGGAGCACAGCAGGTTCTAGGATCCTCCTTTGTTCCAGGATCATCCCAGATTCAAGGATCCCTCCAGATGCCAGGATCCTTGAAGAATTTGCAAACAGGAAGTTCAGATGTCCATCAAGGAGATTTTATTCCAATGCAGACCATTGCCTCCACTGGTCCCTCCATCATCCCAGAATCCCAGCAATATGGATTCACATCCAATGTTCCTAACTTGAACCCGATGGGAGGTAACACTTTTAATAATTCTCTTACCACTAACCATGGATTCATGCAGGATACAGGTATCAACCATGCTATGGCCAGAGAACTGCAGAAACTAAAGGATATGATATCAAGTGTTCCAGGGGTAGTCAAACCTATCCCGGAGATTGCAGATGGAAGCCATAAGGTATCTCGTTTTGCACCACCAATTTGTGATGCTGAGATACCCAAAAGATTCCATATTCCAACTATAATGCTGTATGATGGTAGAACGGATCCTGAGGAACACATAGCACAATACAGGGAGAGGATGGAGATCAATCCGATTCCAGAAAGGTTAAAGGAAGCATGCCTATGCAAGGAATTTGGATCCACTCTTACTGGATCAGCTCTTAAATGGCTGCTAAGTCTTCCCCCTTACTATATTACTTCGTTTGCTAATTTAGTTAACTTATTCAATAATCAATTTTCTTGTAGCAGAAAATTTGAACGATTGACTAGTGATTTATATAGGATAACTCAAGGTCATAATGAATCATTAAGGGATTATATAACCAAATTTAGTAAAGAATCCTTGGACATTCCCAACTTGGATGTAGCCACAACTGTCGAGGCCTTCAAAATGGGGTTGCTTAGGGATTCATTGTTCTATGATGATCTTGTTATAACACCATGCAGGAACCTAGACGAAGTAAGGACTCGGGCACTCACGTTCATCCGGCTAGAGGATGACAAGAGGATCCAGGAGAGACAAGTAGAATCCTCAAAACAAGAAAAGCAAGGATCCCCTTTCAAAAGCAACAAATTCAAATCCTACAACAGAACTGACAACCAGAACGTGCATGCTGTTGACCAAGAAGAGGATGATGAGGATTATCCTCCGATTTCCGAACACTGTTTTTCCGTTGATAACCATGAACTAATCCTTGCAATGCAGAATCTAGGAGAAAAAGCCAGATGGCCCAGAAAAAATGACAAACCAGCCGCAGCTAAAGATAAATCAAAGTGGTGTGTATACCATGAGGATTTTGGGCATTTGACAGAGGAATGCATCGCATTGAGAAAGGAAATTGGATATCTGCTAAGCAAGGGGCATTTAGAAGAGTTGTTGGGAAGAAAAAAGCCAAGGACTCAGGATCCTGAAAGGATCCCTGAAAAAGCTCCAGCTCCTCCGGCAGATGCACAAGTGATAAACTTTATTTTTGGAGGATCAGACATCTGTGGTACATCCTTTTCGGCAGCTAAAAGGCATGCAAAGGAAGCTAAAATGGATAATGGAGAAAGACCTATTCGAACATCAAGTGTCTCGGAAGGAAAAGTGATAACCTTTTATGAGGATGATCGCGTAGACATCCAGGATCCTCATCATGATAGTTTAGTTATTACTCTCTTTATTTCTAACCATTTTGTCCGCAGGATCCTAATTGACGGAGGAAGCTCAGTAAACATTATCCAGCTTGATGTTCTGAAGAAAATGGGTATTCCTGAATCAGACATCACACCAAGATCCTCCGTGCTTGTGGGATTTAGTGGCGAAACTAAGAAAACCCTGGGGGACATCAAACTCCCAATTTACGTGGAAGGATTACATAATTATCAGAAATTTTGTGTTATTGACTGTTTATCTTGTTGTAATGTTATCCTTGGTAGGCCCTGGATACACGATATGAAGGCAGTCCCATCCACCTACCATCAATGTGTGAAGCTCCCTAGCCCTTGGGGAATAATCAAGATCGATAGTGATCAGCAGGAGGCTAAGGATTGTTGCACCTCATCAATGAAACCTGCCTCGAAATCAAGGGAGCAATAGCAATTAAAGTATCCTCCAAGGGATGTCTTGGAGGCAAGAGAGCAGGATGTGGACGAAATCCTCTTGGATCCTGATGATCCTGAATCCAAAATCTTTATCGGATCAGGGATCCTTGGGCAAATGAAAGAAAACATTGTATCCTTCCTCAAAAGAAGAAAATCTACCTTTGCATGGAAACATGAGGATATGACAGGTATATCTAAGGATATTATCACTCATAAACTTGGCATTGACAGGTCATTCAAACCAATCCATCAAAAAAGGAGGAAGTTTGCACCAGAAAGAAATGCCATTATCCAGGAAGAGGTAGAAAGATTACTACGAGCAGGTATGATTAGAGAAGTAAAGTATCCAAAATGGCTGGCCAATGTGGTTATCCTTCAAAATGTCACTTTGGTGTTAAAGCAGGCAAATTCTTAGGATATATGGTAACCCAGAGGGGCATTGAAGCAAGCCCGGAACAAATCAAAGCATTGCTGAATATCAAATCCCCTGCCAACGCTAAGGAGGCGCAAAGACTAACAGGCAGGATAGCAGCTTTAAACAGATTTATATCCAAATCCTCAGAAAAGTGTAAAGAATTCTACGATATCCTAAGAAAAAACAAGAAATTCGAATGGACTGAAAAGCATGAGAATGCTTTACAAGCCCTCAAAGAATACATGTCCTCAGCTCCAGCATTGATGAAACCAGAAAAAGGAGATGTGTTATCCTTATATCTTGCGGTATCCTCAAAAGCAGTAAGTGCAGTCCTTGTTAAGGATCATGAAGGTACACAATATCCTGTCTATTATGTAAGTAAGAGTTTACTTGATGCTGAATCCAGGTATTCACACCTTGAAAAACTTATTCTTGCACTAATTATGGCATCTACTAAACTAAGACATTATTTTGAAACCCATGTTATTGTTGTTAGAACTAATTTTCCGATTAAGAATGTCCTCAGGAAACCAGAGATGTCCGGAAGGATGGCTAAGTGGGCAGTAAAGCGTAGTGCCCATGATATAAGATATGATCCTAGAACAGCCATCAAATCTCAAGCATTAGCAGACTTTGTGGCTGATTTCAGTAGTGATTTACAAAAGGAAGCCAAATTGGAAGTCCAACAGCTGGATGAGACCAAGGATCATTGGATACTGCATACTGATGGATCCTCAAATGTTAAAGGCACGGGGCTTGGTATACTACTAAAATCGCCACAGGGGGACATAATACCCCACTCCATAGCTTGTGAGTTCCAAGCCACTAACAATGAGGCTGAATATGAAGCCTTGATTGCTGGTTTGCAAATTGCTAAGCATATGGGGATCAGGTATCTTGAGGTATACGTGGATTCATTGTTAATCACTAATCACTTTAATGGATCCTACGCTGTTAAAGGTGAAAAACTAACCAAATATTTAGAGATAGTCAAAGAATTGGCACTCTCCTTTGTTTTCTTTAGTTTAACACAGGTACCAAGGGAAGAAAATACAGAAGCTGATGCATTGGCTAATCTAGGATCATCCTTGAAGATCCCAGAGGATATAAGTATCCCCATCATCCATATCCTGGCTCCTGCTATTGAAAATCAGGTGGCCATGGAAATAGAAGAGGATTCTGCAATGATCCCTAGTGAGGATACTCGATCTTGTTCAGGATCATGGATCTCACCAATCATGAGATACTTACAACACAGAGAGATTCCTATGGGAGAAAACCCTAGGGCTTTCAGAATTAAGGTATCTCAAGTCACAATCTTAAATAATATGCTGTATAAGCGATCTCTTGCAGGACCATATTTAAGATGTATCGAGGATCCTGAAGTTCAAGAAGTTTTAAAAGACTTCCATGAAGGAGATTGTGGAAACCACACTGGGGGCAGGGCATTGTTCTCAAGGATCTTAAAGACAGGATACTACTGGCCAACTATGAAAAGGGATGCTGTGGAGTATGCTAAGAAGTGTGATCCTTGTCAAAGACACAGCAATATCCTTCATCAGCTGGCTGAATTTCTACATCCTATACCATCCTCTTGCCCATTTATGAGATGGGGGATGGATATAGTTGGCAAGCTCCCTAAGGCACCTGGTGGAAAAGTGTTCATGCTTGCTATGACTGATTACTTCTCCAAGTGGATAGAGGCTGAAGCCTTTGCCCAAGTCAGAGAAAAGGAAGTTATATCCTTTATTAAGAGAAATATTATAACTAGATTTGGCATTCCTTCTGAAATTGTATGTGATAATGGTTCCCAATTTATTGGGAGCAGAACTACTAACTTTTGTGACAGCTGGGGGATTAAGATGATAACATCAACACCAGTCCACCCACAAGCTAATGGTCAAGCAGAATCATCCAACAAAATCATCATCAACAATTTGAAGAAGAAACTTGGATCCAAGAAAGGGAAATGGGCAGAAGAATTACCTTATGTGCTTTGGGCTGATAGGACAACCCCCAAGAATGCTACTGGTCAAACACCATTCTCTTTGGTATTTGGGGCAGAATCAGTGATCCCAACAGAAATGGTGGTTCCAACTGCTAGAACAAGTACCCGTGATCCTGAGGAAAATAATCAGAACTTGGTTCAAGACTTGGATACCATTGAGGAAATCAGGGATTTGGCTAGGATAAGTATGGCTAGCTACCAACAAAGAATGGCTGGTGCTTATAACAAAAATGTCACGATAAGGAAATTCCAAGTTGGGGATATGGTATTGAGAAAAGCATTCCAGAATACCACCAATCCTGCTGATGGGATATTGGCACCAAAATGGGAAGGCCCTTATTTGATCGAAGCCGAAGCAGGAAAGGGGGCATATAGACTGCTAACCATGGAGGGTAATTTGTTACCAAGAGCCTGGAATGTTGTCCACTTGAAGAAATATTTCATATGAGCAGGACCCTTCTGGCACATATGATCCTTACATTAGAAGTATCCTTCAAGGATCCCTGAAGTATCGATGATCCTTACTCTGGTAATGTCCTAAGCTCGAACTCTTATTTACATATTTTCTTATTTAAGGATAAGGATCATGTATCCTTCATCCTTCTCTCACGAGATTTTGAGTTCTGATAGTCCAGGTATCCTTAGCATATTGTCGACAATCTTCAGAAGTAATTCAGATCCTTGGGTTTAACCCCAGTTGTTTGGGCTTGTCCCCAGTTATCCTTGGGCTTGTCCCCAGTTTCGCCTGTAGCGCACGATGATCCTGGTATAGTTCAAGTCTTTGGGACCAGTACTCGCTTTAGGGGCTGATAATTCCATCGTACTGGCTATACCTAGGATCCTACGTATAATGGTAGACGTACCATACATCCGTTCCTAAGGTTTCTAACGTTTTCACGTTAGCTAAGGTTTTGGCATTATCATATCACTACGTTTGGATAGTCGCCAGTAAGGGCCATACTCCAGTTCACCTATGATCCTTGGGCTTGTCCCCAGTTATCCTTTGGGCTTGTCCCCAGTTATCCTTTGGGCTTGTCCCCAGTTATCCTTTGGGCTTGTCCCCAGTTACTAACTTGTCTTTTATATTGGCTTAGTCCCAAGTTATATTCTATTTTCAGGTTTTCGAAGTTAAACAGTTAAGGATCCTCAATCCTTATTATCCATTAAAGTTTTTCTTATGGTTATCCTGATTAAAGGTTAGGATCCTAACTTGGATTCTCAGGTATGATCCTTAACTGTTTTGATTTCATTCATTATTTTGAATAACCCTTACACTTTGACAACTGAACCTATGATCCTTAAAATGAACTACTTTTTGGAAGTTTTCGACTATAGGATATTTGATCCTGGATCATATCCTAAATTTCTTAAACATAATTTGCTTAACTTTTCTTACTCAGACAAGTATAAATCAAAACAATTGAGAATTTAAAGGATATACAAGGATAACATCACAAGATAAGTCAAAAGTTAAAGTTTTATTCATTCACAAAATAGTTAACCCTTTAAAGTTGTCAAAATTGCCAACCCACGTTTCTACCAGCAAAACGTGGCCCGTCCACATGGGTTGGCAAAGGGTGTCCATTGTTCATGCGGTCATAGCAGTGCAGGAAATAAAGGTCGGCAGGATAACAAGTGGCTTCATCCCCCAAACAGAGGATCCCTCCACCACCTATTATCCTACCTACTGTTCAAAGGATCATAGATCCTTACCCTAAAAACTATTGTTCAAAGTACAAACCATCAAACTATTCAAATAAACAACCACCAAACAAAAAAATTGGGCTCCGGCTAAGTCTCGAAATTTCCATCATCGCCTAATCCTGCAGCTCAATCCTTCGCTGCACCATCACCACCAGCTCCACTTGCCTCTCCACCTTGATCCTTGCCAGTGCCTCCACCCTCGAGCATCGGGATCTCCTCATCCTCCTCATCATCCTCCAGCTCAGCCAGCCTAGCCTTCCAGCCTTCAACATCCCAGGTGCTCTTATCAAAAGCAGGATCCTGGGCTTCCATGGCCATTTGCAGCTGGATCTTGTACATAGCTATGGCGGCAGAGACCTTGGCATCCTGGGTGATCTCGTGCTTCTCATAGTCAAAGTTGATCAGCATCTTGGCAGCATCATTCTTGGTGGCCTGGAGCTCCTTCTGAAGATCGGCTATCTTGAGATCCTTCAACACCCCAACCTGTTGAAGGTCAGCAATCTGGCGATCCTGATCCTCGACATGGCCAACATATGTCTCTACCTCAGCAAATTTCTACAAGGAATACAAGGAATGATGTCAGAAACCAAGTGACCCTTAGACTAGCAGGATACACAAGCAGGACAGTGATCCT
This sequence comes from Helianthus annuus, assembly GCF_002127325.2. NCBI lineage: Eukaryota > Viridiplantae > Streptophyta > Magnoliopsida > Asterales > Asteraceae > Helianthus > Helianthus annuus. Next base: position 19,661,040 of record NC_035446.2, read on the forward strand.
TACCTCGTTGATGTAATCCAGACACTGTTGGCGGAGCAGGGGCAGACCTTGCAAATCCTCAGCTTCAGAGGCCTTTCTCTTCTTGCCTCCTTTTCCCCTGATAGGTGCTTTAGGGGCCGAAGCAGTTGGGCTAGCAGCAGGGGTCTTCTTCCTAGAGGATTTGACGTTAGTAAGATCAGTGATGCCGAACTTCGAAGCAGACTTAGAGGATTTTCCAGCACCTGCACAACCAAAACAAGATAAGTATCTTAATTTTATTTGACTCTCATTATATAAATACTCCTTAAATAAGGATACTTACTTGACATTGTGACAGAAGCAGAGGATACTTCCTGAGAATCCTGGGTGGTAACCTGGAAAGTTCTTATTTCAGGATCAAGCTTCCTAAAGGCCAAAAGTCTCTCTTTTGCAGCAGGAGTCAACCTAAGACGAGAAACGGATATAGCTGCACAATAAGGAAACAAAAGAATGTCAGTGATCCTTATGCTAAAGGATAAGTTCGACGGTGATCCTTCCAGGACCCTCTATCCTACCATGGGTAGCCCACTTCTTGGGCAAATCCTTCCCATCAGGGATGGTATCTCTCCTCACAAAAAAGAACCGCCGCTTCCAGTTCATATCATTTTTGGTAACTTTGAGAACAGGGTGCTCTTCACCAGCTTTTCGTTTGAACAAATATCGGTGGGATCCAAAAGTAGTGAGATCATACATCTCAGCCAACTCCGCCATACCCAGATCAATTCCTTCTTGTTCGATGATCCTTTCAAGGGTGTATAAAACCCTCCAGATCATCGGCATAGCCTGGATATAGCAGATGCCGGTAAGGGAGAAAAAGGACTAGGTGAACTGAGGGAAAGGATACGAGTATCCTATCATGAAAGGAGTGACCGGGAAAGCTACCCAAGTCTCAGAGATGTAATCGCTCAGAGCGGTAGGGCTAAAAAGTTTAAAAAGGGTGTTCGCCGGAAAGCAATGCCGGATTTTGTCAATTTGAGGGTCGGTAAAACAACACCTCTCGGTGGGGGAATCCTTGATGATCCCTTGACCCTTCAAGGGGCTGTTATTCTTAGGATCCTTGCTGGGAGAGTTCCGGAGCAGCATTTTTTGACAGAATGATGGAAAGAGAAAGAAAACAGAGCAAGAGAAGAAAGAAGATGAAGAGAGAATACCTGTTTATCTTCGGATGAGATTATAAAGAGAGTACTTCTGAAATTTAAATGCAAACGATCCTATATATATCTCCTATTTATAATCATGATTGTGCAGGGTTGTCACTTCCATGACGTCAGGATTACAACGGATAGTTCGATCACAACGGCTATATATCCGTTGAGTTAGTTACAGATAAGATTGGCAAAATATAACTCGTTAATATTACATAATTACTCCTTATATTTTGGGGGCAATTGTTAGGGCAGGATTTTAATGACCAATGATCCTTACATGATATCCTAACAAGTGATCCTTGTTTCTTTGGCAGATAGAGATCCTCAGAAGAGCTTCAGGATCAGGATCATGGATCATTCTAAGGATCCTCATACTAATGATTGTTCTCTTTGAATTTAATGTTGTTTTGCAGGAATTACGAGTTGGACCTGGTCTTGGCAACGTTATTAAGGAGTCTTTCACGTAAATCTCGCACATACATCACTGGAAATAGACGTTTTGGAGAATATGGAAACTTAGGACAAATTACGGGCAATTAGTTAGGCTAAATTTACTTCTATTCCTAATGGGGTAACGAGCTAGTAGTTAGGTGACTTGCCTAAAATTCAACCACACACGCTTATATAAATTGCACTCTTGAGCATTCGGAAGAGACAACAAACTTCTTACACACTCTAGCATACTACACCATAGTGATCCTTGTACCTAGCTCGTTACCATCCAAAGTTGTAAACATTGTTTATTATATTGAAGTTTGGTGATCGGTAGTTTCCATCACCCGAGGTTTTTATGTCGGAGATCATTCATTGATCAAGGGTTTTTTCCTCGTATAAATCCTTGTGTCACTTGTGCAATTTTCGTTTAAGTGATCCTTATCTTTGTTCATCATACCAAGCATCATTCCCCGTTTACAAAGAGTTTGGTTGCATTATCCTTGTGTGATTTTTGACCAAAACAGTCAGTTAGGTTTAATTAGTCGCATGATAAGTAGTTTATATGCCTTAGGTAAATTACCAAAATACCCTTTTCATACATAATTGGTGGTTAAGCGTATGTAACCTAAACTTTTGTCATGTAACTGATTATGTAACATATTTAAACATAAAGAGGCATATAATACTTGTCATAGGACTAGTTAGACGTCTCGAACGCGCTTTTGCGCGCATGACGTGTTAAAGTAGCGTAAGCTACCTTAATGGGTCACGATGGGTCGATAGCACTTAGGTTAGGTTTCAATTTAGGATGTAGGGTTTGTTAAACCATACCACATGAGTTCCAACACTCATTTGGTTTACAAGACCTCATTCTATCCAATCATCCGATTTAGGCGTCTATTGTTTGACTAGTGGTTCGATTACTAGGTGCTACTTGATTTCTCTGGTTTGCTTGAGTTTGCTTGAGTTCTATTGATTGAGGATACTTTGCACTTCAAGTGAGTACATAGTTCCCCTATTTTACTGTTTTTAAATGTTTTGGTGTGATTCATATGTACGAAATGTTTTCAAGGTTTAAACGATGGTTTCAAAAACGATTAAAACGATTTTTATAAAACTAATAACGATTTCAATAATGTGAACAAAACTTGATGGTTGTAGTTACATAACAAATGACATTCATTAATTTTGGCCCAACCGACCAGTATTAGGTTATGGTACCATAGGATCTGACAAATCTCGTTACTTTACTACACCCATGGTTATGTGTGGGGGTTGTGGGTAGCGACTGAATCTGATGTTTGTTAACTTCTCCTTTGGTGGTTTGTTAATTCGAGAAGCGAGAAGCGAGGTGATCGAGTCACGAAGGTTTGAATGTTGTTAGCAAGACGACCATAAATAGTTTTTCACAAATTAAAACGAGGATGATTTAAACGATTTTAAACGAGTTAATGATTTCGAAACGATTTTAACAACTTAAACGATTTGGGTAAACGATTGGTTTTTGGTTAGTGTTTAGATAACAGGACGGGTGTAATGTGATGAAAACATGGTGGATACGCCGCTGGTACTTCCTATATATAAGTGTTTTTATCATATTACATATCGTGTCGTTATTTAGTTCACTTGGGTAAACGATTTTGAAACGATGTCATACAACGATGTTTTTCTAAGAGATATAAACTATACGAGTTTTTAACGAGTTTTTACAAGATATTTTACAAGTCGGTTTTCTAAAACAAATGTTTTTGGGGTTAAGAAGCATGGCTACAAGATTTTATAAACTATAATCAACTTTATTTGAGTTGGTTAACTATGTTGCAACACATTTTTCAAAACAAGGTTGTATTTGACTCTTGTAGTCTAATAAAGTACTGCAACATATAAACGAGCCATGATTCCGATACTCTTATAAAACCTATGTACTCGCCAGTATTTCTTTGCTGACTAAGTTTTTACATATGTTTCAGGTGTTGATGCTTGATTGATTTCTAGGATGCATGCGTCACATAGGATCTGGACAAGGCCTTAGTGACATAACAACTATGATAGACGATATAAAACTTGTTTGTTCTATGTGTTAAGACAATGTAATGTTTAATTTTATCAATAAAGCGAAACTATTTTGTATCCATGGTTGTGAAACAATAGCTTCTGTTGCAACACTCCCCGACGTTTCCGCCACGGTTTGTTGTCCTACGTGGTCGGGGTGTGACAGAAGAAGTTGGTATCAGAGCCAATGGTTATAGGGAATTAGGTTATTAGTAATGCTTTGACCTAGACTATAACTTTTAGGACCCCCAACGCAAGTTTACTTGCGTTTATTTTTTAAAACAATACCGTCACCTACCCTTAGGTGATAACCACAATAAGTTCGAATTCGCTTTAAAAACTAATCATCTATTCTAGGATGATTGATTACTAGGTTTTGAACCCTCTGTTATATGGTTTTGAACCCCTTTGAGTTTTCAAAATCTCGTCAAAGTTTGGGTCTAAATAGTGTGAACACGTGCAAACTGGAAGAGTGGGTGCTTGTACCCTGGGTTTTCTGTCTAAGGCTAGAGTGTTCGTACAAATCCACATAATCGGACCAATCACTCTTACCTGGGAACTCTTGGGGTGAGTGTTCACTTATAGGCGAGCATGTCCTCGGCGATACACTATATTGACCCATTTACTTTGATTAGTCACTCCGTGTCGTTTGTTTGTTCGAGGTAACGAACAAACGATCGCTTTTCTGGTGTTTTGACGGTATTTTCAATACCTCTTCTGCTTTTCAACCTCACTCGTTTCTCTTGTTTCCTTATTAGACAATGCCTCCTCGACGTGAAGCAGAATCTTTCACTATTGAAGAAATCGCAGCCTTGGTTTCTCAGCAAGTGGCTACTGTGCTTCCAGGCGTTGTGACCTAAGTCCACGAGATATACAACAACAACAATAACAACAACAATGCATCGTGCAACTTCAAGAGCTTCAATTCTGCAAAGCCTCTAAAGTTTTCTGGGTCACAAGAAGCAACTGCGCTCCTGCAGTGGTTTGAGAGTATCGAGAGCACATTCAGACACGTGGAGTGTCCGAATGCGCGAAAGGTTGAATTTGCATCAAGCGTGTTTGAGAAGCGAGCGCTTACCTGGTGGAATGGTGTTATGCGCGATAGGGGTGCCGAAGTGGCGTTGGCACAAACATGGGATGAGCTTCGGGCTCTCATGATGAAAGAGTTTTGTCCCCGTCACGAAATTCGGACTTTGGAGCGAGAGTTTGACGATCTAAAGCAAGATGGGGCTGAACACCGTGCCTACATGGATCGTTTTGAGGAACTCAGTCTATTGTGTCCCACCATGGTTACCACTTTGGAGAAGGCAATCGAGAGATATATCAATGGTCTACCCGATTCTATGCTGGATATTGTGACCGGTGTTAATCCTACTACCCTTCGTCAAGCAATCGAGTTGTCAGCTACCCTGACTGAATCTCAAGTCAGGAAGGGTAAACTCACCCGCAAGGGTGATAAAAAGAAGGCGACTGATTCTGGAAAAGACAAGAAAAAGGGTAAGGGTAAGGATAAGGATAAGGAAGGTGAGATGACAAAGAAGTCGAGGAAGCGGAAGGATGCTCAGAATTTTGGTGTTACAACGCAGACTGATCAGAACCCACCGGCTCAGCCACCTACAAAAAAGCGTATGCTGGTACCGCACCTCATTGTGCACGCTGCAACGGTCATCATGTTGCACAGCAAGCTTGTATGCAATGCACAACGTGTGGAAAACTTGGGCATTTGGCCAATATTTGTCGTCTGGGACAAAATCAGGCTGCTCAGGTTCAAGCTCCGGTTCAAGGGAATGTTGCGAGATTCCCACCGGGTTCATGTTTCAACTGTGGAGAGTTTGGTCACTTCCGCAACAACTGTCCAAGACTGGTGAATGCAAACCCGAATGCGAACGTCAACGTCAATGTGAATCCAGCACGTGGACGAGTGTATAACATCAATGAGGCAATCAACGATGCAGCAGTGAACGACTAGTATTTTGTAATTCCTCTGGTTGTTATCTTTTAACATTTAAAGACAATGCGCTTGTTATATAAATAAAAATTTATGGTTTTTATTTTTTGTGAACCAATGCAATTGTATGAATGTTTGATGCAACCTTATGATGTCAATACAAAAATAAACCACTCGTGTGGTTTTGTCATTTTTTTTATGATCACTTGTGATCTCCCCAAGAACCTTATACACTCGTTTCTTTTAAGAAACAAAAACCCCAGAGTTATTTGAGAAAAGGATATGTTGCTTTCCTAGCACCTGTCACCAAGGAGAAAGACAAACGCAAGAGTATTCAGGATATTCCGATTGTTCGGGATTATCCAGAGGTGTTTCCTGATGAACTGCCTGGTTTGCCTCCAGTTCGTCAAGTCCAGTTTCATTTTGACCTTGTACCCAATGCCAACCCAACTGCAAAAGCGCCTTATCGTCTTGCACCGTCGGAGATGCAAGAATTATCGAAGCAGCTTCAAGAGTTATCTGATAAGGGATTCATCCGTCCGAGTTTTTCACCCTAGGGAGCTCCTGTCCTCTTCGTGAAAAAGAAAGATGGGTCTGTTCGAATGTGTATCGATTATTGTGAGCTTGATAAGCTCACCATCAAGAATCGATATCCCCTACCTCAAATTGATGATCTCTTCGACCAGCTGCAAGGTGCTTCATGTTTTTCAAAGATCGACCTGCGATCTGGGTATCATCAACTTCGTGTTCTCGAAGAAGATATTCCCAAAACTGCTTTTTGCACATGGTATAGGCATTATGAGTTCTCTGTCATGCCCTTTGGTTTGACAAATTCTCCAGCCATCTTTATGGACTTAATGAATAGGGTCTATAAACCTTATTTAGACAAGTTCATCATTGTGTTCATCGACGATATTCTAGTCTATTCGAAGTCTCGAGCCGAGCACGAGCAACACCTTCGCTTAACATTGGAACTCCTGAAGAAGGAAGAAATTTGTAGCTAAATTCTCCAAGTGTGAATTCCGGCATAAAGAAGTTCAATTCTTGGGTCATATAGTCAATGAGCAGGGTATTCATGTGGATCCATCCAAGAATGTTGCTATTAAAGACTAGAATATACCAACAACACCTACAGAGATTCGATCTTCTCTTGGTCTTGCTGGATATTATCGTCGATTCATTTCAAACTTCTCAAAGATCGCGGTTCCGCTCACTGCTTTGAGTCAAAAGAATAAGCCTTTTGAGTGGGGACCCAAACAAGAAGAAGCGTTCCAAACGCTAATTTATCTTCAAACTCGTGTTCTTTAAGCTTAGCAATTTTGTGTTTCACAAAATTTGATAGGTAAGGAATTACCACGTCAACTTGAGCTTAAGCTCAAAGCGAAGGACGATTGGGTTGCTCTATTTCAAGGATCATTTGTGGATTCCAAAACAAGACGTCCTTCGCACCTTGGTAATGGACGAATCTCGCAAGTCTCGATATTCTATCCATCCTGGTGCTGATAAAGTGTACAAGGATCTTCGTACTCAGTGCTGGTGGCCTGGTATGAAGAAGGATGTTCCCTTGTATGTATCAAAATACCTGACTTATCTCAAAGTCAAGGCTGAACATCAACGACCTTCTGGTTTGCTTGTACAACCAGAGATACCGGTTTGGAAGTGGGAGAGCCTTGCGATGGATCTCATCACTAAGTTACCGCGTACATCTAAAGGTCACGATGCTATTTGGGTTGTTATCGATCGATTAATGAAATCAGCTCATTTTATTCCAGTTCGCAAGGATCTATCTGCTGATAAACTTGCAAAGATTTATGTTGATGAGATTGTATCACGACATGGTGTTCCTTTGGATATCACTTCTGATCGTGATGCTCGATTTTCATCTCATTTCTGGAAGACCATGCAATCTGCTTTGGGAACTCAACTGAATCTAAGCACCGCTTATCATCCCCAAACAGATAGTCAATCTGAGCGTACGATTCAAACTTTGGAGGATATGATTAGAGCTACCTCCAGAGCTTGGCATATTCACCCGACTTTTCACGTATCCAATTTGAGAAAGTGTTTAGCTGACGCTGATCTTCACATTCCTCTCGACGAGATCCGAATCGATGAAACGATGCACTTTGTCGAGAAACCCGTGGAGATCATGGACCGTACTTTCAAACAGTTGAAGAACAAACGGATTCGATTGGTAAAAAAATTCGCTGGGAATCCAAACGTGGCCCAGAGTTTACTCGGGAATGTGAGGACCAGATGAAGGCGAAATATCCGCATTTGTTTTCACAAGCTTCCACTAGTTAAATTTCGGGACGAAATTTCCTGAAGTAGGGGAGACTGTGACAACTGTGTTCTGTAGTCGTGGTTCAATATAAAACAATGTTGGTTATCAATAAAACAATGTTCTTTGGTGCTATTATATGTGTTTTTGTATTATTATGTGATTTTTTGTGTTTGGTGATTTTGCAATTTAATTAGATTCCGATTTCAAGCTCTAAATCGCTTTCTGGAAGGTTATACGCGCACTGATGCGTAAATATAACCAGTTTAATGCAACAAACACTCCAGAGTAGTGAAATAGGCTTAACATACCTTAAATAACCTCCACATAACTTAGAAATAAGTTTTGGATGGTTTGGTGTGTTGAAATCAAGTTTGTTCGATCGCAGGGACTATTTGTGCCAAACTGCAAAACTATACCGATTTGTATAGTAACGAACGTTCCGGAACTTGATCATAAGTTAAACATACCCTAAATATCCTTTACATAGCTTAGAAATAGGCTTTGAGGGGTTCGGTATGCTTAAATGAACGTATTTGATCAAAAGAGACGAAAAGCGTCAAAAGTGCATAAGTTTGCATTTTTGCGCATATCTTACGTCCTGAATATATCTAGACATCCAAAAATTTATGTAATCATTAACATATTTTATTTTAGTGATTGGCATGATAAAATTCCATTCGTCGCGTAATTTGGATCGTTTTTGCGTTCATTAGGATTTCAACCGTAATTAACCGAACAACGCAACCGTACGACCAAACGAACCGAGATCCGAGATGTTTTGAGCATATTTTAAGATCCCTATAGTTTAACTTTATTTTAGAGCCTTGAAATGGGGTTAAAGGGACTTAAAAGTGTAAAAAAAAATCAAGTTTTACAAGTGCAGAGGCCATTTTTGAAATTTCTAACTAGATTCAATGAACCTAGTCCAATTTTGAAGGTTTGATGGTTTTAACCCATGGTTTTGCAAAACCATGGGCTGGTATTTAATGGTTTATAAAATACTATGGGCCATTCTAGGGGTTCCCATGGTATTACAAAACCATGGGCACATGTGTACGGTTGAGATTAAATCACGTTTTTCGACGAACGATCTTAACGGTTCAAGGAAATCTATAAATACCCACCCTCACTTTCTTCCCAAAGCACACTTGAATTTGATTTTGGCTCTCTAAGTTGAAGTTTATGCTTCATACCTGAGAGTAAATCGGATCAAGAGCTTGCGGGGACCTTTTGTAAGTATTCTTTCGTTCTTTTCATTCGTTTTTATCGTTAAAGCCAAACTGCGTTTGACTTTCTACTTTGACCAGTTTATGGTCAACACGAAGTTCGTTTGAACTTCATAACGTGAGCGTAATCATGATGGTTATAGTCCCTAATGACTATACCTACTGATTACCACGTTATCTAGGCTCAGTGACGAGTCGTAGTTTCGGCCAAAATGCGTATTCTCGCGTATTTTGTAACCAAACTACTCTAGGGTATCAAAACCGTTTGTTTTGATATCAAAACCTGTTTTCTAACTTAACTAAACATGTTTCGACATGTTTAGCTCGTCACTTTTTAGATTTGTGCTTATGTAGAGTCGTAAGTCAAGCGGACTAAACACCCGCTTAGACTTTCGAACACGACCCGTTTGGTCGATCATTAGGATCCGACCAAACATACTTAGTGACCATAGTTGTATAGGGAATAACCTTCCAAGGTTATACCTTACGGTCAGTTAGGTTTAATTAGTCGCATGATAAGTAGTTTATATGCCTTAGGTAAATTACCAAAATACCCTTTTCATACATAATTGGTGATTAAGCGTATGTAACCTAAACTTTTGTCACGTAACTGATTATGTAACATATTTAAACATAAAGAGGCATATAATACTTGTCATAGGACTAGTTAGACGTCTCGAACGCGCTTTTGCGCGCACGACGCGTTAAAGTAGCGTAAGCTACCTTAATGGGTCACGATGGGTCGATAGCACTTAGGTTAGGTTTCAATTTAGGATGCAGGCTTTGTTAAACCATATCACATGAGTTCCAACACTCATTTGGTTTACAAGACCTCATTCTATCCAATCGTCCGATTTAGGTGTCTACTGTTTGACTAGTGGTTCGATTACTAGGTGCTACTTGATTTCTCTGGTTTGCTTGAGTTTCCTTGAGTTCTATTGATTGAGGATACTTTGCACTTCATGTGAGTACATAGTTCCCCTATTTTACTATTTTTAAATGTTTTGGGGTGATTCATATGTACGAAATGTTTTCAAGGTTTAAACGATGGTTTCAAAAACGATTAAAACGATTTATACAAAACTAATAACGATTTCAATAATGTGAACAAAACTTGATGGTTGTAGTTACATAACAAATGACATTCATTAATTTTGGCCCAACCGACCAGTATTAGGTTATGGTACCATAGGGTCTGACAAATCCCTTTACTTTACTACACCCATGGTTATGTGTGGGGGTTGTGGGTAGCGACTGAATCTGATGTTTGCTAACTTCTCCTTTGGTGGTTTGTTAATTCGAGAAGCGAGAAGCGAGGTGATCGAGTCACGAAGGTTTGAATGTTGTTAGCAAGACGACCATAAATAGTTTTTCACAAATTAAAACGAGGATGATTTAAACGATTTTAAACGAGTTAATGATTTCGAAACGATTTTAACAACTTAAACGATTTGGGTAAACGATTGGTTTTTGGTTAGTGTTTAGATAACGGGACGGGTGTAATGTGATGAAAACATAGTGGATACGCCGCTGGTACTTCCTATATATAAGTGTTTTTATCATATTACATATCGTGGCGTTATTTAGTTCACTTGGGTAAACGATTTTGAAACGATGTCATACAACGATGTTTTTCTAAGAGATATAAACTATACGAGTTTTTAACGAGTTTTTACAAGATATTTTACAAGTCGGTTTTCTAAAACAAATGTTTTTGGGGTTAAGAAGCATGGCTACAAGATTTTATAAACTATAATCAACTTTATTTGAGTTGGTTAACTATGTTGCAATACATTTTTCAAAACAAGGTTGTATTTGACTCTTGTAGTCTAATAAAGTACTGCAACATATAAACGAGCCATGATTCTGATACTCTTATAAAACCTATGTACTCCCCAGCATTTCTTTGCAGACTAAGTTTTTACATATGTTTCAGGTGTTGATGCTTGATTGATTTCTAGGATGCATGCGTCACATAGGATCTGGACAAGGCCTTAGTGACATAACAACTATGATAGACGATATAAAACTTGTTTGTTCTATGTGTTAAGACAATGTAATGTTTAATTTTATCAATAAAGCGAAACTATTTTGTATCCATGGTTGTGAAACAATAGCTTCTGTTGCAACACTCCCCGACATTTCCGCCACGGTTTGTTGTCCTACGTGATCGGGGTGTGACAGAAAATGTCAAGGATCAAGGATCCTAAGAAAGTTCCTGAAAAGGCTCCTCCTCCACCAGCTGATGCTCAAATCATCCATTTCATCTCCGGAGGTTCTCAGCAGCTAAGAGACATGCAAAGGAAACAAAGATGGAGAATAGGGACAAACCTGTTCGAACTTCCATCCTTACCCAGGAAAAAGTCATATACTTTGATGGGGATGACCGTGTCGACATACGTGATCCTCATCATGACGGTTTGGTTATTACATTATTTATATCTAACCATTTTGTTTGCAGGATTCTCATTGATGGGAAAAGCTCAGTGAACATAATCCAGTTGGATGTCCTCAAAAGAATGAACATCCTTGAATCTGATATTGTCCCAAGATCATCTGTCCTTGTGGGATTCAGTGGAGAGAAAGATTACATTGGGGGACATCAAACCTCCTATTTATATAGAGGGAGTGAATTCAGTTCAAAAAATTCTATGTTATTGATTGCTTATCTTGCTATAATTTTATCTTTGTCAGGCTATGGATACACGATATGAAGGCAGTCCCTCTCAACATATCATCAATGTGTCAAGCTCCCAACTCTGTAGGATGTGGTGAAGATAGAAAGTGATCAGCAGGAGGCAAAGAACTATTACACTTCTTCAATGAAACCAGCCTCCTAGGAGCAAGACATCATAGAGGCAAGAGAGCAAGACGTCAAGGATATTCGGTTGAATCCAGAGGATCCTGAATCCAAAATTTTTATAGGATCCGGGATCCTAGACAGTATTGAGCAGGATTTCGTATCCTTCTTGGAAAGAAGAAAATCTACCTTTGCTTGGAAACATGAAGATATGACAGGTATATCTAAATGTTATTACTCACAAACTTGGTATTGACAGGTCTTTCAAGCCAATACACCAAAAAGGAGAAAGTTTGCACTTGAAAGGAATGCCATTATCCAAGAAGAGGTAGACAAATTGCTCAAGGCAAATTTGAGTGGACTGATAAGCATGAAGCTGCACTCAAGGTTCTTAAGGATTATCTATCCTCAGCACCAGCCCTGATGAAACCAGAAAATGGAGAATCGTTATCCTTATACTTAGCTATTTCAGCCAAAGCAGTAAGTGTTATCCTAGTTAAGGATCATGAAGGCTCTCAACATCCGGTATACTATGTAAGTAAAATTCTACTTGATGCTGAGGCCAGGTATTCTCATTTAGAGAAATTAATTCTTGATTTAATTATGGCTTCTGCAAAACATAGACATTATTTAGAAACTCACACCATTATTGTGAAAACTAACCTTCCTATCAAGAATGTTCTTAGGAAACTTCAAATGTCAGGTAGAATGGCAAAGTGGGCAATCAAGCTTATTGCATATGACATTAAGTATGAACCCAGGACTGCCATCAAGTCCCAAGCTTTAGCTAACTTTGTGGCTGATTTCAGTAGTGATCTACAAAGGGAAGCTGAATTAGAAGTTCAACAACTTGAGAAGACCAAGGATCCTTAGACACTCCTCATGGATGGAGCTTCAGATGTTAAAGGAACTAGACAAAGCACACTACCAAAATCGCCACAGGGGGACATTATACCCCAATCCATTGCATGTGAATTCCAAACCACTAATCATGAGGCAGAGTATGAGGCCTTGATAGCAGGTTTGCAATTAGCTAACAATATAAGGATTGGGTATCTTCAAGTATATGTAGATTCTCTATTAATTACTAATCATTATAACAGTTCTTACACTGTCAAAGGTGAAAAGCTAATCAAGTACTTAGAAATAGTCAGGAAACTGGCAGACTCTTTTGCTTTTTTCAGTCTATCACAGGTACCCAGGGAAGAAAAATGCAGAAGCTGATGCTCTAGCCAACCTTGGATCATCACTGAAGATTCCAGAGGATGTGAAAATACTCATCATCCATGTTTTAACTCCTGCAATTGAGGATTACGCAGCTATGAAGATAATAGAGGATTCTGCAATCATACCTAGTGATGGTGCACAATCAAGTTCAGGATCCTGGATCCTTCCAATCATGAGATATATACAACATGGAGAGATTCCTACAGGAGAAAACCCCAGAGCTTTCAAAGTCAAGGTATCTTAATTCACCATACTAAATGACATGTTATACAAGATATCTCTTGCAGGTCCCTAGTTGCGGTGAATTGAGGATCCAGAAATTCAAGAAGTTCTAAAGGATTTTCATGAAGGAGACTGTGGGAACCACACTGGGGGCAGAGCACTGTTCTTAAGGATCCTCAGAACAGGATGCTATTGGCCTATAAGGAAGAAGTATGTTGTGGAATACACAAAGAAATGTAATGCTTGTCAAAGACATAGCATTATCCTTCATCAACCAGCGGAGCTCCTTCATCCTATTATTACCAGATTTGATGGCCAGTTATCAACAAAGAATGGCTGGAGCATACAACAAGAATGTCAGGTTCAGAAGATTTCAAGGTCCCTACTTAATTGAAGCTGAAGCAGGAAAGGGGGCATATCATTTGTTAACAATAGATGGTGACCTCTTACCAAGAGCTTGGAATGCTGTTCATCTAAAGAAATACTTTAAGTAAGAAGGATCAGGGATCCTCAGCGATACCAGTATTCTGATTAAGGATCCGGGATCCTCAAAGGATATATGATTCTACATTTGGTAACACATTACTTTCATTTTCATTCATTTTATACTTATTACTTATCATAAAGCAAAGATGTTGGGATTGAACCCTATCAGAGGAACAGATAATGTAAAGCCAAAACTGGATCAGCTCAGTGGATTCTAAATAAGCAGATGCTGATATACATATCTCTCCCCTTGAAAGTGATTACAACAACTGATGACCTCCTATCTGCTGATCTTACTAACTGCTGACCAATAACTGCTGCTCAATTAAAGATCTGATAAAGACTCAAGTCCTGCTGATTCAATCTACTGCCTTGAGTCAAGCACTGCTGATCCGGATAAGTGCTGCTGGGTTCACAGCAATAGAAGGTTGCAGCAGCAGTTCTAAAGTCTGTTTGTAATAGAATGTATTAGCAGTAGTTCAATAGAAGCAGTGTCTGTATAGATCAGAGGTTAGAGTTTGTTAGGAGGTTAGATGTCACTTTCATGGTGATGTCAGCTAAAGATGCTCAGTAGTTTGCAAGTGCTTATAAATAGTACAGTACTTTGTACTGTTCTATTAGCTCTTCACATCATTCGTCTTCTTTGCACGAACAAACTGCTGAGCTCTGGCTGAGGGGGAGTTTGCATTCATTCATCATCATTTTAATCGTAATTGAAATAAATTCAATCATTCGGTTCTTTGTGTAAAGATGTTTGATTAAAAGTATTACTCTCATTTGATTGTATACAAAGTTTGTGTTCATCTTAATTTCCGCTGCACACTCGTTCATCTCCATCTTATTTTACAAACAAAATACAATCAAAAGGAAACTCAGATCCAACAATTGGTATCAGAGCTAGAACAGTCAAATTTGATTTAACAATCATTTTGACGTAAATAGTTCAGCTCAAAACAGTTGATACTGATCGTTTGTTCGTCGTTGAAAAACAGAGTAAGGATTAATCACCATTATAGTTGATTTCTCAGTACCTGTAAAACAACAAGAATGACGTCACAATCTCAGGACGATAAAAACAACATTGGCTCGCTCTTTAAACCACCTATGCTAAAAAGAAATGAGTACAACATCTGGCAGAGGAGGATGGGTCACATCCTCGCTCAACAAAGCACAGGTTGTTGGAAGTCTGTTATCTTTGGTCCTCATGTTCCTACAGTGCCAAGCGCTGAAGATGCTAAAAAACAAGTTCCTAAACCTGTTGAAAATTATACTGAAACGGATTATCAAAAATTTGAACTGGATGCTAAAGCATTTAGTATTGTTGCATCAGCGCTCCCCAACGAAATATATGCTGGACTGTTACATTGTAACAGTGCCAAAGAGTTGTGGGACGCACTTAAGGAACAGTTTGGAGGTACCGAAGAGGTCATAGAAAACAATAGGGAAATCCTGAACCAACAGTATGAAACATTTTGTCATGTTAAAGGTGAATCACTGACTCAACAATTTGAGCGTTTCAGTTGTCTCATCAGTGAACTGAGGCTTGTTAATGTCACGTTTACAAACTCGACTCAAAATAGCAGGTTCCTCAGATCACTGCCAGAAAAATGGGACACAATAGCTATTGTCACCAGAACTGCACCTGAGTTCAAGGATCTGACCTTGACCCAACTCCATGGTCGTCTCCTGACCTTTGAGAGGGAGTTGAACCAGAAAAGGAAGTTACAAGAGTCAGGGAAAACCGTTGATGATTATTCATTCGGTAACACTGCTCTTCTGGGTCAAGAAGAATCTGGTGGTAGTGGTAAGGATCAGGGTTATGATCACTTCATTGACATAACTGCTGGTGCAAACTTTAACAACCCTGATCCTCACTCTACAGGTTATGCATTCACTGCAAATGAAAACCAGATGTCAGACAATTTAAGCTTTGAACTCAATGATTTACAGCATTTCGACCCCACTGACCTAGAAGAAATGGACATCCTGCACCAACTGGCCTTGCTAAGTGTTAGAACTAGCAAGTTTTATAAGAGAACTGGGAGAAAATTTCTAGGTCTTCATGGGAACCTAAGGGTTGGGTTGGATAAATCGAAAATCAAGTGTTACAAGTGTAACAGGTTGGGACACTTTGCTAGGGAATGTAGGAGTCAAACAACTGGTCCCATAGTCACTCACCCTAGTTCAAATCCTAGACCTCAAACTCAAAACACTGTGCACTATGCCCAATATGCCCCAGCAGCACATATGAACATTGCTCACTATGCTGTTGCCCCTATGCCAGTGCATTATGTCCAAACAGCTGCTCCACAGATCCAATATGTTCAAACCCCTGCTCCCCAGGCACAAGTGCAATCTGCACCTCAAACTACTGCTCCAGTAGTTAAACAACCTGAACAACAAAGTTTCTTTAGTCAAGAGTTTGTTGACTGGAGCTGTATGCCTGAAAATCTTAATGATGAAAATTTTGCACTATATGCTTCAAATGATTCTTCTCACAATGAATTTTGTTTGATGGCATTAGAGTCAATACAGGAGGGGGTTGAATCTGAGGAGGAACAACTGAAGGTTGAAACAGTGGAAGAGGTGACTGAAGCAGTGGTTACTGCTGTGACTGATGAAGTACTGCTAGGAGAAAGTTCAGGTACCCTGATTGAACCAATGACAGATCTATGGTCTGAAGAAGACAAGAAAGATGAAAAGGCTGGTGAGGAAGAAGAGAGAGCTGATGAGGAAGAAAATCCTAAATGTGATTGTGCAATGATGGCTGCTGCCAAGGTATCACCTCAAGTTCTAGAAAAACTATGTTCTGACAATTGCATTATTGCTTTTGCTAACATCAAAGAGGTGAATGAAAACCTTAGGAACAAAATCTTAACTGATGAAGTCAAATTTGAAAGATCATTAAAAGAACTTAAAAACAAGTTGACTGAAAAGGAAAAAGAGATTAGCAGTTTGAAAGAAGAGCAAAGCATAACCAAAACCCAACTCCAAACTATGGTAGAAAAATACCAAGTTTGCAAAAAGGAGTTAGAATCCACCCAGATCACTTGTGAAAAATGGGTGGAATCATGCAAAGGGTATGAGGTTATGCTTGAGAAACAGATAAAAAGCAATGTAAAATTTGGGGTTGGTTATAGAAAACATGATGATGAAAACACTGCTTTTGAAAAATCTGTTTCAACCACAGATGTAACTACTGAGTTCATCCCAACAAACAAGGATGGCCAAGAAGTGAAAATCACTGACAAACTTGGTAACAAAATCACACTTGACAGACCAATGGGTCCCTCTGCATTTGAGGAGATTGAAAATCATCAATTTAAACCAAGATGGTCTGATGAGTGTGATATCCTTGAAAATTTCAAGCCAATGGACTTTACATCAACTGATGGTGTTAAGGCCCCAAAAGCTAAAGTCATTCCTCTTAAGGATATTCCAGCAGTGGTCAAAACCTCTGCTACAAAGGAGTCTGAAAAGAGGAAGAAGAAAGAGAAAATTGATAACTTGTTTTGTGAATTCTGTGAGAAGAGAAACCATCTAACAAAAGATTGTTTCCATCTAAAAGCTTATGACTTAACCAAAACAAGTGTCACTACTTCAGCTGAAAGTTGCAGTGTTTGTGGTAAAACAAACCATAAAACTCAGGCATGTGTGTACCTCAAAAACTTCAATGAAAAGAAGAATGAGTACATGGCTAAAACATCCTTGAGTTCATCAGCACCTTCACCATCTGTCAAGTTCACAAAGAAACAACCACTGTTTGTGCCAGTTCAAACAGCTGTCACAAAACAGCTGAACCAAACATCTGTCAAAAGAGATGTTCATGTTACTGATGCACCTCCTGCCAATCAATTCAGAAAGGGCAAGGAAAAACAGTCTTACCAAAGGATTCCACACGTTTATGAGGTCTACAAAAAGCCCTCTAAACCCAGAGTGAATAGGCATCCTTTCGGTTACCAGCAGTTGATTGGGCAAGACCCCCAACAGTGGTTAGCAAGAAACAGTACTAAAACTGTCCAAACCCCTGACTTAACCACTGCCCATCACACTGCATCCATACCAGACACTGTTGAGACCCCATCCAAAGCCCTGTTGGCTTTGGAGTCCTTAATGAACTAATCCTTTTACTTCATGTGCAGGGAGCTTCTGCATGCTTTGATAGTCTATGGTATGTAGATAGTGGAGGCTCCAGGCACATGACAGGATGTAAAGCCCTCCTCAAAGACTTTAAAATCCATGGTGGGGGTGATATATCCTTTGGAAATAATAGTAAAGGGAAAGTTCTGGGGTCTGGAACAGTGCAATCTGGCAATGTAAAATTTGAAAATGTCAATCTAATAGACAATCTAAAATTCAACCTTCTGAGTGTATCTCAAATGAGTGACAAAGGGTTTGGGTCATTCTTCACAAAAGATTCTTGTAGGATTGTTGGACCAGAAATGGTCAAAAAGATTGAAGCAATAATTAAAAATGGTCAAACTAAACTTGTTGCTCAAAGAAGTGGCAATGTTTATGTTGTTGACATGTCCAAAGAGTGTCCCAGGGCTGATGCTTGTCTGTTCTCAGCTGCCTCTAACAAAGAGACAGAACTTTGGCATAGAAGACTGGGACACACAAATCTTAAGACAATAACAGAAATTTTAAAAAATGGTTTGGTGATAGGCCTTCCACAAATTGTTTTCATGTCCTGAACATTGCATTTCCTGTTTAAAAGGAAAACAGCATAAAAGTTCCTACAAGTCCATTGAGGAGTCCAAAACAACCCAGTGCTTGCAAATGCTGCACATGGATTTGTTTGGCCCAGTTCAAGTCATGAGCCTCAAAAAGAAAAGATATTGCTTAGTTATAGTTGATGACTTTTCTAGGTTTACATGGACTTTCTTTTTGCATTCTAAAGATGAAACTGCAGGCATATTGCAAGACTTTGTGACACAGGTTGAAAAGCAATTTGACCTTCCAGTGAAAAGCTTTAGGAGTGACAATGGCACAGAATTTAAAAATAGGGAGTTGGATGCCTTCTGTGTGAAGAAAGGGATTGTAAGGCAGTACAGCATCCCTAGAACACCAGAGCAAAATGGGGTTGTTGAGAGAAAGAACAGAACTTTGATTGAGGCTGCCAGAACCATGCTTGCAGATTCAGGTTTGCCATTAACTTTCTGGGCAGAGGCAGTAAACACTGCTTGCTATGTCCAGAACAGAGTTTTAATCAACCCCAGGCACAAAAAGACTGCCTATGAAATTCTGTATAAAATCAAACCACTGATCTCATACTTCAAGGTATTTGGCTGCCCATGCTTTATTTTGAACTTAAAAGATTCCATTTCAAAATTTGCAGCCAAAATTGATTGTGGTTATTTTCTGGGATACTCAACCACTGCCAAGGCCTACAAAGTGTTCAATGCACGGACCAAGGTAGTGGAGGAGACTTTGGATGTAAAGTTCAATGAACTTTCATCAATGAAAATCCCAGCAAATCCTGCTGATCTGTTTGATCTTGAAAAATTCACATTTGAAAATACTGTTGTCAAGACTAATAGTGCAGGTCCATCAGAGGATACAACACCAGACTATGGGTATGAAGTCATCATCCCTCAAAGGTCTGCCACCAAAGGGAAAGCATCAGTTGTTAAAAACATCTGTGAAAGCTCCACCACTGCTACATCAACAGTTGTTGATCAAAGTAGCCCATCCACCACTGCTTCCATATCCTCAACTACTACTGACAAAAGTCCTCAAACAGTGGATAAAAGCCAGCAGTGGTCCACTCCATTACCACCCATTCCACCACCTTTTGAAGCCACTGCTGGGTCATCAAAGTCACCAGCAGTGGTTAGCTCAGATGATACACATTTGTAGCCTTCACCAACAAATGCCATCATACCATACCAAGGAGATTTAATCTTCTTGAGATCTCATCCACCTGATCAAATCATTGGCAACATAAATGAAGGGGTGCTCACAAGAAGCCAAACCCAAAACATTTGTCTTTTTGCTGGTTTTCTATCACTCCATCAGCCAGTCAAGTACCAAGAGGCACTAAAAGACAACAGCTGGGTAGAAGCCATGCAAGAGGAGCTCCAACAGTTCAAAAGACAACAAGTATGGGAGCTTGTACCACTGCCAAAAGAGGTCAGTCCCATTGGCACAAAGTGGGTCTTCAAGAACAAAACAGATGAAAGGGGCATTGTTGTTAAGAACAAAGCCAGGCTTGTGGTTCAAGGTTACAGACAGGAAGAGGGGATTGATTATGATGAAACATTCGCCCCTGTTGCAAGATTGGAAGCTATCAGACTGTTCCTAGTCTTTGCTGTCAACCACAACATGAAGGTGTTTCAGATGGATATCAAAAGTGCTTTCCTCTATGGTACATTACAAGAAGAGGTATATGTATGTCAACCTCCAGGCTTTGAGGATCCATTTTATCCTGATCATGTCTACAGGCTAAACAAAGCCTTGTATGGCCTGAAACAAGCACCAAGGGCCTGGTATGAAACTCTTTCCAACTTTCTACTCTCAAATGGTTTCAAAAGAGGTACCATTGATAAAACACTGTTTCTTAAATGGAGAGGGAAAGATTTAATGATCGTCCAAATTTATGTGGATGACATTATTTTTGGAAGCACATGTACCAAAATGTGTGAAGAGTTTAGAGAACTCATGACAGCTGAGTTTGAAATGAGTGCAATGGGTGAGCTACAATGCTTTCTTGGTCTCCAAGTACAGCAAATGCAAAATGGAACTTTCATTCATCAAAGCAAATATGCTAAAGAAATTTTAACCAAATTTGATATGAATGATTGTAAACCATGCAGCACACCCATGGCCACAAATAAGCTGGTCATGTCTGATGAAAAGGATGAGCTGATTGACCAAACACTTTATAGGAGCATGATTGGGTCTTTATTGTACCTAACTGCATCCAGACCAGACATCATGTTTGCAACATGTGTCTGTGCAAGAAGTCAATCAGCTCCCAGAAAATCTAATCTCATTGCTGTAAAAAGGATTTTCAGATACATAAAAGGTGCTCCCACACTTGGTATCTGGTATCCAGCTAATGGGAATATCAAGCTTTCAGGTTTTTCAGACAGTGACTTTGCTGGTTGTCACACAACAAGGAAGTCCACTTCAGGAGGGTGCCAGTTTCTAGGTGATTGCTTAGTTTCTTGGCAAAGCAAAAAGCAAGCAGCAGTTTCAACATCCACTGCTGAGGCTGAATACATTGCTGCTGCAAGCTGTACAGCCCAACTCCTGTGGCTTCAAAATCAGTTACTGGATTTTGGTATCACTGCCTTAAAGACACCACTTATGCTGGATAGCCAGGCAGCAGAAAATATCATCAAAAATCCAGTTTCCCATTCTACCACCAAACACATCGACATCAGACATCACTTTGTGAGGGATTGCTATGAAAAATGTTTGATTTCTCTGCATCATGTTCCAACTAAAGACCAGCTGGCAGATGTGCTCACAAAAGCACTTGATACAGCCACTTTTGAAAGTCTGGTCTCTAGGATTGGGATGCTGAACATGGAATAACAAGCAACATCTTGTTTTCTATGAATAAAAGCAACAAAATGTTTTCAGAAAATCAAAAATCCATCCTTAAAAATAGCTTAAAAATGATAATTTCATTAAAAATCCTTAAAAGTCTGCCATAACCACTGATTGTTCAAAGGTCTATTCTACTTCAAAAGGTCTATCCACTGCTGAAAGGCAACCACTGTCCTCTCATTCTTTGATAACATCTGTTGTTTAAAAGCAGTATCTTATCCACTGATATGCTATCCACTGATAGTAAAAATCATCCACTGCCCCTTTCCACTGCTTTCATCAGTTGCTTTCATCCAAAGTACTGTCCTCCATCTTCACCAGTGGTTGTCACGTGGGCAGTACATAGTGTCAGACTTTTTGTAACGGCTGCCACGTCAGCATTCATTCTCTCTCCTATAAAACTCCCCACTCACCATCCAAACAGGGTTTTACTGTCGAATTGAATTCATAAAAATTCTCTTCTCAAAGCAGTTTTTCTTTCCATCTCTCACAAAATTTCTTTGATATTCATCATCAAAAATGACGCAGCCAAAATCGAAATCAAAAACAAAACCTTCATCATCTTCCTCCAAAACAGCAGAAGCCACTGAAATGGCCGCTGAAACCATGGAGATACGCTACAAAGCTCCACACAATTATGTGGGTATACTCACAAAACCCACCGATTACCACACATTCGACTCCATCCTTGACATTCTCTCTGCATCAAAGTACAAAACTTTGATAACAGCAGACGCTCCTATTTACCTTGATACCCAGAGAGAGTTCTAGAAAAATGCCACCCTTGAAAAACAAGGAGATATCACCGCCGCCATCAACTCCTCGATACAGGGTAAGAAGGTAAAAATTTCTCCGAAATCCATCTCTGAAACCTTTAAACTCGATGATCTAAATGGAAAAACCTCTTTTACAAAAGATGAGTTGGTAAAGGATTTCATGAACAGGGGTTATGCAGAACAACCAAAGGTAGATACCCTACAAAAGGGTTACTTCCCTTCTGCACCCAGATTTTTATTTCACACACTGCTCATGTGTGTTTCAAATAAAACAACGTCCTTCAATGAGATACCAACAAAAATTCAATGCCTGGGGTATGCAATTTTAAACGATAAAAACTTTAACTACTCCCAGGTAATATTTGATGATTTGGTAAAGAACGTTGATAATAAGGCTTTTCTGCTCTTTCCGAGATTTCTAAGCTATTATTTTGAACAAACATTTGTAGAGAAAGATGCAGAATTGCCCAAACAAGGTGTCTCATTCAAAATAAACTTTTTAACAAAAGAAACTTTTTCAAGAATGATGGCACCAATAAAATTAAAAACAAAAGAGGCAGAGCAGGTTTTAGAAACTGCCACTGACCCTGTAGCAACCATTGCTGAGCCCACTGCTCCAGGTGATCAAAGTAGCACACCCACTGCTTTGAAACCAACACCTACCACCAAAAAGACCAAAAGAAAACCATCCAGATAAGTGCTGCTGGGTTCACAGCAGTAGAAGGTTGCAACAGTAGTTCTAAAGTCTGTTTGTAATAGAATGTATTAGCAGTAGTTCAATAGAAGCAGTGTCTGTATAGATCAGAGGTTAGAGTTTGTTAGGAGGTTAGATGTCACTTTCATGGTGATGTCAGCTAAAGATGCTCAGTAGTTTGCAAGTGCTTATAAATAGTACAGTACTTTGTACTGTTCTATTAGCTCTTCACATCATTCGTCTTCTTTGCACGAACAAACTGCTGAGCTCTGGCTGTGGGGGAGTTTGCATTCATTCATCATCATTGTAATCCTAATTGAAATAAATTCAATCATTCGGTTCTTTGTGTAAAGATGTTTGATTAAAAGTATTACTCTCATTTGATTGTATACAAAGTTTGTGTTCATCTTAATTTCCGCTGCACACTCGTTCATCTCCATCTTATTTTACAAACAAAATACAATCAAAAGGAAACTCAGATCCAACAAAAGATGTTAAACATTTAACATCTATTTTCATAAAGTTTAAGCTTTTGCAGAGTTATTATCATTTTATAGAAGATCAAAGTGGTTGGCCAACTCTCCAAAGTTTATTTGGGCTTGTCCCCAGTTATTTGGGCTTGTCCCCAGTTTTGGGCATGTCCCCAGTTTTGGGCCTGTCCCCAGTTTCGCCAGTAGCGCACGATGATCCTGGTGCAGTTCAAGGCAATGCGACCAGTACCCGCTTTAGGGGCTGACAATTTCATTGTACTAGCTGTATTCAGGATCCTACGTATAATGGTAGACGTACCATACATCCGTTCCTAAGGTTTCTAACGTTTTCACGTTAGCTAAGGTTTCCGCATTTTCATGTCGCTCACGTTTGGATAGTCGCCAGTGAGGGCCATACTCCAGTTTACACAAGTTATTTGGGCTTGTCCCCAGTTATTTGGGCTTGTCCCCAGTTTATTTGGGCTTGTCACTAGTTATTTGGGCTTGTCACCAGTTTATTTGGGCTTGTCACCAGTTATTTGGGCTTGTCCCCAGTTATTTGGGCTTGTCCCTGGTTTGTTGGGCTTATCCCCAGTTTCTTTGGGCTTGTCCCCAGTTTGTTGGGCTTGTCCTCAGTTTATTTGGGCTTGTCCCCAATTTGTTGGGCTTGTCCCCAGTTTATTTGGGCTTGTCCCCAGTTATTATGGGTTCATTCCCAATTATTTGGCTTGGCCCCAAGTTTGTTTTTCTTACAGGATCTTGGAGGTCTAAAGTTATACAAGTTCTGATAATAAGGATCCTGGATCCTAGAAACTTTACTTTTCACAGTTTGTTTATTCAGCAATAATTTACAAGGATATAGAATCCTAACTTGGATTCTCTGGTATGTTATATTCTAACTTTTTCTAAGCTGTAAGTTGTCTCTTATCCTTTTTGGTTAAGGATCATTGATCCACATTTGTTCAAACACTTCAAGTTTTTTGTTAAAAGTTTAACATTATCAACAGATTTCCAATAACTTTCCAGTTGTTTGGCGATGATATCTTTGAAAATAGAAAGCATACATGAAAAATAAAGAGGGAAGAAACAACAATAAATGTAGCTAAAAAAGGTTTAATGTTATTACTTATTCATTATGTATCAAAATCATCTGGCCTGGATTTCACCAGCAAAACCTTGGACCATCCACCCAGGCCGGATAAGGCTATCTAACAGTTAAAGTGTCTATGCAGAAATTAAAGTGTAGGGAGGTTAGTAGCGAACAGTGTAGAAGGATTCATCTTCCACAAACAGAAGGATCTTGCGATCTGTAAAGGCACTTGAGGAGTTATCTCTAACTCTATATTTTTCAATGATGATTATAACAGGTCTTGTCAGTGACGACAGGCAGTATAATGACTAGATACCAGTAGCAACGGCTAGTCCACTTTTAACGAAAATATGACAGCTGTGAATCCTTATCACAACTGCCATATTGGGGGCAATTGTTAGGGCATGAATTTTATGCTAAGGATCATCTATCCTGAGACTGAGCATGGATCACGGATCCTTAATGGATGATGCAGGGAGTCTGAGGATCCAAAGTATGAGGATCCAGGATCCTTAACAGAACTTATGATTTCTAACAATTGTCACGTTTTTAATGTTTAGATGCAGAAAATGGATGTTGTGGACTAAATCTCAGCTAGAATCTCGGGAATATTCCTTCAAGATGCTGCACATGTGCTATTTTCACGATGGTCATGGGGAGAAAACGTGGACTACCTTAATTTTCGGTTATATTGGTTATTTATGAGATTTAAGGGGTTGATCAAGTTTGTTTTTAGGCCAGTTATCACTTTCATAAACACACACACATTCGCAGACATTCGCAAATCAGAAGTTTTCACAACACACATAGCATTCAATCATTGTACCACACTTGATCAACATCCAAAGTTGTAATATTTTTCGTGTAATATAGTTGATAGTGATAGTTTTCACTATCCGAGGTTTTTATGCCGGCGATCTGCTAGCGATCAAGGGCTTTTCCTCGTAAAAAATCCTAGTGTCCAGCCTTCATTTCGTTCATCTCTTGTTTACACATTTGCTCGATTAACCAAACATCATACCTCACAAAATCAGATTTGGTTGCATTATCCTTGTGTGATTTTTGACCAAAACAGTGGGAAAATTGCCAAAGGCTCCAGGAGGGAAAGTCTTCATGCTGTCAATGACCGATTATTTCTCTAAATGGGTTGAAGCTGAAGCATTTGTCCAAGGTAGAGACCAAGAAGTAGTATCCTTCATAAAAAGGAATATCCTGACCAGGTTTGGAATACCAGCCGAGATAATCTATGACAATGGTTCTCAGTTTATCAGCAAAAGAACTACTGATTTTTGCAAAAGTTGGGGAATTAAGATGATCACGTCAACACCGGTACATCCTAAAGCAAATGGACAAGCGGAATCCTCAAACAAGATAATTGTCAACAACCTGAAAAAGAGACTAGGAGCCAAAAAAAGAAGATGGGCAGAAGAACTACCCTTTGTTTTATGGGCTGATAGAACAACGGTGAAAAGTGCAACTGGCCAAACCCCGTTTTCCTTGGTATTTGGAGCAGAAGCGGTAATCCCGACAGAAATGGTAATACCTACAGCAAGATCCAACCTCCGGGATCCTGAGAAGAATCCTGAAGTCCTATGCCAGTAATTGGATACTATTTATGAGACAAGAGACGCAGCAAGGCTAAGGATGGCAACATATCAACAGAGGATATCTAAAGCATATAACAAGAATATAAGGACTAGAAGGTTCCAGGTTGGAGATTGGGTATTGAGAAAGGCTTTTCAGAATACTACTAATCCTGCAGATGGAAAGTTGGCTCCGAAATGGGAAGGACCCTATGAGATTGAATCAGAATCAGGAAAAGGAGCATACCGACTCAAGAATATGGAGGGAGATATGCTACCAAGATCCTGGAATGCTATACATTTAAAACTCTATTTCAAGTGAGTTTGGAATTTAAATTCTAACTTAGGATGGTATAGATTCTATCTCTTTTAATATGTTTCAATATTATTTATTGTTTTGAACCCATTACTGACTTAAGCATCAGAGGGGTGTTAGCCGGGCTAACACCCACCTTAGCTTACAATTGTTTTGCAGTATATGCTTCGGGATATAGCTCCAGGATACACATTCAGGATACTTCGAAAGATTAGAGGATTGGCCCCCTCTCTCACGTTTAAGGGATCCTGATCCCTTCACAGGTTTAAAGGTATTCACCTTTCTCTCGAATTGAGTTTAAACACCCCGCCTGGAGCGCAAGTTATCTAGGGATAGTTCAAGATAGCGGGACCAGTCCATGTAAAAGTGGCTGACAATTTCGTTATTGTTGGCTATATCCTGGATCCTAAAGGTATATGAGGATTGATCACCCTCTCTCACGGAAGGGTATTTTCATACTCTCTAAGGTTTAAAGGTTATCACCTTTCTAAGTCTTGGAGTTTATACACTCCCGCCTGTAGCGCATGAAAATATGGGATTTTCCCTAGGATACTTATGGGATTTTCCCGAAAATACTAAGGATTTTTCTCCAGTATATTTTTGGGTTTTACCCCTGTGACACAAGAACTGTTCGAACAATTGGAACTAATATTCAAAAAATTTTCTAAGTGTTCAAAGACTTCATACATAGGGGACATTCCTTCTGAGGCGATTGTGTAGAGCTCAAAAGATCAAATTTGGACCTAGTGTACCAAGTATCTCGTACTGGGGACATCTTAGTGGAAGAAGTTGCAAAAGGATTGAAGTTCGATACTAGGGGTATACTCAATTCCCGGTATGATCTTTCCTTTGTGAACTTTACTTAAGTCATTTAAACTTTTGAAACTATGTTTGGAGAAGGTTTAAATATTCTGGTTAAAGATATATTCTCAAAATGTGTTTTCGGAATATGTTTCAGGATATTTGGTTGGAATATTTGGGATATAATACTAGGGTTAAAAACTAATACACTGGTCAAACAAGTATTATCAAAGCGAATTTTGAAAAATAAACTATCCTTTTTTCTTTAAAGACTTTATCTGAATTGTTTAAAGTTTGAAAACTCTGTTAGACGAAAGTCTTTGCAGGATATCGCTGAAAATGTTGATCAGGATATTTTCAAAAAGTAATTACACTAATTTGAGGAAAATTGAAATTTAACTAAGGCAATAACAAAGGCAAGTAAGTCAAAAGCAGGTTATATTGTTAACATGTCAAAAGTTGTGCTTTTGGTTTCACCTCAAACCGAGGCCCATCCACCAAAAGCACTATTAGTTTCTAACCATATTTTACGCAACGGTTGAAGGTTTCATCTCAAACCGAGACCCATCCGCCTCCAACCGTTGAATTGTTCAAAACATGTTATACTAATTGATAACCAAGGGCTTCGTCCTGAAACCCAGGACCCATCCACCTTTGGTCATCATATTTTCTGAATGCAGGAAATGTAAATTGTTCAAAGACAAGAAAGGTAAATTGTTCAAACAAAGCACGCCCATCAGATCTAAAAAAGTGGGCTCCGGCCTAGGAACATACATCCATCATCGCCCACTTGACTGCTTTTAAGGGGCAGCACCCTCTTCCATCATGACTTCATCAGCAAAGTCTTCTTCGGCATCCCTTCCAGCATCCTCTCCAGTATTCGTCCCAGCATCGCCGCTAGCATCCTTCGAAGCACCAGCATCATCTACCTTCTCGGTCACCTTAGCAGGTTCCTCTGCAGCAGGCTTTGAAGGGGGCTCCACAGGGTTACCACCAAGATCCTTCAGTTTCATCTCCCAAGCCTTAATATTCCATGAAGGACATTCAAACCCCATAGCCATAGCTTCGTAAGCCATCTTCAGTCTGGCCTGGAGGAGGGAGACGATAACAGAGTTCTTGAGGCTTTCCCGGTATGAAGCCATGTCCTGCTCATGTTGAACTTGGGCAGCATCGGACTTGGCTTGAGCCTCGTGAGTGACCTTCTAGAGGGCAGACTGGTGCTCTTGGACCATTGCCTTGTATTTAGCCTCGTAATGCTCCGATCTAGCGGTGGCGACCGCTGCTTGGTCCGTAATGGTGGCTTCGGCCTTTTTCAGCTTACTCTCTAGCATGACGTTTGTGCCACACGCGTCTTCATAAAGGAATACCAGACGTTCGAGACCCTGCAAAATAAGAGAACAGGTATTAGCCGTAATAAACATTTATAACCAGCATATGGTGCAGGATATAGGTCAAGGATACTAACCTGGTTGAGGAAGCCAGTCATGAATTTGCTGGATTCTTTAAACCCATAATTCTCAAACAGAAACACATGGGGATCTGCTTCCTTCCTCTTTCGGAAGTTGGAGGCTCGGGTCCTAGATGCTGGGGGAGCTTTGGGAGCAGTAGCGGTCTTCGAACCGGTAGGCTTTGGTGTGGCAGCTGAATTTGGATTAGATTCTTGCTTGACGGGTGCGAGGCTGGAGTAACTATCCAACTCATCGAGTTGGAAGCCTTCAAGATTGATAACTGGCACTGCATAAGGGAAGATATGACCAGTCTTGTTATACCTTTAAAATATAATCGGTCTGATAAATAAAAATAATTTATGAAAATATGCTTACCAGACATGTTGGAACTTGATCTTTGACTTGAACTTGTAAGTAGCAGGGTAAAGGTCCTCTCACTTTCCGGAAGCCTGCAGATTTCTTTTATTCTTCCTTCCGATTCGGCACTTGGTGGAGCTAATTCTTTGAAGCTTGCTGCAAAAGATAAACATATCAGGATACCAGTTCAAGATGTAGTCTCAGGATATGGTTGGGGATATTCCTAAAACCTAAATCCTACCAGAAGTCAACCATCTCTTAAGAAGGTCAAAACCCATGTCAATGGAGTCCCTTTTTACAAAAAAAAAAAAAAAAGAATTTTCTTCTCCATTTATCCTCGTTCTTGGTAGCCTTAAGAATAAGAGGATCTTTGGAGATAGAAAATAGAAGGAACCGGCTGGAACCATTGGATCTCAAACGATAGGCCATTGGAAGATCTTCAATGCACAAATCAGGCATGTGACGAGCTTTGATCCGCTCCAAGGTAACTAACACGCGCCAAACCATGGGCATGGTTTGGGCGAAGCTAAGGCCGGTAAGCTCGAAGAACCGAGATATAAAGGCTGAAAATGGATATTGAAGCCCTATGGAGAAAGGATAAGCAAAAAAGCATACCCATTCATCGAAACAAAAATCCGATCGGACGTCTCGGTCAAACGGACAGAAGATTGCTCCGGCGGGGAAGGCGCCGGAGGCTCGCAAGGCCGCGATATCGGCGTTATCAAAGGATCACACCTCTTTCGAGGGTTCGTTTAGCAGGTTCTGGTTATGAAAAATAGGAGGAGAGTCTGTCGTTTGGGATCTAGTTCGGGCAGTCATGAATAATCTCGACCAGGAAGGGAGAAATTTAAACAAAGAAAGAAAAAGGGAGAGTAAAAGGAAATACCTAAAAATAGCTTGGAAAGTAATGATCGAAATGCTGAGCAAACCAGTTATAAAAGGGGTTGAGCATAGGGAAGTAAAGAGTAAATACCGCGTTGGAAGTTGTACCAATGTCACCTCATTCGTCGTTTCGTTTTAATATCCTCGGTTTACGAGATAAGGTTTTAAAATATATCCGTTAGATTGGTATACCAACAGATATATTTTGGGGACAATTGTTATGGGTCAATTTTTGAACATATATCCTGACTAATATTCTTGCTTTGATTGTTTATTTGGGATGAGGATACCAAATCAGGATATTGGTAACATCCTGATACGATATCCTGGTAGTGACTATTTAAACCACGTGCAGATTATTGTAACAAGTCTCTAACGGTCGGGTGGACTTCTTCTCCTCGAGACTCGGGCAAATCAGTTAGTTTGAAGACGTTGAAGCCGTAAGACCAGGACTGCAACGTTCATATGGGGAATATCCGCTGAATCCCGGAATAATAGGATATTTAGTTAGTTTTTGTTACTATAAATAGATTGATCGGATCAGATTAAGGCACACACTCTCTCTCGCACACTTTTCTCTCTAGCTACAAACAATCACTACACACAAACACTTGTATTCGAATTACATTGTAACACCTAGTTGATCCGCATTATATCCTGCACTGTATCCTGATATTTGAAGTAATAGAAGAACAAGGCAGCTGCGATTGTCAGCTCCCGAGGTTTTGTGCCGGCGATCTAGATTGATCAAGGGCTTTCCTCGTACATCTCGTGTCACTCTTTACTTTTTTGCTCATTGTTTGATCATAGATACAGCTTTATATTCTGAGCCGTATCCTGAAACTGTTTTTGCAAATAAATTAACTAGCATATTTTCAACACACATTTCTAGCACACTACCTCACTTGGCTAATTTGATCACTTAATTGCTTCGGTAATTTTTGACCAAAACAATTTGGCGCCTACCGTGGGGCAAGTGGTGCTATTTCTACTAAAAGCTTTTGCGAAATCATTACTTGGTTTTCTGTTTTCAAAACTTTTTGCTACACTATTTTCAGTGGCCTCGAGATCAAACATGAGCTCTTCCACCGTGTCTGCTACAACCTCTGCAACAATTGGTTCGGTGCTTCCACCACCTCTTCCGAGATCTCAAGCCTCTTCCCAAGGAACTGAAATTCATGTGGCCCGGGATGTTATCCCCGCTCGCAATATCCAGGGATCTGGTCTTGTTTTGTCTTCTAATGAGGAAATTCTAAATTTGTATGGTAGTGTACAGGAACAGATGAGGCAACAGCAGGAAACTAATCGAATGCTGATGAGAGAGATACAACTCTTGAAATTCGGCTCGAGCAGGCCTGCTGAAGATACTGTCACTCCCTTGCAACCAGGGCTTTGAACTTCAGTTCTGCAGTTTCACTGAGGATAATCGGGGAAATATTGTGCCTAGCCATTCCCAGAATCATACTCCAGAGATACCCTCTTCAGTTAGAATGTCAACTGTGAGAAGCTCAGGATATGCTTCAGGATATGGCCAGAATCCTCAGATCGGTAATGTATCTTATAATAATACTTTTGCTACTAATGGTGTTGGATCTTTGCAGGATGCAGGTGTGACATCAACATTATCTAGGGAGCTTCAGAAGCTAAAGGACATGATATCCAGTGTGCCTGGGGTGGTCCAGCCAATTCTAGAAATGTCCCAAGACAATGACAGGATATCCCGGTTTGCGCATCCTATTTGTGATGCCGAAATCCCAAAAAGATTTCAGACCCCCAACATGAAGCTCTATGATGGAACAACGGATCCTGAGGAGCATATTGCCCAGTATAGGGAAAGGATGGAAATCAATCCTATTCCTCCGGATCTCAAGGAAGCATGCCTGTGCAAGGGTTTTGGTTCTACCTTAACAGGATCAGCCTTAATTGCTTCTGTAATTTTTGACCAAAACAGTGTTCATGTGAGAACCACCTTTATTACGAGAACCAATGTGAACACAACAAAATAAACCTACTACACCACAAAAAACCTAACTCCCCTCCTCCCAAAAAAAAAAAAAAAACTAAACCCCCCTCCCCAAGCTAAATGCTAAAAACTAACCCCCTCTCCCGAGCTAAATGCTAAAAACTAACCTCCCCCCCCCCCCCCCAAAAAAAAAAAAAAACCTAAACCCCCCCCCCCTAACCCCCCTCAAGCTAAATGCTAAAAACTAAAGCATAAAGCTAAACCCCCCAAAAAATCTTTAAAAAATCTAAAAGACACACAAATTTCTTTTAATATTTATTTTAATAAAAATCGCTACTTTTAGCATTCAAAAAAATTACATTTTTGTTTTAATTTATTATTAACGAAAAGTAGCGATTTTTATAAAAAAAATATTTAAAAAAATTTGTATGTTTTTAGATTTTTTAGGTATTTTTTGTTATGTTCACACTAGTTTTCGCAATAAAGAATGGTTTCTAACGGATCATTTTCCTATATATATGGGCCCTAAACGGTTACCCACCCCGGCACTTGCTTAGGGCCGGCCGTGATTTACACCATAGTCAAGATTTTTTTAATGCTTCATTTATTGGATAGAGATTAGAGAGG
This sequence comes from Helianthus annuus, assembly GCF_002127325.2. Taxonomy (NCBI): domain Eukaryota; kingdom Viridiplantae; phylum Streptophyta; class Magnoliopsida; order Asterales; family Asteraceae; genus Helianthus; species Helianthus annuus. The sequence continues at coordinate 19,693,450 of NC_035446.2, forward strand.
ATACATCTAAGTATTTTACCACAACTTAACACACACGATATCGTTAAGGATATAGAAAAATAGTTATTACTTCGCTTGGTTTCCTAAGCCTTATTGGTCGGGTTACGGGTCTGGGTACCCAAGATCGTATAATATACTCATCATCAAGTCAACTCACTATTATTTTTCTTTTTTTTTTTTGATAACTTACTATTTTTTTTTATAAAAATTGATTATTACTAACATTTATTTATATTATAAAATATAGGGTTAAGTTATTGTATAAATGAGTCTTTAACATACAAAATACTCTTAACGTGAGAAGTGAATGAGAGAATTTCATTCTTTTTTTTGAAATTTATTTTACCCTACTTATCAAATACGTATTTTTTTTTTTTTGAGTTTTTCCTACTTATTAAGCATGTATTTGTAACACCCCAAAATGTAATGTTTATGAAATATGGTCTTTGCTAGTGCCATTTCATGAAATAACTAACCAAGTTAATAAATTTGGCTAGTTTAATGGAAGTAAAAGGTTGGAAATAAGTTAAGACTCAAAGGGGTCATATAACCTAAAAAAGAGGGACCAAAAATGAATAATTGGAAAGTAAATATTAAGAATAAAAATGTGCAGGTGGGTGTGTTGTGTATGTATCGAGATTGAGAGAGAGGAAGGAGAAAACACACATTCTTCACAATTCTGCAAATTGACAAGCAATTGGAAGGTGGATTTCATGCATGAACACAAATTCTCCATCAACTAAGTGTTCTTAATACAAGGTGAGTTAAAATTTCTGATTTGATGACTACCCATTAAGCATGTATTTGTAACACCCCAAAATGTAATGTTTATGAAATATGGTTTTTGCTAGTGCCATTTCATGAAATAACTAACCAAGTTAATAAATTTGGCTAGTTTAGTGGAAGTAAAAGGTTGGAAATAAGTTAAGACCCAAAGGGGTCATATAACCTAAACAAGAGGGGACCAAAAATGAATAATTGGAAAGTAAATATTAAGAATAAAAATGTGCAAGGGGTGTGTTGTGTATGTATCGAGATTGAGAGAGAGGAAGGAGAAAACACACATTCTTCACAATTCTTTAAATTGACAAGCAATTGGAAGTTGAATTTCATGCATACACATTTTCATTAATTTTTAATATAATTGAGTTGAATTATAATGTTACAGTGTCTATTCATGACTTATTTAAGCCTTCAAGTTATGAATAAGGAGTATCGCCAATCGATATTAATTAATTATTTTATTTTTTGTCCACAATTGTTTTATATAATTTTACAATTTGTTTTACATGTAAATCTTTACTTTTATAAAGTTAGAGTTTAAAAAGAAATTACATTTCAGGCCCTGTACTTGTGAAATTTCAAAAAAAAAAAAAAAAAAAAAAACCTCATCAAACGGTTGTTTGTAACCCAGTTAGGCATTTGGATGAACATGGCAAAAAAGTTACAAACGTGGGGGCTATTTGGTCCAAAAAAGTCATTTTAGACGAAAATGGCAAACATGGCAAAACCTCAGGACGATTTTGGCAATTAACTTTTAAAATTAAAATAAATAAAGAGATAGTTACGTTTTTCGTCCCTGTGATTTGTTAAAAATAACAATTACAGTCCATTAGTATAGGTGGGCTGTAATAATTACGATAGTGAAACCACACAGACTGTTTTGCCAATTGTTAAACTAATGGACTGAAATATTAATCTTGCCAAACCACAGGGATGGAAAACGTAATTAACTCTTTAAATAAAAAATATAAGGATCACGTTTTAAAAATTAATTTATGAATATTAAATATAATTTATTTAGAGTAACATAAAAAAATAATAGGGGGGGGGGGGGGGGGGGCGGCGGCAATGGGTTAAACCCGGACCAGCCCAAAGTAAACCTACTTGGGAGCACCAAAGAATGATAGCCGAGGACGGGTCAGTGTCGGGTTCAGCAGCTTTTTAGGTCGGGTTTGGACTTTGGACCCAAAGTTCTGAGTTTGGGCTCTTTATGGACCAACTAGAGAGGATTAGTTATGATTTCTACTGGGCTGCTAGTTGTATTTGAGTAAAGATGGATTTGTATTGGGCTAAACGTATATATAGATTTCTCCATTATCCATGGTAGGCATTTGGCAGCTAAAATTCACATTATGGGCCTCATTCATTGACGACTTGAAATAATTTTTTTGTCATAATATAACAGTAGGCAAAAACATGGTAAACTTTTGTTGACATCAACTAATTAACCAAAAACAATTCAAATTTTAACCAAATTTTAAAAACAATTAGCATCGAGTAAATTGTTAAATAAGTATATAAATAAATAAAAAAATACTCTTCACCGAACGTTATAAATTGAAGCTTCATATGATCTGGTATAACAATAAATTCAACAACATACCTTTTTTTTTCATCTCCACAGTATTTATCACACTTTATGTTTCTTCAATGATATCAATATCATAAAATCAAATAGCAAATCCATTTCCTTCAACAACCTCGTAACAGTAGCGATGTGTTATAAGATGTGTTTAACCAGGGAAATTTGCAGCTTTTCATTCTAAATTACTAGTAAATGGGCCATACTTAAAATAAGGCCTTGGAGGCTAACTAGTCGCCGAGTAATCGCTGTAAGGTAGGATGTTGAGACGATTTTTTTCAACTCGTCCTAATTACTCGGAATCGATTAAAACATTCAACCACGACCAATATCGGATCTAGTTGGGCAACTCAAAGGCCGAGTTTTAAAAAAAATATAACAGAATTTATATGTCTATCATATTAAATAATGAAAATCATTTTTCAAGAAACGAATATCAAATTTGAAATACTTTACTATTTGAACATGTATTTTTTTTATTTATATTGATATTCACGTATTTTGTTATACATAATAGTATACTTGTGATATTTGAAATATACATGCATTTCTAGAAAAATATTTTTTTTTATATTTTAACATGTCCGAGTACTCCCCGAGTACTATCCGTCTAGGCTGAGTCCTCACAACTCACTAGTCGACCAATCTGAAAGCTTCTATCGATTTCTACAACCATGCTTCTTGCATATACTCTCAATGCGATTGTCGCTTCACCTAAATCAGTCCGATAACCTGTATTTTAGATGAAGCTTTTTTAAACTTCACAACCGGGTTTAAAAAAACTCATCACCCATTTTAGTTTCATCAAATTCTAAGTTCTTTTAATTTTAATAGATTTTAAATAATTTAAATAAATTCTATAAACCAAACACACGAATGATCATACGCGCTATATATATAACGTATTGACCGGTTCAATCAAAGGAGATAGATTCATGTGAGCGTAGGTAGCACGTAGTACCCACCTACACATTCATAGCACTATATGCAAAATGGAAGGTTCAATTACAAGAGAATAACTCCAAATGATGAGATGTTAGGATCACTAGAACCACGACTATTAGTCCAAACGTCAAGGACACACATGTTATTAGGCCCCAGCCACCGTTTACCCACTAAACTTACACCCACACATTTCTTCAACTTGCTTAATCTTTATATATAAATAAATACGTAGGTAGAATGATAACTAACCTTATTCTAACTTACAATTATTTTCATAAGAGTTAACTTCCGTTTTGCTCCCTATGGTTTGGTCACTTTAACGGTTTTGTCCAAATTATTTAAATACGACTATTTTCTTCCTTAATGTTTCGATCTTGTCACCAGTTTGCTCTCCGACTCTAATTCCATCCATATTATATGTTAAGTGAAAGAGTATTTTTGTAATTTCAAGTTAACATACAAGATCCAAATACCCTTATGTTATACTTGAAATTACCAAAATACCCTTCCAGTTAACATACAATATGGATGGAGTTAGAGCCATGGAGCAAACCGGCGACAAGATCGAAACATCAAGGAGGAAAATTACCGTTTTTAAATGATTGGGCCAAAATCATTAAAGTGACCAAACAAACCATAGGGAGCAAAACAAAAGTTAACTCTTTTCATAAAGAAAAAGTTTCATTTCTCGTATTTTTTTTATTAAAGTAAAGTTCACGGATGGTTTATGTGGTTTACTAAACTTATGGATTTGTCCATAGCTTTCTAAAAGTATACGCGTGGTCCTTGTAGTTTATACTTTTAACACATTTCGTCTCCATTTTTTTCAAAAGTACATAGATTGTCCTTGAGGTTTGCACATTATAACACATTTATCTCTAACTTAAACCAGCTAAAACTTTTAGATTTGTTGGTAGAGGATTAGATTTATTCCAAGTACAAACCACAAGGACTATCATACTTTTGAAAAACTAAGTAACAAATATAAAATTTTGATAAATCACAAGAACCATGCGTGTACCTTACTCTTTTTATTAACACCCAGACATTTTTGTATGTCACTCTTCTTTTTATTAACACTTAAGACATTTTTGTATGTCACTCTTTCTTTTTACTAGTTCAATTATTAAGAATATTAAACATTTAATTTGGTGCAACTCTAGTTTCATATGCAGTTTTAAGTTTTTGTTAAGGTATTTTCTTTACAGTTTGGTCATTAAATTTTACTTCTGTATAACTCTATCATACAATGATATTTTAAATATTTTTTTTAAGTTATTAAATTTTGGCAACAGATGTCGTTAACAAGGCTTTTTTTCCTTTTCTCTCTGAACCGGCGCCGGAGTGCTCGACGGAGATAGCTTCATCGGAATAGCGAGATAGGTCCCGGTTCCTGGTTCTGGGAAGCCCGGCTTGCACCTTTCTTTCTATCTTGATTCGGTGATTCTCCCACTCGCAACCGGGCCGGCCATTTTCTTTGTTCTTGTCTTGTCTTCTCCTCTACCCCCATTTCCCGCAGTGGTTCCTGGACTTCTTCGGGGCTTAGTGGGTCTGATATTGGTCGCGGCTATCTGAGTATAGTTTAGCTAGATCGATTCGAATCCCATTAACACCTTTAGGGTCGGGGCGCTTCTGATTCGTTTGTTTGTTTGGAGGGGCTATGGGGAGGAGGAAGTGGAAAAACCTTAATGATAATTGGAATACCATTGTTAACCGCCAGTCTTACAGGAAGGATAAAGTATTTAATAACAGGGAGGTCAGTCTTCGGTATACGACCTCTTTTTTTATCTCCAATCTTCCAGATTCGTGTGATAAAGATGCTCTCTGGAATGCCTTTGCCCATTTGGATAATCTAGAGGATGCTTTTGTTCCGGTTAAGAAGGACAGATCAGGTAACAGGTTCGGATTTATCAAACTCTCCAATGTCTCGGATCCAGGTTGGTGGATTGAGAAACTTAAGGAGACTCGTATTGAAGGGGATGTCCTAGGAGTAAATCTTGCCAGGTTTAACAGAGACGGTTCAAGAGCTGATGCAAAAGTTACTGGCAATCGTGTTTCTGTCTTTTCCAGGTTACAGGGGTTGGATAAACCTCCTTTGAAGGGTAAGAATCAGATGCCGAAGGTCCCTATCCAGGATAGGCTCTATGATGACAAAGCACCCAGCCGGTTCGGGGATAAATCTTTTAGTTCAGTAGTAGCTGGTGGGAAGGTTTTGGGTCCCAATAAAATTATTGCCCTCCCTCCGATGGCTACGGAGTCGAAGAAAAAACTGGAATTCAGATCTTTGGTTGGAGAAGTAAAGGATATAGATATTTTGAATGACCTCATTACTCACCTGTCAGGCATAACGGAGGAAGAGATAAGGCTGAAATATTTGGGAGGTCTGAAGGTGTTAGTTTGCTTTAACAATCCGGAGGAGGCTGAAGTATTTAGGTGGAACATGGTTAATGAATGGGAGAAATGGTTCTCCAGGCTCTATATCTGGGAAGGTCTCCCTCCGATTTTTGAAAGAGTGGCGTGGGTTAAAGGGCTGGGGGTTCCCGCCTGTCTATGGGATCGCCATGTCTTTAACAAAATTGGAGAAAGGTGTGGTAGGTTGCTGGTGAAATCGGAGGCGGAGGTCTCTAACGGAAATTTTGCGGAAGAAAGGCTAGCCATCTTAGTGAACTCGGGGTGCAGATTCTTAGCCGAGTTTGATCTAACTTGGAAGGACCAGAACTTGAAAATTTGGGTGGAAGAAATCTCCGGTCAGTGGTCACCGGCGTTTCTTGAAGAAGAGGTGGTTATCCCAAGAACTCCGGACAGGTCATCGGAATTTGGTGGATCTCCGGTGGATGGGGGTACCGGAAGTAGTACATCGGAAGAGCGGGAGTCAGACCAGCTGAAGAGACAGCATCATAGGCCTCCTTCTACGTGCATGGGAAGCCCAAACGTCCGGTCTCCTATTTTCGAGGAGAGTAATGCGGCGCATGGGGTTTGTGGTATTAACGAGGACAAGTCAGCCGACTCTCTTATTGATTTAGAGAGAGAATGTGTGGGACACCCTTTAAGTGTTGGGGAGAATGAGGATGATAATAATAATAATAATAATAATAATAATAATAATAATAATAATAATAATAATAATAATAATAATAATAATAGTAATAGTAATAGTAATAATGATTTTATTAACGTGGTGGGCCAGCAGGAGTTGCCCGGGTTAAATGAAGAAGATATTAGGCCGAATTCTGTGTTGAATGGGCCACCGGAAGTGGGCTTACCGAACGATGAAGATGGGGTTGTTAATATCGAAGATAGACCCAGCTATATAACAAGAAGACCTAATTGTAAGACAAGGAAGAAAGACAAGTGTAATGAGTTTATTACTCCAGATTTAAATGACTCGGTGGTTGAAGGAACTTCATCAGACCCTTTCGACATTGAAGCCATATTCAGGATGGAGAAAGAGAATATGAGAGCTACAGAGGAGATTGATAGAGCGGAAGATACAGGCGGCGGTTTAATTGATTCTCCGGTTATTAAGCTGAGAGGTAACAGGATCGAAGCGGAGGTCAATGAAACTATCCAGGTTGGGGTAGCGTTGGGGATTGAGGTTAATGGATTTGGTAATCACATTAGAAAGTTGGTAAATGGGGAATCGGGTCTGTCATGTTGATAATGAATTTTTTATCGATCAATTTGAATGGGGTATCCTCGGGTAGGAAGGGGATCTGGGTGAAAGAGCTCAAAAAGAATTTAAAGGCTGATGTCATGGGGTTTCAAGAGACTCATCTGTCGGGCATTTCGGATGTGTATCTTCGGCGTTTTTGGGATAATTCGAAGCTTCAATCTCTCTCGGTTGATGCTATAGGTAGATCGGGTGGGCTGGCTTTATTGTGGAATCCGGATGTTTTCGTGGTAGAGACATTCATGAAAAATCATCGGTTTTTGTTAGCTTCAGGGAAAATTAATGGAGTTGAAGATAATGTGAACATTTTGAATGTTCATGCTCCTAACGAGGCTTCCCAAAGAAGAGTGCTTTGGGATCAAATTGCTTCACTTATCAGTCAAAGGGAAGGTATGTGGGTGCTCCTTGGGGACTTCAACGAAGTCAGATTCGAAGATGAAAGAGTAAACTCTAGATTTGACAGGAGAGCTGCTGAAGTTTTTAATGATTTTATCGAAAGAGCGGGTTTGTTCGAATACTCTATGACAGGGGGTAAGTTTACGTACATCTCCGGTCATGAAAATGTGAAATTTAGCAAGTTAGATCGGTTTCTGGATAATGACTCGTTTCTAAATCGTTGGCCCACTGCCAAAGCTGGTGTGCATGAGAGGGGTGCTTCGGACCATTGCCCTATAACCTTAATTTGTAACCCCCTTGACTTTGGTCCGAGACCGTTTAAATTCTTCAATTCTTGGATTAAGTATAATAGACTCGCTGATATAGTCCAAGTGCTGTTAAAGTCATTTCAGTTTAACGGTAGGAAAGACCTGGCTTTCCATACCTTTCTTAAGAATTTGAAGGCCGATATTAAGAAATGGAGGGTAGAGGTTAGTTCAAATGAGAAAATGGAGAGTAGGCTGCTTCTTGAGGCTATCGGGGACATAGAAAATAGAGCAGTGATGGGCCCGATCTCAGAAGCTGATAAAAAAGCTAGGATTTTGTTCAAAGCTAAACTGGATGAATTGGAGGAAGCTAAAGCCAAGGATATTCATCAAAAGGCTAGAGTTAGATGGTTGAAATCAGGTGATGACAATACTTCCTTTTTCACAAGTTATGTAATGTTAATATGATGAATAATAGGATCAGTGATCTAAAATTCAATAATGTTTTGATCACTGATCCTTTGGAGCTGAAATCGGAGATCAGAAAATGGTTCCAAAAGCAGTTTTCGGAACCGATTCGTAGAAGGCCGGTTTTCAGTAGTGATGGCATTCCTAGAATCTCGGACTTAAGTTGTTCTCTGCTGTGTGATGAATTTTCGGAGTTGGAAGTGTGGAATGCTTTAAAAGGATGTGATGGGGGAAAAGCGCCACAGCCGAATGGGTTTTCTCTAAAGTTTTTCAAAGTTTTTTGGAAGGATTTAAAACTTCACTTGATGGCGATTTTGAGTGAGTTTCATAACACCGGTGAAATTAGGAAATGTTGCAATGCCTCGTTCGTGGCTTTGATCCCTAAAATTAAAGATCCGCAATTGATTTCTAACTTCAGGCCTATTTCTCTTGTCGTGTCGATATATAAGATTATCTCTAAAGTTTTGGCGAACCGATTGAAGACGGTAATTAACGAGGTTGTCTCTCCTACTCAAGCGGCTTTTTTAGGCGGTAGAAATATTCTTGATTGTCCGCTTATTATTAGTGAGACGGTGGCGTGGGCGAAAAGAAATAAAGAGAAGATCCTAATTTTTAAAGTCGACTTCGAGAAGGCTTACGATTCAATAAATTGGAAGTTCCTTTTTCGCTTGTTGGAGTACATGGCTTTTCCAGCAAAGTGGATAGGTTGGATTAAAGGTTGTCTTCAGTCGGGTTGGGGTTCTGTGCTCGTTAACGGATCTCCTACGGCTGAATTCAAATTTAAAAGGGGATTAAGACAGGGAGATCCGATTTCTCCTTTCCTATTTATTATTGCAATGGAGATCATCAATTATTTTATGAACAGGGCTATGGCAGCGGATTTATTTCAGGGTCTTCAACTCCCGAATGGTGGCCCTCTAATTTCTCATCTAAGCTACGCAGACGATGTGCTTTTTATAGGGAAGTGGTTGGATAAGAACGTTGCTACTCTCAACCGCATTCTTAGATGGTTGAATTTGGTGTCGGGTCTCAAAGTGAACTACCAGAAGAGTAAATTGTTCGGTTTTGGGGTAAAAGAAGATGAAAAAGCTTGGCTGGCCCGATCATTGAACTGTGAGGTTGGTTCGTTGCCATTCACTTACCTGGGGATCCCGTTAGGAGCCAATATGAAAAGAGCTAAGTTTTGGGCTCCGGTTATGGATAAGTTCAAATCTAAGCTCTCTAAATGGAAGGCCAGATTCCTTTCATTCTCCGGGAGAGTAACCTTGGCGAAATCCGTTCTAGGCAGCCTTCCGGCGTATTTCTTATCCATTTTTGCTGCCCCCAAATGTATCCTTAAAAAACTTGAAAGTATTCGTAGAGATTTCGTGTGGGGCTTTTCTGATTCTAATAAAAAGCTGAGATGGATTAAATGGGAAGGTCTTTTGAAATCGAAAAAAAGAGGAGGGTTGGGTATCGGAAAATTATCTGATTTCAACATCGCAATGCTGTCTAAATGGTGGTGGAGGTATAAAGCGGACCCTAATCAGTTGTGGGCTAGAGTTATTATGTCTATTCACAGCAACAATTCGAGTAACTTGTTGATTCCATTGAATAAGAACATCCCGGGTACATGGAAAGACATTGGAAATATCGGTGCAGCCATGCTCGTGGAAGGTATAAATATGGCTGATAATTTGCTTGAGGTTGATGGATCTTGGAGGTGGCGGACTTCGTTGGAAGTTCCATTCTCGGTTAAACAGGTTAGAAAAGATATCGAAGACGCTAGATGGGCTAATGTGCCAAACGATCCGGAGCTAGTGTGGAACAATTGGGCTACGCCTAAAGGTAACCATCTCCTATGGAGGGCTCTGCTTGGTAGAATTGCTTCTAGAGTGGGGTTAGCTCGCAGGGGGATCCCGATTGCGAATGTTGGCTGTCCTCGTTGCGGGTTAGAGGCGGAAAGTCCGGACCACCTCTTTCTGAAGTGCTTGTGGTCCAGGTCAATTTGGTGGAATATTTTGGTGTGGACCCGTATTAGTTTTCCGGTAGATTGCTCCTCTTTTTTCGGATTTAATAAAGTATATAAAAGAGAGCCCGGGAAGTAAGGTTTGGAAGCGGCTGGTGTATACCATCATAATTGCAACGACTTGGAGAATCTGGAGCGCGAGAAACGATATGGTCTTCGAAGGTAATTTCGTCCCAATCATGAAGACGGTTGACTTGATTAAAGAAGATTCTTTTTTGTGGATCAACATAAGAGCGAAGATTAAGAAGCCGGTTTGGGAGAATTGGGCACGTTTTGATGTGTTAGATCTTTTGTAACTGTTCTTGTTTTCAGCTGCTTGTTTGGTTTCTTTTTGTTTGTGTATTCCAGTTTCTTGCTGGCTTTTTATATTTAGCTATAAAGTGATTTTGCCGTTCAAAAAAAAAAAAAATATATCGAAATAGATTGGTCGATAGTCGAGGTTTGCATCTACATGAGGTGAGAAAGAAATATGCATTTTACAATGTGTACTAACATTTATAACTATAATAATGTAATACATTTGTATATTTTCTATTCTCGCTCTTTTAATGCACAAAGGAATCTAATGTACTAGTGATGTTTTATATTACTTGTGATTACAATTTAATGCACAAAGGAATCTAATGTACTAGAGATGTTTTATATTAATTGTGATTACAAAATTTGAATTTTGATAAAACCTTGTATAAAATTCTACCTGCATTTTTAAATCGGATATGTTTTGTGCATGAATGATGTAGGAAATCAAAAGAATATTGGTTTGTATATTAATATAAAGAAGTGTTGTTATTATTCTTTTTGTTTTATTTTACATACTTGTAAAGCTGCGCGTCTGAGTTCTATAGCGTTTCATATTTAGCATTAAAAATGACAGTTGGTTCCTCATGATCTACCATTAAATGGCAACCACTTAAGGTACACACTCTTGTCTAGCATTTAATTATAGGATTTCAAATATTTCTAGTTTTATATTAGGTATAAGTTTAGTAAACTATTCGTACCAAATTTGGATACATAATAAATAAGATAATTTTTTTGAATGGTAAGGAACGACGTGTCAACCATCGTGACATCGGGCGCTGTGGCTAAAATCGACTACTTGAACGCCACCAGCCCATTGTCTCTCCCAGATGCGCGGAAACCCGACCTCCACTTGCCCGAAGGCACGACAGTGGAATAATCGGTAAAACCTCGTCTCCCATCCAAGACGAACCGTCGCCACCCGTATTCACCCTTCACCTGGATGCCGCAGAAAATAACGGGGAGAGTGGGAGTCGAACCTGGGTCACAAGAAATACCAAGTTTTTCCCCAACCACTTCATCACTACCCGATTGGCATAAATATGATACTTACGCACATAAATATAGGTATATAAACAGGGTGGGATATTGTATAAAGGAAATTTAGAATCTGAAGTGTACTCAAGTATGTCACACCTGTATTTTACTATGATGTTAGACGCGTCTGTTAAATTACAAATGGTGTTAGATTCATCGTTGTAATCACTTAGAGTTTCCTAGATTTTGCCCTAACTATGGGTTTTCTCCCGATACTATCAATATATACAAGAAGTGTATGAAGATATGATGTTTTAGATTATTTTGGCATGATATTATATTGAAAAACACCAAACGTAACAATTTAAAACACAATAAAATGTATTCTAATCATGAAATCTAAAACACCAAGCGGCATTAAGTTAATCAGTGTGTTTTAAATTTAATGGATAGTATACATTTGACTATGTTTTAAATTGTTACGTTTGATGTTTTTCTATACAATACCATGAAAGAAGAATCTAAAACATCATGCTCCAAATTTAAAATATGATGCTTATATAGACTTCTCACACTTTGTAGAAAAAATATAATTTGTAGACAAACTCTATAATATTTAGAAGTTCACAAACACAAAATTTATATGATAAGCAAAATATTATAAAAAATAAATAAATACTTAAAAACTTGTTTACTATTCCTCACTGAAACGAATGCAAAATTAAATGATAAATAAAATATGATATAAAAAATGTAATAAATACTAACCGTTTGTAGTTTATCGTAGTTCTTTTTTTATATATAGAATTAGGTTTATTTGTGAATAACTCATTGAGAGTGAACTAATCTTGGTCATTGATCATTTTTAGATTAAAAGAGTAAGATTGACATTAGTTAAGTACTTTTAATTAAAAACTCTTAATTTTCTCATCTCTTAACTCTCTCTTTCTCTCTCTCATTTTTAATTATTTTTCCATTATTTTAATTATAATAAATTGAAGGGCTAATGTTTTTTTTTAAATAAACTCTTATGTTCTTTTTAAAATTAAATATTACGCCTAATTAAATTATGTTTTTAACATATGTGTATACAGGTCAGTATATACAAGACTTATACACCTGTGTATTATTACATCTTGTTCTCACAGGTCGGTATAAACCAGATTTATATACCTGTGTATTATTCAAGTACATATGTGTATACAGGTCAGTATATACCAAACGTATACACCTGTGTATTATTCAAGTACATAGTGTATACAGGTCGGTATATACCAGACTTATACACTTGTGTATTATTATATATTGTTTCCACTGTGTATCTTTTCATCAAACATTGATCTAATACATATATGTATAGAGAATGTAATTAAATATTTTTAATCGTGTTCTAGATGGAACAATATTTGATAATGTTGTATTTTTTTTTTAAATTATCAAATATTAAGTTAGGTAATTTGTGAGAGAAAAAAATATAGAGAATGTAATTAAATATTTTTCTAATTGGAAAGAGAATCATGAGAGAGAAAAAAATCAATTAATTAAATGAAGAAATAAAATAAAATTATACCCTTGTATCTATTAAAATACATGTAAGTTACAAAAGATAATTACAATATTGCCACTAAAGAAAAAATCTAGATCCACAAAATCAATGGCCAGGATAAGTTCACTTAGTTCACAAATACACTAGTGTGCGCTTTAGAACGCCACCATATATATATATATATAGGCGAAACATAAAACGAAAGACCACTTGAGTTGACAAAACTCAAGAAAACCCAATATAACATTTTTATTTTTTCTCTAAAAAAACAGGGAATGTAACATAAATGTACTTGAACATTTTTCACTACTAGAAAATCTGAATTTTTTTACACCAGTTTTCGTAGGAAATGCGTTACAAAACAGGCTTTCCCACACATTTGTGACAAATACATGATGTAGGAAAATGCCTCGTAGGAAACCTGTTTCCAACGCATTTCCTACGCAATTTCCTACCCATTTCCTACAAAATCGTTGTGTCACAAACTGCTACAGATCTCCTACAACAATTCATAGTTATTTTTAATATATTATTTATGATAAATATTAATTATTATATTTTCAGAATTTTTTTAGCTACACATTTCCGACAAAAAAAAAATTAAAAAAATTCATTCAGCATTATTCGTGACAAATTTCTGACAGAAAAATAAAAATAGTTGTTACAAATTTCCGACAAAAGCATTATTCGTGACAAATTTCCGACAGAAATATAAAAATAGTTGTTACAAATTTCCGACAAAAGCATTATTCGTGACAAATTTCCGACATAAAAAATTTTAGAAACTACAGGGACTACTTTTGTAAAAACTGAAACTTCAGGGACCAAAGTGTAAATATTTCAAAAATCAGTCAAAAGGGGGGTTCTTCCTTAAAGAACCGGCCCTTGGCAAGGATCGAACCCCTGACCTATCGTTTAGAACCACAACGCCTTAACCAGTTTATCCTCCTACTAGGAGCTGTTAGAATATGAAACTTAATTCCTTTTATATACTAACTAGAATATAACTTTTTGTCGGAAATGTGTCACAGGTTGTGACACAATTCTGTCGGAACGATTAAATCAACTAAAAAATAAACTGTTTGTCGGAAATGTGTCACAAGTTGTGACACAATTCTGACGGAACGATTAAATCAGCTAAAAAATAAATGTTTTGTCACAAATGTGTAGGAAATATAATAATTTTTAATTATTATACTAATTTTACTATTATATATAAATATAGAAGTGTATACCCTTGTATTTATTTTTAATAAAATTAAGTAATATGACTTAGTTGTCGGAAATGTGTCACAGGTTGTGACACAATTCTGACGGAACGATTAAATCAACTAAAAAATAAACTGTTTGTCGGAAATGTGTCACAAGTTGTGACACAATTCTGACGGAACAATTAAATCAGCTAAAAAAATAAATATTTTGTCACAAATGTGTAGGAAATGTAATAATTTTTAATTATTATACTAATTTTACTATTATATATAAATATAGAAGTGTATATCCTTTTATTTATTTTTAATAAAATTATGTAATATGACTTAGTTGTCGGAAATGTGTCGCAACTTGTGACGCAGTTCCGACGGAATGTTTAATTAAACTAAAGAATAAATATTTTGTCACAAACTTCTAGGAAATGATTTAATAATCAACCTTTTGTAGATTATTTCTTACAGATCTGTGACGCAACTGTCAATTAATTAGGGTTTTATTATTTTCTGTCATTGTTGCGTCAAAAATTTGACATAGAATTTTGGAAAAAAAAAAATCGTAGGAAATTTGTCACAAATGTGTTTGAATCTGTGACAAAAATAATTGTGTAGGAAATTTCCGTAGGAAATTATGCACTTTTCTAGTAGTGTTTATAATAAAAAAATGTAAAAAGCGCCTACTAGTTTTTTTTAGAAAAAATGTTCAAAATTTTTATGTTACATTTTTTTGAACATATATATTATGTAACATGAAATTTTTAATATTTTTTAAAAAATAATTACTCGGCGGGTTTTTTGTTTTTCTTTTATAAAAATGTTCAAATATATGTATGTTACATTTCCTATTTTTTTAGAAAAAAAAATAAAAAGGTTACATGGGGTTTTTACAAAGGGTTTTTGAGTTTTCTCAACTCAAGTGAGTTTTCGTTTTTATCTTTCCCATATATATATATATATATATAGGAGGGTTATCTTGAGAATGCTAAATGTTGCGAGAACCGTGAGAACGAATAAAAAAACCAATCGAAACCGAATTTTTTTTAATACAAACCTCATTCTAATTAAAATACAACATCAAAAAAGAATTCACAAAATCAAATAATTCATTTCTCCTCTCAAAAATCACTCTTACTAGACTTTTTACACATGTGTAAATATAACAAATTTACACATGTGTAAATGATGTAGGACCAGTTTTGACATCGTTCGATTGCGTAAGTGCGGAATCCATGAACGTGCGTGACCGAACACACAATAACGTACTAGAACTGTGATTCTATTGAAAGTTATGACGTGTACGATACAAGAATCACGTAGAGAGTACTTTCTCTCTTTAGACTTTCTCTCTCTAAGCTCTAAGCTCCTAGATCACAAATGAGCAAAAGTCTTACAACTTATGACATAACTCTCCTATATATAGCCCTTGGAATTAATGAGATTTCTCATTAATTACCAAAATGCCACCTTGCTAAAACTATCTAAATATTACAATAAATGCTTGATTTCTTCGGTTTCTCGCTACGGCTCGAATTGACGAAGGCGATAGACATTAATGCACTAACAATCTCCCCCTTGGATATTGCCGCAGTCAATCTCGTAGCGACTTGTCTTTCTCTTTTTCAAAAAGAATCCCCGTGGATCTGTTTTCAACTTCAGTTGCTCCCCTCCTTGGTAGTCTCTTTCTTCAGGCTCCCCCTCTCGTCAAGCTTCCGTGCTTTTAGGATCGACGCCTGGCTTTCCGTAGCAACAGAATCAGAAACCTACACATCTCAACCTCTCGTAAGACAAAATAATTTTGACTCTAAAAGAATTCACTCAAAATTCTCAAACATATAACACACAATATTGTGATTCAAATTAATGAATTATCTAAACATTTGAGGATTATCTTCCAACTTCTCATCATCTTAACCAAACCAATTGTTCATCTTGTTTAGCCTTTGAGATTTTGAATATCAGCTTTTCAACATTAGTTGTCGAAAATCTTTTTGGATTTTTTCAATAATATGAAACATAAGTGCAAAAACAAAATTTAAACGCAGAAATAAAATATATACAAACACTATTTTTATGAGTTTGTGAAAGAGGATCATATCGGTTTTGAGACAAATCACTAGCACCGTTACGCTTTAAACATATTAAGTTCTAAACGATTCACATAGATTGACGATATAGGTGTCCTCTTAAACTCAATCTAAAAACTTTCGAAATGCTTACCGATACGTTTAGGTATATTAATTTTGCACTAAATTCTTATGGACCCCACGATCTCAGCATATCCCCTCATCATGCAATACACTAACTCAAGTAATGCCTTTAAACTTTCATCAACTGTGATATGTGCGAAAACAAAACAAAATGTTTAAACATTAACAATCAGGTCGATACTTCCGTATACGCAGAGAAAGTCTAATGTTTAAACAAAATAAGAAATAAAAAACAAGTTGAAGTTGTTTAGGCTTTAACCACCAGGTCGATACTCCCGTATACGCAGAGGTGATCCAAAGCTTAAACGAAACACTAAAGAAAATAAAGCAGAACGTTTAGGCAATAACATCCAGGTCGATACTCACGTATACGCAGAGGATGTCCAATGCTTAAACAAAATAAAGAAATAAAACAAGTTTAAATCTTTGCAAAATGAAATGCACAATCACAGCGACTTTTCAGAAAAATTGTGAAAGTTCACAAATTTAACCAGTTTTTATGCTCTTTGCATTCAGCGATTACTGAGTAGGTACACAATCAAGAAGGACAAAACTAAGTACTATGCTTTCAACCGCGTTTCCCACTAGATCTAGGCTTTTTCATTTAAGTTTGTATCGTTATCGCAAATCTACTAGTCTAGCTGAGCCTATCGGCACATCTTTTAGTGAGACCGTTTATCACATTTTACATTTCATTTCTTTAGCATGCTGTGATAGTCCACTGATTTACTATCATTTCCTCTTGTCTCAACAAAACTCATTTTTGATTTTTCCAATGTTTTTTAAAATTTTTCTCCCCCTAAAATCAAAATATGTTTCAATTTTGATTTTCTGGGAAAATTTGAAAACAATAAACTGTACAAAGTAAAGTGACAACTTGACGAGAATTGCTTTAATTCTCCATCCACTTGGCGTAAACAATCAGAACTCCCCCTGACAACAAACTATTTTCCCATTATGATTTCAAAACACTTAAGTTTGTATTAATCAAAATGGTTTTTCCGGAAAATTAGTTTTGTGTGTCGTTTCACGAACATGGGGATTAATTCATCACATTGTTTTCAACTTCTTGTAGGTTTATCACAAGCACAGTTACCAACAATCATACCACTTGTAAGATAGTTAAATCAAGTACAACTTAATGTCCTTGATTAACCACTTGTAAGTCGAAATATCACAGTTACCAACCTGTGAATTTCTCAAGAAAGATGCCGATTCCTACTCCCCAATTACCAACCTGGGAGTTCCGGCAAGTCAGATTTTTCATTTGAATAGATTCACCTAAGCCTGACGGTCCTTGGGTGATTTTGAATTCTTGTTCAACAATGGTGGAAAATTTGCATCATCCATTGTTAAACCAGAATTCTCTACTTTTACCTTAACAAATGGCTATTCTGGTTTTGACGCACTAGAATCATTGCCTGAGTGTGGCTTGTCTGACTTTGATGAGCCAGATTCATCGCCGACAACTTTCTTTTTCTTCACACTCCATTCTGTCCTCAGATTTGCATCTGATGAATTCGTTTTGCTTGATTTGTCATTCTTTGGAGAGCAAGACGATTTATCAGAACTCTTCTCTGATTTTCTTGTTGTATCCGAGGACCAAATCCTTTCAGGGTACTCTCGAGCTTTCTTTCTTTTCTTTCTCAGTCGGTCTTTCTGCCCTAGTGAAAGCTTCACTTTATGTTCTTTCACTTTCTGTTCTTTGAGCTTTTCTTCGACTTTGACTGATTTCTTCACCCTTTTCTGAGATGCAGCCCTCGATCTTTCATTTGATCTCATTGGGCAAACTCTTGCAATATGACCTTTGATTTGACAGTTATAGCACCTTCTAGTTTCAAATCTCTGACTTTGGCAGTTAACAGCAATGTGTCCTCTAACACCACAAGCGTAGCACATCCTGTTATCATACCATTCACCATCATTATACCAAACGCTCAGATCATAGCATTGATTTGCCTTGTGGTACTCATATCTCCTCTTGTATCTTTGATTTGGCATTTGAGCACTGTGGTCAAACCTGCACCACTAATTACCAACTTTTTGTGAGTTTTTGTTTTTAGATTTTTGTGATTTTGCATAATGATTGGATGACTGAACTGAAGTGCTTTTATTTTCATTTTGAAAATTTTTTGAATTTTTAATCTTTTAGTTCTTTTCCTTTAGTATTAGTGATTATAGAAATCAAATCACTATAGATCTTTTTCTTATATAACTTGTAGTTTTCATCACAGAGATGAATTTTGTGGATCTAGATGGCTTATCTCCTTTAATTGTGATCTTTTCACCCCTTGGTGATTTTACTTGAATTGACTTTTGATCACATAAAATATTAGCTTTATTGGTTGTTAACCAATCCATTCCTAACACGACATCAAATCCTGCCAGATTCATTGGGTAAAGGTTTGCAATAAATTTTTGGTTAAAAATTTCTATTCTTGCTTCCTGCAAGATTTCAGAAATCCTAACGGTTTCTCCATTTGCTGTCCTACTAGACATTTTGTGGTAGTTTAGTTAATGATTGGTTTAGAAGTTTGCAAAACGAAGTATTTATAAAACTTTGGTTTGCACCAGAGTCAAACAATACTTTAGCAAAAATATCATTAACTAAAAACGTACCAGCTATGACGTCTGGGATCATCTTGGCTTCATCTGCAGTTAGAACAAATGCTCTAGCATTTTTAGTGTTCTTGTTGTTTGCAGCTGGAGCCAATTTCGGACAATTTGGCTTGATATGGCCTTTTTCTCCACAATTGAAGCACAGTCCATTTATAAGTTTCCTCCTGCAATTCTCTTCTTTGTGTCCTGGTGCTTTGCAGAAATTGCAATGAGTGGAGCATCTTCCAGAATGCTTCTTTCTGCAGGTTTTACAGTATGGTGCAGAAGTAGAACCTATGTTTCTACGGCTGGAATTCCCAGAACGGAATTCTTGAGTAAGCCTTTGGGTTAGGTTTCTCCTCTGGTCTTCTTCTCTAGTACGAATTAATTCATCTGTCAAGGTATTAGCTAGTTCTACAGCTTCTTCTATGGTTTGAGGTTTAGCTGCCTTGACTACATGTCTAATCTCTCCAATTAATCCCCAGATGTAACGGGAGATTAATACCGGTTCAGGTGATGAAAGGGTTGGTACTATTCTAGCATATTCAAAGAATGTGGTAGTATAACCCTTACTATCTACCCTTGTCATTCTAAGGTTCAGAAACTTACTGGCTATCTGTTCCTTTTCATTGGGAGGGCAGAACTTCCTTTCTACCATATTTTTAAATTCTTCCCATTCCATGTTGTACACCCTATCACTTCCTCTTGACTGGAGGATAGTGTTCCACCATTCTAACGCTGAGTTCTTAAACAGATTAGAAGCAAACATTATCTTATCTTCTTCAGCACATTTGCTTATTTTCAGAACAACCTCAGTCTTCTCTATCCAGCGTAGAGCTGCAATGGGTCCTTCATTTCCCGAGAATTCTATTGGTTTGCAGGACCACAATTCTTTATAAGAACAACCATATGGCATGGTTCTTCTTCTTTTGGGAATGGGCACTTGAAGTACGGGTCCATTGTTTACGCTGTGTTCTGGTTCAGTTGGTCGCTTACTGCTATGCTTACTTTTATTATCTGCTTCCTTAACAGTTTGGATAATAAATGGCATTGCATCTATGATTCCTTGTGCCACTATGTGTTGGATGGCACTAATATCCACTTGATTTCCATGGTTATTGTTGTTCGGATTCTCGTTATTCAGATTATCATTATTCGAGTGGTTATCATTCTGGTTTCCCTGGTTCACTTCGTTGTCCATCTGAATTTTAAACATTTACCACATATTAATATCACCAATAATATTTGAATATAGCCAATTACATGACACGCACTTTGGTCAAAAGCGTCGAGCATTGCGACTTTACTCTATTCATATACTAGGCATCTATTGCACACCAATACTGAAATAAAAATTACAATACCGACTGAAATTTAAAACTACACTACTAGTAATAGGCATCCGTAGTCTCTTTTTTTTCTAACACATACACACATATTTTATTATTATATTATTATATTATTATTATTATTATTATTATTATTATTACTACTACTACCATTCCCACCATCACAGTCATGGATATGGATTCATCCAAAAATCCATATTGCGTTCATCGTATTTCCATACGAGACGCTCTCCCACCTGTCTCATTCGTTCACTACTTTCTAAAATTTCCTCACTGAAAGTCCTAAGTTCTTGTACGTTTTCTGCACTCATTGAGGGTGCAGGTTCCAGGACTGGGTTCAGAATCTGGGGTGCGGGTTCCTGGTACGGGGCCTGGTATGGGTAAGGATTCTCTAAGATCTCCCTAATGTATGCATCATTATCGAAATAGGGATCTAGAGGATCTAACCCTGGGTAGGCTCCTAGATTGGGCATTGGCAAATCTTCATGTATCGGGTAGCGTTGCACATAGTCCCTAACGTCATCCCACCAGGGGTCGTAATTTGGATCTAGGGGATTTGGTGCGAGTACCCTAGGTATCTCCTCCGGGTTGAAATCATGCATTTCTACTTGGTTTTCAGGGTTTTCTATCTCCATGGGTTGGTCAGGAATTGGTGGTTGAAGGGGTAAGGTCCTAAAAACTTTGTAGCAAGTACTTAGGACCATACCACAACCTTGTCTCTCAGCCTTTTTTGACCTTGCGCGACAGCGCACTGGTCCTACAAAGAAGGCTCAAAGAAATGGATAGCAGGCAACACTCGCGCGCCCAAAGGAAATCATAAGTCCTTGCGTTTTCCTCCATAAACAAAGGATGAAATTCCTGAGATAAACACCTCCCGCTGAATAAATACCCAGACTTGGGATTTATTTAAGCTAACTCCATACGATAAGGAGTCACACCAGATTACAGCAGTAATCTTCTAGAAGGACCCAATCGTGCACCACCAGACGGTTATAACCGTCTGGCCACGTGTCACCATCCCAGACTCCCCTAAAGTCACAGTGATAGCATGTAATTGGAGAGAAACCTCCATTTAATCACTTTCCACGTGGTAAACCCCTAGCCATAGATCTAAATCACGATCCGTGTGCATTCACGACGGATCAAGAAACTTAACGGAAGGAAATGTAACCGCTTACGGGGTTAGCATCTTCCGTTAACTTTTCACCAACGGGTTTTCCCGCCCAAAAACTCTCGGCTATAAATATGAGAACAATTTAGGTATGAAATTCAAGTTACACACACTTCTTCAATACGTCTTCTTCTTCATTAAACACATACTTATTCTCACGCCGGAGTCGGGTCAAGGAGAGAACCCCTTTCTCCCCTTGATGAGGCTAATGGTGCTTTGTTTTGCAGAGTTTGTCGGAGAAGTAGGACGGTAACGTCGAATCAAACGAGAGAGAACAAACCCCTTTTATGCAGATCCAAACCCCCTAGATATTTCGATTCCGGTCGTTTATCTAGTGTTTCTTCATTGGCGCCCACCGATTTTCTCTATTATACCAGTTTTATCTCCTTTTGATTCAGTTTCCTTCATTCTCTGTTTTTTCATGACAGAGAATTCATCATCACACCCATCAAATCCTCGACCTGAATTCAAGGGTTCTACAACCCAGAATAACCAGATCGACGGAATCATGGGGATTAACAAAAGTGAAAGTCACTCAGACGAAAAGAGTTCCTCAGATCAGCTCATAGAGAGAGCCCCAAAATACTGGTTCGACAGATGCCAAATTGCTTTAACCAAATTTCCTCACAAATTTACAGATCTGAGTCCCCAAACACCAGATCTGGTAATCTGTGAGGAACCAGCGGAATGTTTGATACTGTAGTATTGGACCCACAGATACCTTATCAGTGGGACATCCAATCTAACAGTTATACCAGGGTAACCCCAAAATCAGAGACAGATGAAGCAAAACAAACATACATGGTGCAAGGAGGCCCCTCACGGAGGACAAACAAACGACACCATGATCAACAGTGGAGGGAACAGCAAGTCGTATTTCCTGTTGTTCCCGGAGGCCCTCAGGAAGAACGACCAGTAGTTATTACTGGCATCTTTGGCCATTACCGGACGGACTATATGTTTATAGATCCGGGAAGCTCGATGGACATCATATATGAGCAATGCTTCAAACAGCTTGATCCAGAAGACAAAGCACGTCTAGAACCGGTGGATTTCCCTCTCACCGGATTTTGTAATGAAGCTGTATTCCCATTAGGGCAAATAGCTTTTCCTGTGACTTTATCTGATGGCGAGCATTCGCGAACAGTCACAGTGAATTTCATGGTCATGCCGGCAACATTACGCCATGATGTCCTGCTCGGAAGAAGGTCACAAAGAGAATTCAGCATGATCACTTCTATCCCACATGCTGCGTGCGGATTTCCAATAGAAACCGGAGTAGCAATCTTATACTCAAGCAAGGAAGTCATGTACGTAGATGACGAGCCACCAGCGAAGGTGGCCAAACCCTCGACATCAAACGAGCCGGAGAAATGGGTTCTGAATAACGATTATCCAGAACAGACCATCCTGCTTGGCCACGCCATTTCACCAGCAACACGAGTACAACTAAAAGAATTGATGTCCAACAACAAAGACATATTTTCCTGGTGCCCAGCAGACATGACTGGGGTTCCGCGTGACATAGCACAACATTATCTGAACATCCGCCCCTCAACGGAACCTGTTGCGCAGGGGAGACGCAGCTTTAGCGAAGAGAAAGCAAAAGCCATGGACGAGCAAGTAACAGAGCTACTAAATGCCGGAATCTTGCGCGAAGTTCAATACCATACATGGGTTGCCAACCCAGTAATGGTACAAAAACACAGTGGCAGATGGAGAATGTGCGTCGACTTCAAAGACCTGAATAAAGCATGCCCAAAAGATTGCTATGCGCTTCCTGAGATAGACAAAAAAGTCGACTCTCTAGCATCATTTCGATGGAAGTGCTTCCTTGATTGTTACAAGGGTTATCATCAGGTCTAGATGAAAGAAGAAGACGAGGATAAGACTGCACTCCGCACAGACAAGGGCATCTTCTGTTACACAAAAATGCCCTTCGGCTTGCGCAACGCAAGCGCAACGTACCAACGATTAATGGACACAATCTTCAGAGGAGACATTGGTAAAACAGTCGAGGTCTACATGGATGACCTTGTCATCATGAGTGATGAGGAAGAAACAATGTTGGCAAAAATTCAACGCACATTCGACTCATTGCGCCGTGTAAACTTAAAGCTTAACCCAACAAAATGTTCCTTCGGGATGGAAGAAGGGAAATTTCTGGGTTTCATAGTTACACGAGATGGGCTTAAAGTAAATCCAGAAAAAGTGCAGGCCATACAGCTAATGCCATCACCTGCAACAATAAAAGAAATGCAAAGACTCGCCGGACGCTTAGCAGCCTTGAATAGATTCTTGGCAAATCATGCGGCAAAATCTTACCCATTCATCAGTACACTACGAAACTGCGCCAAGAAAACCCACTTCCAGTAGACACCCGAAGCAGAAGCAGCCTTCAAGCAAATGAAGGAATGTCTAATTCAGTTTCCGACACTAACAGCACCACGAGAAAAAGAACCACTGATCTTATATTTATCTGCTGCGGAAGTAGCAGTTGGTGCAGTATTAATGGTGGAAAGAGAAAACATTCAGACTCCAATTTACTATATAAGCAAGATGCTCACCGGACCAGAAACCCGCTAGTCAATGATAGAAAAGCTGGTCCTAGCACTAGTACATGCATCACGGCGCTTACGTCGGTATTTCTCAGGACACGTCATCACAGTTCTGACCAATTACCATTTAGGTCAAATCTTATCCAAACCCGACGTAGCGGGAAGATTGGCTAAGTGGGCTATCGAGCTGGGAGGATACAATATCTTGTACAGACCAAGGCCAACAATCAAAGGGAAAGTTCTAGCGAACTTTGCCACAGAAGTTCCCATCGATAAAGTTCAAGAATGCGAGGCAATCCAGAACCCTATTCCTGTCTTCGATGATAGAGTCTAGACTCTACACACAGATGGAGCTTCCAATGATGACGGAGCAGGCGCAGGTCTTCGATTAGTCAATCCCGATGATCACGAACTTACCTATGCCATACGCCTGGATTTTCGAAGCACGAACAACGAAGCAGAGTATGAAGCGTTCTTGGCAGGTCTTCGCTTAGCGCTTAAAATGGGAGCAAGAAACCTTGAAGCTAACGTCGATTGAAAACTAGTGGCCGAACAGGTTAATGGGCACTATGATGCAAAAGGAGAAGCTATGGCGTTATACCTTGAACAAGCGTATATGTTAATCAGTCAATTCCAGACGTTCAAAGTTAACCATATAAACAGAAGCGAAAACAAACATGCAGATGCACTGAGCAAATTGGCCGCCACCAGCTTCAAACACTTAGCAAAAGAGGTGCGCATCGAGGTATTATCCAATCCTTCTGTTCATCTCAAACAAGTGAATGTTATAGAAATCGGGAATCCATCCTGGATGTCTCCGATCATCTTATACCTGCAACACGGGAAACTCCCAGAAGGAAAGGCAGAAGCTCGAGAAATCCAGCACAAGGCAATAAACTATGAAATGGCGGATGGCGTTCTGTACCGGCAGTCATTTATGGGACCATTACTACGTTTTGTCGACAAGACAGATGCGCAATACTTGGTCCGAGAAATCCACGAGGGTTTATGTGGAATACACGCAGGACCGCGCATGGTTGTGGTGAAAATAATGAGCGCAGGATACTGCTGGCCGGGAATGCACGTGGACGCAGTAGAAATATTACGAAGATGCACAGCTTGTCAACGCTATGCACCAAAAGCACTTCGACCAAAAAATCCACTCGTACCGGTCACTTCCGCCTGGCCTTTCCAACAATGGGGCATCAATCTCGTTGGCCCATTTCCTGACGCGCCAGGCGCAGTAAAATTCATCATTGTAGCAGTCGACTATTTCACAAAATGGGTTGAAGCCAAGGCACTAGCCTCCACAACAGCAATGGTAATTCGCAAATTTATATGGGAACATATTATTTGTAGATTCGGATACCATTGCGCATCATCTCTGACAACGACACCAATTTTGCCTCGGAAGACCTTCAGAAATGGTTCAAGGAAATGAAGATCGAGCACAGCTTTGCCTCCGTGGCACACCCACAAGCAAATGGCCAAGTCGAGAGTATTAACAAGCAAATAGTTGACGGCATCAAAGCGCGACTTGGGACAGCGCGCAGAGGATGGGTTGATGAACTCCCCAGCATCTTATGGGTCCACCATACCATGCCAAAGACTAGCACGGGAGAAACCCCATTCAGTCTTGTCTACGGCTCTGAAGCGGTAATTCCAGCTGAAATTGGTCTCTCATCACTGCGCATGCTCGCCTTAGAAAAACAAAACAATGACCAAGAACGAAGAATAGACTTGGACCTTCTCGAAGAAAGGCGCGAGAATGCCGCCGTCGCAGAAGCAACGTACAAATCCAAACTCGAAAGATACTACAACGCGCGTATCCGCGTGTGCACATTTGTTCCTGGTGACTTTGTCTTGCGCGACAACGATGCCTCCAATGCGGAAAAACCAGGCAAATTAGCGCCAAAATGGGAGGGACCATACATCATCAATGAGATCTTAGGCAAGGGGGCGTACACCCTAAAGCGACTTGATGGGACGCTAGTTCCCCACACCTGGAACGCGCAGCAGTTGCGCAGGTGTTACATATAAGTCAAACCTTCCCACAAAAATCTAAGTACACAGGCAATGTATCTCTTTATTATCCTTTGTATTATCGGCCTTGCGCCCAATTAATACAAGTATCATCTTTACTTATTTACTGTTTGTTACAAATTTCATATAATTCTTTTGGTATACGTGAAAACAATATGGTAAAAATTGTACACCTCATGAACAGTCTAAAAAGGGCACAACCTCTCGCATTTTTAGACAAACGTTCACACATGAGCACAATACCATCCTCATTCGCTCTACCTATTCAAAGCAATTAAACATATGCAACATATTGTAATCCAAACCCTAGCTGAAAGCAACCAAAGCTTGCATGCACAAAGTGCATCAAAAATTTACATTATCAAACGTGCAACAGAAAGCACTTTAAAGCAAAAATTTACAAAGAACACAGCAAGTGTTTCTTCAAAATAAAAGTAGTACCGGTTACAACACAAACAACCTAGGAGAGCTGATCCAACACTTCATACATAGTATAAAGAACCTCACCATACTCAGATAAGGGGCGAGGATCCACAATCAAAGGATTGACATCATCTTCAACAGCAGCCGGAACAACAACACGGCGACGACGTTGGTAAACAATCGATGAACTTCCCCTCCAACCAACCAGAAAAGATTGAGTCACGAGATGTGCCGATAACCGGGTAACTCCACCATTATTGTCATCTTCAAGGCGAAGACGGAGCCGGTCTTCAGGATCTTCTCGACGATTTGCATTCTCGATCTTTTCATCTCCAACAGCAGGAACAGTCACGGTTTGGAAAGTAATAACAAACCATCAGCAACATCGAGCACCTTCAAGACATCGGAAAGTTTCATCCATCGAATTCGACTATCGTCCTCCATTTTTCCAAAATTAGGAGAAGAGTATTGTACCTAAAATAAATATATAGACCAAGGCAGCAATACCGAGACAAGAAGTGTGATGATTGAGTGTCAAATCAAAGGCCGTCTTAACGGTGCTGCCACTGCAACTATCACATCTCATTTAAAACCCCTGACAGGGTCCACTCATATTCCAAGGAACCACTGTTAAATCAGAAGACGAAGAGTCAACAGAGCTTAAAGAAAATGATGTCAGATATCGTAAGCTCATAATTTCAAACTCTTTTTCAAGAAAATGATAGTTTAAGTAAAGATATAAATATCTTTTCCAAACTGTTCATCCATCCAAAGATCGAAAGATACTCAAAGAGCAAAGAAAAGAAATCTTCTCATAGAAGGTTTCCAACTTTCGCGCCCCAAAAGCATTTTCCTCTCATAAGTCCAGTGCTCCACTAACTTGCATAAGAGCAACACTAGACTGGGGGGACTTGAAGGGGTAAGGTCCTAAAAACTTTGTAGAAAGTACTTAGGACCATACCACAACCTCGTCTCTCAGCCTTTTTTGACCTTGCGCGGCCGCGCACTGGTCCTACAAAGAAGGCTCAAAGAAACGGATAGCAGGCAACACTCGCGCGCCCAAAGGAAATCATAAGTCCTTGCGTTTTCCTCCATAAGCAAAGGATGAAATTCCTGAGATAAACACCTCCCGCTGAATAAATACCCAGACTTGGGATTTATTTAAGCTGACTCCATACGATAAGGAGTCACACCAGATTACAGTAGTAATCTTCTAGAAGGACCCAATCGTGCACCACCAGATGGTTATAACCGTCTGGCCACGTGTCACCATCCCAGACTCCCCTAAAGTCACAATGATAGCATGTAATTGGAGAGAAACCTCCACTTGATCACTTTCCATGTGGCAAACCCCTAGCCATAGATCTAAATCACGATCCGTGTGCACTCACGATGTATCAAGAAACTTAACGGAAGGAAATGTAACCGCTTACGGGGTTAGCATCTTCCGTTAACTTTTCACCAACGGGTTTTCCCGTCCAAAAACTCTCGGCTATAAATATGAGAACAATTCAGGTATGAAATTCAAGTTACACACACTTCTTAAATACTTCTTCTTCTTCATTAAACACATACTTATTCTCACGCCGGAGTCGGGTCAAGGAGAGAACACCTTTCTCCCCTTGACGAGGCTAACGGTGCTTTATTTTGTAGAGTTTGTCGGAGAAGTAGGACGATAACGTCGAATCAAACGAGAGAGAACAAACCCCTTTTATGCAGATCCAAACCCCCTAGATATTTCGATTCCGGTCGTTTATCTCGTGTTTCTTCAGTGGTTGTGGTTGGGGTGCTAACATTTGCTCCAGGTTTGGGTCAGCTGCAGTGGTTGCTAAAATATGGATATTGGCTATACCCCTATTAAGCATATCCTGGGCATAAGCATCGGTTTCTCTTTTGGCTGCGGCTAGTGCTCTCTGGTCTTGTAACTTTTTCATACGCTTTCTACGCTCGTGTGCTCCCCTACTGAACCATCCCCGCTTTTTATGAGGAAATGGCTCTTCAGATTGAGCCTTAAATACGAATATTCCTTCTTCTATATCAGCAGAGTACCCCGAGAGGGCAGGCTGAGAAGAGGCACCTTCGTTGCTAGGCGAACCAGACAATTGACGATACGCGTCAGATGGTCGTTGGTCGTTTGTCGTTGGTCGCTCATACTGTAAACTAACAAATAGTCAGATAACACATAACAAGAAAATACAATTATGCATGTATTCCCGTTATTTATTTCCTAACACTTTGAATTTTTTGATGTCAGCATAACACTTCTGTGGCTGAATCAGTGGCATAGCTCTGATACCACCTTCTTTCACAACCCCCGTCCCTTACCCCGGGAGCGGGCGGCCGTGAGCCAGTTTCGGTGGTATCTTGTTATTGTCTAATTTGGCAGCGGAATTTTGATCAGGACCGTAGTTAGGAAATATTTTATCAGAGTAAAATACCACATTTTCATAACATTAAACACATGGGTAAAACCCAAGTTTTCAGTACACACATTTCATAGGAATAAACCCTATTTTTATTTAAGAAAAGCATCTTTTTATTTTAGGTAACTTTATTGCCACTTTTCCAAGCCTTAAGTGCTGTCCAACTGGCTTCTATTTGGCTTTCACATATTGTTACCTGAAACACGTTTTAAAAACATTTTGTCAGTGGGAAATATTGGTGAGTGAATTCCAGTTTAATCAAGTTTAAGTAAAACCCAGTGTACAGTATTGAGGGCGATCTCGCAATTATATTTGTTTCAAACTTATACCAATTATCACCCTTGGTACTGTCAGACTCAACTTGTGGAAATGTTACTCCTTGACCAGGTGGTAACAAATTTTGTATACAAAACCCCAACATACCCATGATAATTGTATTCTTACAAATACTCAATAACTGCTATTCGCCTGGAAAAATATTTAAGGTTTTGTAAAAACAATTAATAAAAGGTTTTCAAAAAGTGGATCAACTCACATTGCTGTCTTAGAGTTTTCAGTAAGGATTTCCTGGGAATAATCTATAAATTACACAAATGCACGTGTGTTAGTATAATAACCCATTTTAACATTAGTAATACCCTCCCCGAGATGGCATTCCAACGACTACGTCGGCCAGAACCACGACAGCCGTTACGGAACCCTAGATCAATCGGGCAGAGTATCTAATACGTCTCCAGGGGTTATAATACTTACATCGTAGCAGAACCTCGCTATTTAGGGGGGGGGGGTATTAGACCCGAGTTTAATGCCTATAATTCAGAAATTGAGATTTGAGAAACGTTTGTGAGCGATCGTCCTCACGCGACCCGCGTAAAACAAAGACAAGGGTTACGCGGCCCGTGTCAACCCTGGTCAAACATGTAGCTAGTCCGAGTCAGCGAATAGGGTCAACACACGTCGGCCACGTGGCCACACCGGGCTGCGCCATGTTTCTGATCTTACGCGGCCCGCGTAAGTGTAAGCTAAGGCTTACGCGGCCCGCCTAAACTTAAGTTTCAGATTTTTAATTATTTTTAATATTATTTAATATATTTGAGGCCCGTATTCGCGTATGGGGTGTATTTTGGGACATATTGGGATATTTTAAATATTTTTAGGGTGTCGGAAAAATTATGAGGGTGTCGGTTTACGTTAGGGTTGTTATATTGGAGGCCGACTTCAGAGACTATGCACAAAAGATTTCAGAAATTGAAACATTTCTATACTTCTCACTTCTACTCATTCTACTTTTTCATCTTTTTCTGATTGAATCCATGGACAGAATGACCAAAATTTTCCACAGATTGTTTAAAACATGTTTTTGATAAACCCTTGAAAAATTTGGCTAAAAAACATAATCAGAATCATCAAAAATTTGTTAAAATATGTAAAAACACGTAACTTGAAAACTCGTACACAGGAACCATTCGCGTGAATAGACCCCACTCGCACGAAGAGATTTGTTTGTACCGATTTTGTTCCATTCGCACGAAGTGATTTTTTGACTTGTTTGACTGATTTTCAGGGTTCTTTTGCACGAAATTTGAGAATTTGACAAGATGGAAAACGAGTTTTGTAACGCCTTTGCTACATCATCTACCTCAATGGCCAAGAATTTGAATCTTGACAACGAGTTTGGTACATCTGTCAAACCACCGAAATTGATGATCATGGATGAATTTAACGGTTGGCGAGAAAGATTTTGTAACTTGGTGCAAGCGAACTCTATGGAGTGCTAGTTTTCGATTCTAGAAGAGTATACTGAACCTTTAAACGAAAGTGCACACAAGAAAACTTTATTGCAATATAATCAGCAAGAAAAAGATACGTTTGTTAGAGAAAAGAAGATGGTGAATTACTTTCAACAACAATAAAAGATGATATTTTTACTCTTTTACAGCACAGTGGAACCATTCATTCGATTTGGACCGCGTTAAAGAACAAATATGAAGGCGGTAAAGAGATGTTGAAAAGTAAGAAGGCATTGATCTAGAAAGAGTTTGATATTTTCTCTTGCTTAAAAGGTGAATCGTTAAAGCAACTCATCGAGAGATATTACCATCTGATAGTTGAGATGAGATAGATGGGTATAAATAAAGAGCAAGATGAATTAGTGGATAAGTTAGTTGACGCCCCTACCACAGGGTGGAGATTAGTCAACTTATATCATGATCCTCAAATTCTGGCAAGTAATGATGGAAACCTTGAATAAGTATTTAACTTCAAAAATTGGAGGAGCTGACCAAATCAATCAATGCATTGTCACAATCATGTATGGACTCATCACTAGGTTCAACGTTGATTATGGGACAGAAATATTCAACTTGATGAAGAGGTCAGTTCTTACCAAGACTGGAAGGATAACGTCCCACTTACCCTATCCCAGATTTTGGTCAATCATCATTGCTGAAACTTTTGAAGATAGAAATGTGGAGCTGCCTACCTTAGAAAATATCTGGAGGTCACCAATCATGAAGCCATGGTGTGCAACACAAGGTTGGACATCTAACAAAGATGTACCAATCTTACCAGAAAGTATGCTATGTCTGATAGTAGAAGACTCACCATACAGGAGGCTGTATGAAAACATTTTGAACAAGGACGATGAGCAAATAGAAGTATATGATAGCAGCTCCTCACCAGAAGATGATGTTCAGATGTATGTGGCACCAGAAGCTGATGAAGCAAGGGAACAAGAGCAGCATGATACCAGAATCTCACCAGATCTGATGGAAACTGGTGATCAAGTGGAACAAAATCCAGAAGCATAGAAACTCAATAGATTCTGATTCTAAAGAACCTGTTAAAGTGAGTTATAGAATTATGCATAGAAAATCTGATTCAATAATTGAGGAGAATGTTAGTTTATGTACGTAAAATACAACATATAAATATTTCAAATACGGCGTAAAATCAACCCTTTTTCGGTACTAATGTTGGAAAAAGCATGTTTCTTTGTTCCTTTTTAATTAACAGGGCCAAAAAGAGCTAAAACGAACAAAAGAAGCAAATTTACAACAAAAACCAACATAAATACAAAGAAGGAGGATTGACACGACTCACCAAGCCCCCATCCACATCCAAACCAACAAAAATAACAAGATCAGAAGCTTTAGCACAGGGCCGTGCCCAGTCAAGATTCTTTGCAGAAGAAAAGACAACAACAAAAGATAAATCAGAAGACCAACACAGGGCCATGCTAACTCAACACGGGGCATGGACAACTCTAAGATTCGCACAATCTGAGATAGTACATCAAGTACAATGGCCAAGGGTCGTGCTGTTGATGCACGAGGCCGTGTTAGTACAAGTTCTAACACTGTAGTTAATGAATAGGAGAGATATTGAAGGCCACGGGGCCGTGCCAGGAGGGCACGGGCCGTGTTGGTTGTCTGAATTCAGCTATAAATAAGGGTGCTTGGTTTCATTCCAATCCATCCCTTGGCAAACCACTTCTCTTACACTTGCCACCACTCCACCACCACTACAACACCAACACCCACCACCATCATCCATCTTCCATCATTTAGAGTGTGTAGTAGTCTTGGGATCCAAGATCGATCGTAAGAGTTCTTGTCATACAAAGGCCATGCTTGGCTAAACTCTTACATCACTTGGTGAAGACAAATCTTTTATGTGTTACTTTTTGATTTCCAACCTTTGGCTCCTTTTTATTTGGGTATGTATTAATCACTTTAATAACTAGTTTTCTATACAGAAGGCGTAAATTTATTCAACCATTCTTCATGTTTTGTTGATTCACTCATTCTTGTCTTTACGGTCTATATAAAGCACGTTAACTGTCTGGAAGGGCGTTAGAAGGGTGGTTGGGTAATTCTATGTCTCTTTCAGTGTATAGATCCTGCAAGAACCTGGTTCAAGCTTAGTAAAACTTCACGAGTGGGCGGTAATGTCCGCCTCGGGAGAAGTAAGAAACCGCCTGAATCCCTTATCTATAAACTACTATTAAAACTTTAAACTGACCCTGTGGGACTGTATCCTTGCTGACTCAACCAATGGGTTGAGGGTAACGCTTCCTGGAAGGGGGCCTACCACTTTTCACATTAATAACTTAACTATCTTTCAATAATCCAACCTTGCGGGACTGTATCCTTGGTGACTCGGACCAATAAGTTGAGGGTAACGCTGCCTGGAAGGGGGCGTACTACTACAACTTAAAGATAATTACTTAAAATGCCCAAAGTGCGGAAATCATTAAAGGATAAATAAAAGAGGAGTTGGAATCAAGTGATTCCTTCTTGTCTGTTTGTTTTTCCTTATATTTTATTTTTGCTTTTTAGTTTATCTTTTTATAACTTTCAAAACTTTTCATCAAAATTTGGTTAGATTAGATGTTATCGATAAGCCGGTATTAAAAGCTCGTGTGTCCTTGGACGACCTCGGTATTTTGCCATCACTATATTATGTCCGCGATGGGTGCACTTGCCCTAACGTGTGTGTAGAGTGATAGTATTATGTCGTGTTTTATAAATTTAAAACTTGATTCACGAGTAAAAAGAGCTAAAATATATCTAAAAATATATAACCACACCCTCACACGTTAAGTTTTTGGCGCCATTGCCGGGGACACAAGGATTTTGAGAAAGCTTAAAATTAGCAGCTTATCAAATTCTAAACATTTTTCAAAACTGTGTGCCCGTTTTCAAAACTTGTTTTTCTTTTTACAGTAGGTTTAACATAGGGCCGTGCCACTGGGACACGCCCCCGTGCTGCAAATTCTTAGAAAAACTTTTTCAAATGCCCAGATACAGACTTGCCCACGGGGTCGTGCCAGTTCAGCACGGGCCATGGTCAGCAATCTGTTAAATTTTAATCTTCTGTTGTCTGATCCCGAGGCTCGTTATTCTTCTGGGTATCTTCCAATACAATGGATTACTACGCAGAAGACTATAACTACTATATTGAGGAAGATTATAAGGAACCTTATTGTACCATTTGTGGTGAATCCATTCGGTACAACATTGTTACCTTTTTCAACCACCAACCTCATACACCACATATGAAGAACCAAGGTTTGAGCTCCCAAAGTCAAGCTTTGACTGGGATACCAATCCGTTTGAAACATACGACACGCCACCAACAATTAGTCCCGAAGCCGAAAGCCTGATACAAAGTCTCAAAAATCTAGAAATCTTAATTAAAAGATCTCGTGAAAAGGAAGAGACCATTTGTACTAAAGAGGTAATAACCGAAGAGGTAAAAAATAGAAGAGCAACAAAACGAAAAACTCATGCATGAACCAAACTAAGAAGAAGGTAAGTCTAAAACTAACGA
Organism: Helianthus annuus; assembly: GCF_002127325.2. NCBI lineage: Eukaryota > Viridiplantae > Streptophyta > Magnoliopsida > Asterales > Asteraceae > Helianthus > Helianthus annuus. The sequence goes on from NC_035446.2 coordinate 19,727,685, forward strand.
TTTTAAAACAGAACAAAACTTTCAAGAAATTCACATTTTAGAACCTTCTTTTGTAAACCATTGTTTGGTATCTTCTCATGCCAAGTTTTTAAAAGAGTTAAACACTATTACTAAATCGAAGATTTAGTTAGTGGTGTGTGTTAGCTGTGATATGTTTTTATTGATATTTTAAGCCCATTTAACGCATTAGTCAAGTTTTAAATTTATGAAACATGATATTTTACTAACACTAAACACACACTTGGGTAAGTGCACACATCGTGAGCGTAATATAGCGTTGGTAAGATACTGAGGTCGTCCAAGGACACAAGAGCTTTTAATACTGGTTTATCCTCAACGTCTAATCAATCCAACTTTTTTGAGAAAAGGTTTTAAACATAAAAATAAGAACTAAAAATGCAGAAATAAAGATAAAATAAAAACAGATAGACAAGATGATTCACTTGGATCCGACTCGCCTTTAATGTATCCTTTGATGATTTTTGCACTTTTGGACTTTTTAAGAGATTATCTTAGTTATAGTAGTAGGCCCCTCTTTTGAAGGTGACGTTACCCTCAACCTAGTGGTTTGAGTCAGCAAGGATACAATCGCAAAGGGTCGGAATATTGAAAGATAATTAATTAAGTTATTAATGCGAAAAGTGGTAGGCCTCTCTTTTGATGGTGACGTTACCCTCGGCTAAGTGGTTTGAGTCAGCAGGGATACAATCCCAAGTAGCCAGTTTAATGTATTAATAGTAGTTTACATATGAGGGGATCAAGCTATTCACACCTCCGCCATCCAATACCAGCGGGTATTGAAGGAGGTCCTAGTAAGCTTGACTCAGGTCCTTGCAGGATCTATACACTGAACAAGGCAAGAACCTTACTAAACCATTCCCTTAACCCCGACCAGATAGCCAACATGCCTCTATATAGACCGTAGAGACATGAATGGTGTAAATATTTTACTTTATATAGACAGTAAAGTAATGCCAAGATACCACGGACAAATGATAAAAGAAAATTCACCTTCAATATAAGAAACTAGTTATTAAAGTCAATAATACAAAACCAAATAAAAAGTGCCGAAACATTAAAAATCAAAAGTAATACATAAAAGACTTGTCTTCACCAAGTGATGTAAGAGGCTTTGCCAAACATGGCCTTTAATTGGCAAGAACTCTTACTATCAATCCTAGATCCCGAGACTACTACACACTCTAAAGATGGATGATGGATGATGGTGGTGGGTGTTAGTGGTGGCAAAGTGGGAGCATAGTGGTTTGCTAAGGGATGCCTTTGAAGTGAGCCAAGCACCCCTATTTATAGCCTGCACAGAGCTCTGTCCACGACCCCGAGTCCAGCGGGCACGCCCCCGTGGCCAGCCTTTTCTCTTCCTTCATTAAATGCATGTGTGAGCAGAGGGCTCCACGACCCGTGTTCAGCGGGCACGGCCCCATGGGCATAAGCGTATCTGTACTATCAAGATTTTGCAAGATTTTGCGTATCTTAGCGTTGACCATGCCCTGTGCTGAGCTGGGCACGCCCCCGTGGTAGGCGTAGAAGCTTCTAGAGCTTTGTCTTTTCTGCAGGTGCCTGACCATGCCCCCATGTCCAGTGGGCACGGCCTCGTGGTCAGTCTTCTGTTTCTTTGTTTTTGCTTTGGGGATGCTGCCGAGGGGTCGGGCATGTCACGTTTATTCCTTTTCTTTGTATTTATGTTGGTTTTGGTATACTTGTTCCTTTTGTTCGTTTAAGCTCATTTGGTCCTGTAAATTCAAAAGGAAGACAAAAACACACTTTTTCCAACATTAGTACTAAAAAAGGGTTAGTTTTATTCCTCATTTGATGTAATTTATATGTTACATTTTGCACACATCAGATACCCCCACAGTTGAATCTTTGCTTGTCCTCAAGCAAAAACTCTAAATATGTGGCTTGCACACCCAAATGGAATAGGCAGAAGAGAAGTTTTGGGCTTGTCTTGAGTGTCGGGAATCCAAGATCTTTATTGGGTTTTATTTTTATTTTATTTTATTTACAATCCTATTCGTTATGATTTATTTAGAACATTTCATAAGAAAAATTACTTATTTGGGCATAACACGCCTCTTTAAAATTCCATTTATGTACAAGTTCACATACCTCACGGGAGATCACTCAACACTCGGTCGAAGATGTATTGTTGTGAAACACTCGAGACCGATATGGAACTTACTTCTACCATATGCTTGCCAAGCAATTAAACCTCCTCCTTTTTAACTATAAACCTTTGTAAATATCAAGAGGACTTTGGGAAAGGGCTAGGCTTGGGCTAAGTGTAGATGGTTTTGGTTAATGGTTAGTAAAAATGGTTAAAAGCGTAAAAAGCGTCAGTCGTCGTAAAACTTTTTGTTTTTGTGACTATTATTCAAACGAAGCATATTCAAACAAAGTTTATTTGAGGAACTTGTTTGTTTATTGCAAGACTTTCATTTTTTTTGATAGGAGACGTCACAAGATAACCGAGCTTTTTAGTAAAATAAAGTGGTTAAAAAGAAAAGGTTTTGGTGGGTAAAGGGTGTTTGTTTTGTGGGTTTAGAAATGAAAAGGTTTAGGCTCAAAGGGGTTAACTAGGGGGATTTTGGGTAGGTGATAAAAAATGAAAAATAATGGTGTTGAAAGGAAAATGGGTTAGTCCTAATGCCTCCATCATTTACTTACCTGGGTTTAAGTTGGTAAGGACCGGGAATGAATCGTCGTGGCAAATTCTAGAGTCGTAAGAACCAAGTGGCTATTCACACAAGAAACGAAAAATGAGCATTTAGTTTAAAGATATATGCTTGTATGCTCAATAAAGGCTCAAAACTCACTTGTTGTGGGAATGGGTTTATAATGTGATCAAGTATATATAATCAAATTTTAGTTAGATTTGTCATGCCTTTTCATAATTTTCTTATTTGGTTCTTTTTATCACGACGCTATCGGTTGTAAATTTGTAAAAATATAACCTTTTTAGAACTTGTTATTCCCAAATTAAACCAAGACAAGTAAAAAAAATGAAAAATTTTGAAAAAAATTGGGGTGATTAGCGGTTCCAATAGAGTTTTGTGTAAGGCTTGTTATTAGGACTTGCAAAATTCAAGGTTTTAGCATCCCCCCACACTTAAATTACACATTGTCCTCAATGTGTCCCAAAAAATAAGTTTTTAGGTTGATTGAATGTGTAAAAAGGTGTTGGAAAACAAAATTTTCTGTTACTGGGCGTCTGGCCACGACTCCGTGTTGGTCCGGGCACGGCCCCGTGGTCAGATTGCCAGTAACAGAAGTTAACAGAAGGCTGGGCACGGGGCGTGTTCAGTGAGCATGACCCTGTGCCCAGTTACCTGAACTGGGCAAATTTCTGCAGAGCCTGGGCACGGGGTGTGTTGGGCTGAGCATGACCCCGTGCTGAACTTGCTGTAATGCTGGAAAATTGTCGGGAGGCCCTGTTTTCATGCATGGGGTGTGGTTTTAACATTCCCTTGGTAACCTCCACCTTTTCGAGTGTGTTTCATTCCTGAAAAGTAAAGCTAAACTAGAAAATATAAAAGTTACACTAAACTAAAAACTATGGATAGTTCCGCGGAATGCCTCCGTGGTGCGCCACGTTTATAAGGGTCCTTGGCTAGACCCTAAGTCAGTTATATGTTACCCGAGCAGGATATCTTGCATCCCGTGTTGCACCGTCAGAGAGCATCATCCAAGCTTGAGTCTATGACATCCCTGTAGTTGACCGGGCCGTCTTCTACTCTTTTCCCAACCCCGAATTTCATCTCTTTGTCTCCAACCCTCAATATTAACTTCCTATCACTCATATCCTCCATTGCGTGAGCGGTGGCAAGGAACGGTCTTCCTAGAATGAGTGGTACTTCGGTGTCTTGGTCATAGAATTCTTTTGAACCTAAAAAGCAACTAATCACAAGGAAAGAAAACACAAAAGACTTGTACTTATATTCAATACCGAAATAAATCGGGTAGTGCCCGCGATGGACGGATTGATAATCACCTACGAGGTAGCTGTTGCGAGGCATGAAACTAACCTTAAGAGGCAGTATGAGACCTATCTCTCGCATCCTCCATGTCGAGTATGACAAAGTCGGTCGGGAAGACAAAGTCTCCGACTTTTACCAGTAAATTTTCGGCGACACCTTGCGGGTATTTGATAGACCTACGGCGAGTTGTATGCTCATCTTTGTGGGGCTCGTCTTACCTAATCCGAGTCGGTCAAACATTGATGCATGCATGAGATTGATGCTAGCCCCAATGGAACAAGAGATAGTGAAGCTTCCGGGGTCGATTTTCTTTTGTGGGAGTTTGTTGAGTAGCACGGCGGAGCATTCTTCACTTAAATTGACCAATTATAATGTTTCAATCTCCTTTTTGTGAGTGAGGAAGTCTCTCATAAATTTTGAATATTTTGGCATTTGAGTGAGGATTTCCACAAATGGAAGATTTACATGCAATTGTTTTAGCAAGTTTATAAATTTTTTGAATTGCTCGTCGGTCTTTTGGCGAAGTAACCGACCGGGGTAGAGCACCGAGGGGTTCTTGGTAGGTTCGGGATTTACTGGAGGGGTTGTTTCTTTTGGTGGCGAGGTCGTGGTTTGAATGGGTGGATTTTTGTTGGATGGGGGTAGTGGGGCCTCCTCGGGACCTACGGTCCAATTTCTGAGTGTTATGAGGTGTACTTGCGCTTTTGGGTTGGTTTCGGTATTGCTAGGTAATGCGCCTTATGGCCTCTCGGAGAAATTTTGGGCTAGTTGATTTAGTTTGTTTTCAATGTTTTGAATACTAGCTTGTTGATTTCTAAAGTTTGATTCCATTTGTAGGAATCGATCCGAGTTCCGTTTTTTGGTTTCGGAGATGAGGCGTGAAACAGTGTCTTCAAGCCTCTCCCGTCCCCCTTGTTGTTGTTGAGAAAAATTCTGTGACTAATGTCTTGGTTGTTATTGAAAGTTTGTTCGTTGGTTTTGGTTTTGTTGGTAACTACTATTCTCGGGTTCCCTCCAACCAAGGTTAGGGTGGTTACGCCATCCTTGGTTGTAGGTACCCGTTCGGGGGACCCGACGGCCTAGTTCTATTATCAATGTAGTTTACCATTTCCGTTTGATTATCCATTTCTTTCATACAACTCCAATTTTCATGTGGCTCACCACACCCTTCCCAGGCTATAACCGAAGCCGTTTTTGCCATTTCTAACTTTTTGATTTTTGAAGATAGGGCCTCGATTTGGGCTTTAAAAGAGGTGTTTTCGTCCAATTTATGGGCGCCTGGGGCAATAGATTTTGTGCCTCGGGGGTGTTCCATTGAAAATTGTTTTGAGCAATTTTCTCAATTTGATTATAAATTTCATTTGGGCGACGATTACCTAGGAGTCGCCCGGAGCTAGAGTCAAGTGTTTGTCTTGTGTGTGGCAACAACCTATTATAGAAAGTGGATACTTGTTGCCACACTGCGAGACCATGATGAGGGCATTTTCTTAATAGCTCCTTGAATCTTTCCCAAGTTTCATTCATATAAGGATTCCCCGTCCTCTTGAGAATATGTATTAATATCAGTCATTAATTTAGTGGTTTTAGAAGGCGGGAAATACTTATATAGAAACTTTTGGGAAAGTTCATCCCAAGTGTTTACCGAACCACTTAGGAGGGTGTTAAGCCAATCCTTAGCTCGGTCTTTTAGTGAAAATAGGAACATTCGGAGGCGGATGGCGTCGTTTAATGCTCCGTTGATCTGGAAAGTATCACATATTTCCAAAATGTTGGTAATATGTAAATGGGGATCTCCCTCAGCTAGTTCATGGAAGGTTGTGGGGTTTTGGAGCATTTGAATCAAATGCGGCCGAAGTTCGAAGTTGTTGCCATCGACATTTGGTGCATTGATGGCGACTCCAAGATTACCTACCGTGGGCCGTAGGTAATCCATCAGGGTACGCTGATCCGCCATTAGAAGTTGGTCCCCTGAAGCTTTTCTCTTGATTTTTAGCTTTTAGTCTCTTTCTGAGGAAGCGTTCGGGTTCGTCTAGAGGTTCTTTTATGTCTTTATTGGAACTGGAGCTCATGCACTGCGTAGAAAGTTCAGGTGCTGCGCCTGGGTTTCAAGTCCTGCAATAAAAACAAAAAGAACGTTGGTCAGAAGTCTCACCACGGCCCGTGGTCTTGATTGCAGTGATTGTTTTCTGGATCCCAGTTACTGGGGAGTTCAGCACGACCCCATGGTCACTCTTCTGTAACTCAGAAAACAAAACTGCAAGTAAGTTTGATGGACACGGCCCCGTGTCCGACCAGGCACGGCCCGTGCTGAAGTCTGTAGAAACTAAAAAATTAAGAAAAATCCAAAAAAAAAAAAAAATAGAAAAATAAGGAAAAATAAATAGGTCGTTGATTCCTAACTTTCTTAAAATCCTTGTGTCCCCGGCAACGGCGCCAAAAACTTGGTGTGCGTTAGGTGTGATATGTTTTTGTTGATATTTTAAGCACATTTTACGCATTATTCAAGTTTTAAATTTATAAAACACGATATTTTACTAACACTAAACACACACTTGGGCAAGTGCACCCATCGTGAGCGTAGTATAGCATTGGTAAGATACAGAGGTTGTCCAAGGACACAGGAGCTTTTAATGCCGGTTTACCCTCAATGTCTAATCAATCTAAATTTTTTTGAGAAAAGGTTTTAAACATAAAAATAAGAACTAAAAATGCAGAAATAAAGATAAAATAAAAACAGATCGACACGATGAATCACTTGGATCCGACTCGCCTTTAATGTATCCTTTGATGATTTTTGCACTTTCGGACTTTTTAAGAGATTATCTTAGTTATAGTAGTAGGCCCCTCTTTTGAAGGTGGCGTTACCCTCAACCCAGTGGTTTGAGTCAACAAGGATACAATCCCAAAGGCTCGGAATATTGAAAGATAATTAATTAAGTTATTAATGCGAAAAGTGGTAGGCCCCTCTTTTGAAGGTGACGTTACCCTCGGCTAAGTGGTTTGAGTTAGCAGGGATACAATCCTAAGTAGCCAGTTTAATGTATTAATAGTAGTTTACATATGAGGGGATCAAGCTATTCGCACACCCCCGCCATCCAATACCAGTGGGAATTGAAGGAGGTCCTAGTAAGCTTGACCCAGGTCCTTGCAGGATCTATACACTGAACAAGGCAGGAACCTTACTAAACCATTCCCTTAATCTCCGACCAGGTAGCCAACATGCCTCTATATAGACTGTAGAGACATGAATGGTGTAAATCTTTTACTTTATATATATACAGTAAAGTAATGCCAAGACACCACAGACAAATGCTAAAGAAAATTCACCTTCAACATAAGAAACTAGTTAGTAAAGTCATTAATACAAAACCAAATAAAAAGTGCCGAAAGACTAAAAATCAAAAGTAATACATAAAAGACTTGTCTTCACCAAGTGATGTAAGAGGCTTAGCCAAGCATGGCCTTTGATTGGCAAGAACTCTTACTATCAATCCTGGATCCCGAGACTAATACACACTCTAAATATGGATGATGGATGATGGTGGTGGGTGTTGGCGGTGTAGTGGTGGTGGAGTGGTGTAGTGGTGGAAAAGTGGGAGAGTAGTGGTTTGCTAAGGGATGCCTTTGAAGTGAGCCAAGTACCCCTATTTATAGCCTGCACAGAGCTCTGGCCACGACCCCGTGTCCAGTGGGCACGCCCCAGTGGCCAGCCTTTTCTCTTCCTTCATTAAATGCATGTGTTAGAAGAGGGCTCCACACAACCCGTGTTCAGTGGGCACGGCCCCGTGGGCAGAAGCGTATCTGTACTATCAAGATTTTGCAAGATTCTGCGTATCTTAGCGTTAACCACGCCTCGTGCTGAGCTGGGCATACCCCCGTGGTGGGCGTAGAAGCTTCCACAACTTTGTCTTTTCTGCAGGCGCCTGACCACGCTCTCGTGTCCAGTGGGCACGGCCCCGTGGTCAGTCTTCTGTTTCTTTGTTTTTGCTTTGGGGATGCTGCCAAGGGGTCGGGCATGTCACGTTTATTCCTTTTCTTTGTATTTATGTTGGTTTTGGCTGTATGTTTGTTCCTTTTGTTCTTTTAAGCTCATTTGGTCCTATAAATTCAAAAGAAAGACAAAAACACACTTTTCCAACATTAGTACTAAAAAAGGGTTAGTTTTGCGCCTCATTTGATGTAATTTATATGTTACATTTTGCATACATCAGTTAGCATCACATTATCAAATGATCAAACTTTACTAACACAAGATGAAGATCTTTGTGTTAACATAATGCCAAACTATCTTTTCGAAAAATTGGGTACTAGTGATTTTTCTCCTCTTAAAATTCCTATTTTTCTTTCTAACCGAAAATGATTAACGCCACGAGAATGGTTAAGGATGTCTTAATTCAAACAAACCAAGCGGTAGTACCAACAGACTTTATCATCCTAGATGATACTCCCTCGTGTTGGGACAACCGTTTATAAAATCCCATCAAACCTTAGTCAAACGGAAGCAAAACAATCTACCACTTCAATTAGGGGCTGGCAAAAGGTACGTTAATCTTTACTAATCAATGGAATATCAAATAAGCAATGGCGACCCCTTGTTGGAAGATAAGCCAGAACCACACGATACGTGGTGTCTAGCCAAGGACCCTTATAAACGTGGCGCACCATGGAGACATTCCATGGACTATCCATTAGTTAAGTAGCTTAAATCTTAGTTTAATCTTTAGTTTAATGTTTCTTTTAAGTTTCATCTTTGTAGGAATAAAGCACGCTCAAAAGAGGATGATGGACGATGAATAATGGAACCCATGCACGTAAACCAGAGCCTCCCACCTAAAAAACTGTAGACCAGTGTCTGCAGCACGGGGCCGTGCCCACCAAGCACGCCCCCATCCTCAACTGTCTGATATCCAAAAAAATTTCTGCCGAGAAGGTGGCACGGGCCGTGCTCACCCAGCACGGCCCCGTGTCCACCATACTGTGAGTTTTCTGATCAACATTGTTACTGGCACTTTGGCACGGGGCCGTCTCCCCATAGCACGCCCCCGTGCTGTAAGTGCCAGTAACCATAAAATTTGTTATTTTTACCCACTTTTTACACATTTAACCAAAATAAATCCTGTTTGGGACACATTAAGGACAATGTGTAATTTAAGTGTGGGGGGATGATAAAACCTTGAATCATTTGTCCTGAAAACAACCTTACACAAAACTCGCCTTGGAAAACCGCTAATCACCCCAAACTTTTTCAAAATTTCTTTTATTTTCTTTCTACTTATCTTGGTTTAGTTGGGCAAAATAAGTTCAACAAATTATGTTTTTACTAATTTACACTTGAGAGCGTCATGATAAAAAGAACGAATTAAGAAAATTATAAAAACGAGCATAACAAATCTTTGTAAAATTTGATTATATATACATCTTTACACTATAACCCTTTCCCACAAAAGTGAGTTTTGAGCCTTTAGCGAGCATATAAATACACATCTATACTAATTGTTCATTTTTCGTTTCTTATGTGAATAGCCCGTTTGGTTCTTACAAATCTAGAACTTACCAAAGCAATACGTTCCAAATCCTTACCGACACAAATCCAAGTAAGTAAATGACAGAGGCATTAGGACTAAACCCGTTTTTTCGTTTAAAACCTTTATTTTTCTTTCTTTATAAAAAACATTCCCCTAGATAAACCTTGTTGAGCCTTAAAACCTTTCATTTATAAACCGACAAACATATATTTTTTGCAAAAACAACCACCCATCACCTCAAAACCAATCCTTTTTATTTTCACACCCCTGATTTTTAGTAAATGGGGTTCTTTTGAAAATTATATAAAAGAAGTGACTTAGTTTTCTAAAAAAATCTAGCTACTTGAAATAAATATGCAAAAATTATTGCTTATAAGTATCTAGCTTTTAACTAAATCACAAGTAAATAAATTTTAAAAAGAAAAAGCCGGCATTTTATAATTTTAGCCACTTTCAATAAAACACACCTACCCGAGCCATAACCTACCCTTTTAAAAGCCCTCTTGATACTTACGAGGATTAAACGTCAAAAAGGAGGAGGTTTGATTACTTGTCAAGCATATAGTAGGAGTAATTTCCAAACCGGGTACGAGCGTCTTCACTTATACATCTTCGGCCGAGTGTTGAGTGACCACTTGTGAGGTGTGTAAATTTGTATATAACTAACTAGAATTTTATAGAGGCATGTTATGCCCAAAACAAATATTTTTTTTCCTAATTTGTGTTTTAAATAAATCATGTCGAATAAGATTGTAAATAAAATAAAAACAAAATAAATTTAAAATTGGATTCTCGACACTGTAAAGATAAGACCAAAACCTTCTCTTCTACCTATTCCGTTTGGGTGTGTAAACTACATTATAGAGTTTTGCTTGAGGACAAGCAAAGATTCAAGTGTGGGGGTATTTGACGTGCGTAAAATATAACAAATAAAACTATATCAAATACGGCGTAAAATTAACCTTTTTTGGTACTAATGTTGGAAAAAAACATTTCTCTTTGTTCCTCTTTAATTCACAGGGTCAAAAGAGCTTAAACAAACAAAAGAAGCAAATTAACAACAAAAACCAACATAAATACAAAGAAGGAGGATTGACACGACTCACCAAGCCCCCATCCGCATCCAAACCAACAAAAATAACAAGATCAGAAGCTTTGGCACAGGGCTGTGCCTACCAGGCATGGGCCGTACCCAGTCAAGATTCTCTGCTGAAGAAAAGACAACAGCAAAAGACAAATCAGAGGATCAACACGAGGCCGTGCTAATATAACACGGGGCGTGGTCAACTCTAAGATTCGGAGAATATGAGATAGTACATCAAGTACAATGGCCACGGGCCATGCTAAGAGGGCACAGGGCTGTGTTGGTTGTCTGACTTGAGCTATAAATAGGGGTGCTTGGTTTCATTCCAATACATCCCTTGGCAAACCACTTCTCTCACACTTGCCACCACTCCACCACTACAACACCAACACCCACCACCATCATCCATCTTCCATCATTTAGAGCGTGTAGTAGTCTCGGGATCCAAGATCGATCGTAAGAGTTCTTATCAAACAAAGGCCATGCTTCGCTAAACTCTTACATCACTTGGTGAACACAAATCTTTTATGTATTACTTTTTGATTTCCAACCTTTGGCCCCTTTTTATTTGGGTATGCATTAATGACTTTAATAACTAGTTTTCTATATTGAAGGCGAATTTATTCAACCATTCTTTATGTTCTGTTGACTCACTCATTCATGTCTTTACGGTCTATATAAAGCACGTTAACTTCCTGGAAGGGGGTTAGAAGGGTGGTTGGGTAATTCTATGCCTCGTTCAGTGTATAGATCCTCCGAGAACCTGGTTTAAGATTAGTAAGACTTCACAAGTGGGCGGTAATGTCCGCCTCGGGAGAAGTAAGAAACCACTTGAATCCCTTATCTATAAACTACTATTAAAACTTTAAACCGACCATGCGGAACTGTATCCTTGCTGACTCAGACCAATGGGTTGAGGGTAACGCTGCCTGGAAGGGGGCCTACCACTTTTCACATTAATAACTTACTTAATTATCTTTCAATAATCCGACCTTTCAGGACTGTATCCCTGCTGACTGAGACCAATGGGTTGAGGGTAACGCTACCTGGAATGGGGCCTACTACTATAACTTAAAGATAATCTCTTAGAATGCTGAAAGTGAGGAAATCATTAAAGGATACATAAAAGAGGAGTTAGAACTAAGTGATTCCTTCTTGTCTGTTTGTTTTTCCTTATATTTTATTTTTAATTTTTAGTTTATCTTTTTATAACTTTCAAAATGTTTCATCAAAATTTGGTTAGATTGGAAGTTAACGATAAGCCGGTATTAAAAGCTCTTGTGTCCTTGGACGACCTCGGTTTCTTGCCGTCACTATACTACGTCCGCGATGGGTGCACTTGCCGTAACGTGTGTGTAGAGTGATAGTATTATATCATGTTCTATAAATTTAAAACTTGATGCGCGAGTAAAAAGAGCTGAAATATATCTAAAAATATATAACCACACCCTCACACGTCATTGGTGAGGAGGTGTTTGATCAAGGAAATTTGGTGAGGAGGTGTTTGAGATAGCAATAGGTGGAGATCAGGTCATTGATCAAGGAAACTTGGAAGAGGAAAATAGGCTTTTCTCAACAACTCACAAAGGGTCATTCTCAAGAATGATTCAAGGAAGTGAGGAAATTCCAGATGTGAATAAGTTTCACAGATCTGGTGAAGGTGTTTCTTATGGATCTATGGATCAACCTGACCCTTTAAAATAGCAGAACGTGTGTCTTCTACTGGTTTGTTAGCTGGAACATCTGTTGTTCCAACTTTGCCCACTGAAACACCACTCATCTCAACAGAACAACTTGACAATGTGTTAAACAATGTCATACGAGAAGCAGTAGATGATTCAACCAGAGAAACAAAGTTTCCTGTAGAAGCCAAACTAGATATGCTGCTTGAAGAAATAAGAAGTCAAAAGTCTGATATAAAAGCTTTATTAGATTCAGTTGAGGAAATTAAAAGTCAAACAGAAAAGAACGCTGAAACTCTGAGAAGCATGCAGCAGCCACCCGAAAGCTCATCAAAAAATGACAAATTCACAGCGGAATTCAAGATGGACTTTGAAGAAATGGAAACCATCAAGACACAAGTGAAGGAAGTTGTTGAAACAAGGGGAGCTTTGAATTCTGGTGAAATTCTAGAAAAGCTAGTACATGAATGGGCCGCACAGGAAGAATAAATGAAGACAAATTTTGAAAAGTTGCACGAAGAAGAAAAGAAAAACGCTCAACTCCTGAATGATGTGCACACACTGCTGAAAAGAATGCAGTACAATGTTGCCAGATTGGCAAACATAAATATTCAAGAGTTAAGAGCTTCCATTCCAACAGAAGCTTCACATTTGGAGAAAACAAAGATCACCAACACATCTCAGCCAAAACCAGTAACTCCAGCAAGTCAATCAGGGCCTACACCAATAGGACGCCCACCTCCAGTATCAAGATCATAAATTGTCAAGAGGTTTGAAACCTCTCCTCTTGTCATTTTCGATTTAAGCAGTGGTATACTAAAGGACATAGAAAAGCAGCAGGTACCACCAAGAAGGACCTCATCTGGTGAAACTGCTTTTAGTGAGTCCTTGAACCTCATGGAGAAAAGAAAATGGGAAGAATCTGCTACATCTTCAAAAAGACCGAAGTTAGTGAAAGTAAGGGATTCAACAGGGAATGTCTCCTTAGTACAAGAAATTGACAGGGAAGACATGATGTTTCTTGAGAAAAACTTAAAGAATTTTATTGTTCTGAGCAAGATAAGTTAGATAGACCACCAAGTCCCATGAGCAGGGACTGATGTCTGTAAAATGCAACATATAAATTACATCAAATGAGGCATAAAACTAACCCTCTTTAGTACTAATGATTGGAAAAAAGTGTGCTTTTATCTTCCTTTTGTATTTTCAGGACTAAATGAGCGTAATTGAACAAAAGGAAAAAATATGCTGCAAAATCTAAAATAAATACAAGAAAAGGAATAAACGTGGCATGCCCGACCCCTCAACAGCATCTTCCTAAGCAAAAACAAAGAAACAGAAGGCTGACCACGGCCCCGTGCCCAGCGGACACGGGGGCGTGGCCAGATATCTGCAGAAAAGACAAAGTTGTAGAAGCTTCTATTCCTAGCACGGGGGCGTGCCTAGCTCCACACGGGCCGTGGTCAACGCTAAGATTCGCAGAATTTTTCAAATCTTGATAGTACAGATACGCTTCTGCACACGGGGCCGTGCCTAGCGAACACGGGGGCGTGTGGAGCTAATGTAGACAAATTGCAATTAATGAAGAAAGAGAAAGATGATGGACATGGGGCCATGCCCAATGGACACGATGCAGTGTCCAGGCTTCTGTACAGGCTATAAATAGAGGTGCTTGGTTCACTTCAAAAGCAACCCTTGGCAAAACACCTCTCTCCCACTTCACCCACACTCCACCACCACTACAACCCACATCCACCACCATCATCCATCATCCATCTTAGAGTGTGTGTAGTAGTCTCGGGATCCAAGATTGATAGTAAGAGTTCTTGACAATCAAAGGCCATGTTTGCCTAAGTCTCTTACATCACTTGGTGAAGATAAGCATTTAGTGTAATACTTTTGATTTTTAATCTTTTCGCACTTTTTATTTGGTTTTGTATTAATGACTTTAATAACTAGTTTCTCATGTTGAAGGTGAAAGTTCCTTATCATTTGTCCGTGGTGTCTTGGCATTATTTTACTATCTATATAAAATAAAAGATTTTCACCATTCATATCTCTAGGGTCTATATAGAGATATGATGGCTACCTGGTCGGGGGTTAAGGGAATGGTTTGGTAAGATTCTTGCCTTGTTCAGTGCATAGATCCTGTAAGGACCTGGGACAAGCTTAATAGGACCTCCTTCAATACCCACTGGTATTGGATGGCGAGGGTGCGAATGGCTTGATCCTCTCATATGTAAACTGCTATTAATACATTAACCCGGCTACTTGGGATTGTATCCCTGCTGACTCAAACCACTTAGCCGAGGGTAACGTCAACTTCAAAAGAGGGGCCTACCACATTAAGCATTAACAACTTAATTAATTATCTTCCAATATTCCAACCCTTTGGCATTGTATCCTTGCTGACTCAAACCACTGGGTTGAGGGTAACGTCACCTTCAAAAGAGGGGCCTACTACTATAACTAAGATAATCTCTAAAAAAGTGTAAAAGTGCGGAAATCATCAAAGGTTACACTAAAGGCGAGTCGGATCCAAGTGATTCATCTTGTCTATCTGTTTTTATTTTATTTTTCAGCATTTTAGTTTTTATTTTCATGTTTAAAACCTTTTCTAAAACTTTTGATTTGATTAGACGTTGAGGATAAACTGGTACTAAAAGCTCTTGTGTCATTGGACGACCTCGGTGTCTTACCAACGCTATACTACGCTCACGATGGGTGCACTTGCCCATATTTGTGTTTAGTGTTAGTAGAATATCGTGTTTTATAAATTTAAAACTTGACTAAAGTGTTAAAAAAGGCTTAAAATATAAACAAAAACATATAACGCTACACACGCATCAAGTTTTTGGCGCCGTTGCCGGGGACACAAGGATTTTAAGAAAGTTAGGAATCAACGGCCTAATCGTTTTTCTTATTTTTCTTATTTTTTTGATTTTTTAAATTTTTCAGCTTCTGCAGACTGCAGCACGGGGCCGTGCTTGGTCAGATACGGTCTGTGCTCAGCATCCTTACTGGCAGTTTTTATTTTCCGAGTTATAGAGAGCTGAGCACGGGGTCATGTTGGTGCAACACGGGTCCATGTTGAACTCCCCAGTAACAGGGATCTGGAAAAATTCACTGTAACTCCAACACGGGGCCGTGTTCAGATGAGCACGGGGCTGTGGTGAAACTTCTGACCGACAATCCTTTTGTTTTTATCGCAGGACTTGGAACCCAGGCGCCACACTTGAACTTTCCACGTAGTGCATGAGCTCCAGTTCCAATAAAACATAAAATAACCTCTAGACGAATCTGAATGCTTTCTAAGAAAAAGACTTAAAGCTAAAATCCAAGAGAAAGTTTCGGGGGATGCACTTCCAATGGCGGATCAACGTACCCTAATGGATTACCTACGACCCACGGTAGGTAATCTCGGCGCCGCTATTAATGCACTGAATGTCGATGCCAACAACTTCGAACTTCAGCCGCATTTGATTCAAATGCTCCAAAACTCCGCAACTTTCCATGGGCTTGCGGACGAAGATCCCCATTTACATATTACCAAATTTTTGGAAATATGTGATACTTTTCGGATCAACGGAGCATCAAATGATGCCATCCGCCTCCGAATGTTCCCATTTTCACTAAAAGACCGAGCTATGGCTTGGCTTAACACCCTCCCAGTTGGTTCAGTAAACACTTGGGATGAACTAGCCCAAAAGTTTTTATATAAGTATTTCCCTCCTTCTAAAACGGCTAAATTATTGAGTGAAATTAATACATACTCACAAGAGGATGGGGAATCCTTATATGAGACTTGGGAAAGGTTCAAGGAGCTACTAAGAAAGTGCCCTCACAATGGTCTTGCGGTATGGCAACAAGTATCCACTTTCTATAATGGGTTGTTGCCACACACAAGACAAACACTTGACTCTAGCTCCAGGGGACTTCTAGGTAATCGTCGCCCAAATGAAATTTATAATCAAATTGAGGAAATCTATCAAAACAATTTTCAGTGGCACACTACCCGAGGCACAAAATCTATTGCCCCGGGCGCCCATAAGGTTGACGAAAGCACTTCTTTACAAACCCAAATCAAAAAGCTAGAAATGGCAAAAACGGCCTCGGTTATGGCTTGCGAAGGGTGTGGTGGGCCACATGAAAATTGGAGTTGTATGAAAGAAATGGACAATCAAACAGAAACAGTAAACTACATTGATAATAGACCTAGACCGTCAGGTCCTCCGACGGGTACCTAAACCCAAGGATGGCGTAACCACCCTAACCTTGGTTGGAGAGAACCCGACAATAGTAGTAACCAACAAAATCAAAACCGATGGGGGGGGGTGCTACCCTATCTCTCGAGTAGTAAGAGTATGTGAAGCCTCCTACTACTAAAAAAAGAAGTATACTACTTCGTAAGGTGCCAGCCAGTTAGTTATACCCTTTCAATAAAAAAGTTCAGTAAGTCAGTTTTCTCTTTCGCTTTCAATAAAGAAGTAAGAAAGTTCGACCTTTGTCGGCTAGCAAGTTTTGGTAACACAGGTATGGCTCCGTCCGAGGAGCGGTTATTGGGGCACTGCTGCTGAGTCGTCGGACTTATCCACCAAGGGATTCGTGGAATTTCTGTGGATTGCGTTGGGGGAAATCTACCAAAGCTAGGCAGATAGATAGACTCCTTTCCCGCTGCTAAGGGAGAGCAAGAAAGAGAAAAATTCTTGTTTTTTAACCAGCGCCCCCTTTTGGGTATGCAGGTACTAAGAGTCCTCTCACTACCAACCAGCAGACATCGGGCATTCCTCTTTACTCTCAACAGCTTCTCAAAGAGCTTCTGAGACTAGTGAAAGAATTGAATTGCCTTGAACCCCCTCCTTCTTGCAAACAATTTTTTCTTCCCAATTCAACTCATTACGTATTCGTTTCACTATGTTCAACTCATTCGGTCAATGAATGATTTTAAGTTCACAAATTGGCTTGGGTTTTAAGATTTCAGATATATAGGGCCTGCCCACGCCACGTTTCGGGTTCAACAACCAAGAAATGAGTCACAAAATTTCTCTCAACAACAAGGTGGACGAGAAAGGCTTGTAGATACTATCTCACGCCTCATCTCAAACACCGAAAAGAAAAACTCGGATCGGTTTCAACAAATGGAATTGAACTTTAGAAATCAACAAGCTAGTATTCAAAACATTGAAAAACAACTAAATCAACTAGCTCAAAATTTCTCCGAGAGACCACAAGGCGCGTTAGCCAGCAATACCGAAACCAAGCCAAAGGCGCAAGTACATCTCATCACATTGAGAAACTGTACCGTAGGTCCCGAAGAGGCTCCACTGCCTCCAACTGAAAAGAGCCCGTCTAACCAAACCGCAACTTCACCAATGCCCCAAAAAGAGACGACTCCTCCGCCAAATCAAGCGCCTACCAAGAATCCTCTGGTACCTTACCCCCGTCGGTTACTTCGCCAAAAGACCGATGAGCAATTCACAAAATTCGTAAACTTACTAAAACAATTGCACATCAATCTTCCATTTATGGAAGTCCTAACTCAAATGCCTAACTATTCAAAATTTATTAGAGACTTTCTCACTCACAAAAGGAAAATTGAAACACTGCAATTAGTTAATTTAAGTGAAGAATTCCGCCGTACTACTTAATAAACTCCCACAAAAGAAAATCGATCCCGGAAGCTTCACCATCCCTTGTTCCATTGGGGGATCACCCATACGCAATGCGCTAGCCGATCTTGGGGCTAGCATTAATCTCATGCCCGCATCAATGTTTGACCGACTCGGACTAGGTAAAAGAAGCCCCACAAAGATGAGCATACAACTTACCGATAGGTCTATCAAATATCCACAATGTGTCGCCGAAAATCTATTGGTAAAAGTCGGGAGACTTTGTCTTCCCGGCCGACTTTGTCATAATAGATATGGAGGAAGATACCGAAGTACCACTCATTCTAGGAAGACCATTCCTAGCCATGGCCCACGCAATGGTAGACATGAATGGTGGGAAATTAACATTGAGGGTTAGGGACAAGGAGATGGAGTTTGGGTTGGTGCATCCGTCTATCGACTACGTCTTGTATCGAGTCTTGCGTCATATAGGATAGAATCGGGCACGAAATCCTAGAAACATGTATTAGAGGTGATTTCGCCCCAAATGACATGTGGTCATTTGGAGCGAAACCTTATGGTCTTGATTTCGCCCAAATGTGTCAAAGAGCTGATTTCGCCTGAGATTGTAACTTGTGATTTCGCTCATAGTGACAGTGTATGTAGGAGCGAATTCATATCACCTAATAAATAGGTGTGTCTAGGAGCGAAATCAGAGACATAGTTCTAGGTGTTTTCTTCCGGTGAGCCACGAAGTGCTGCCGAAGTGTTGTCAGAGCTTGTAATTGCATCAGTGATCAATAAAACAACAGTTAAAAGTGAATACGGCTGAGAGTGCACCAAAGCATTAGTTTCCGCCTCTTGTTTTGGATCGGAATTCTTCTGATCGACTCATTTAGGGCCGAAAACGATCCTACAAGTGGTATCAGAGCTCAGGAGGAAGAGTTCTTGCCATTTCAGCTGCATATTCTGATTTTCTACACCTTCTTTCTAAATTTTGAAAACTTTTTTTTCGATAAAATCGGCTCAATTTCACACACAGCACTCGTAATCATGCACTAATAAACCCTTGAAAGTTTCAAAGCTAAAATCAAAGTAAAACCTAGAATTTTAAGGGTTTCGCTCCAAACAGGTCGTGCATATAGTGACGTCATGATGATTTCGCTCCTAGCTGACACTTGATTTCGCTCCAAATTGGTATTTCGCTCCAAAGTTCAAGCTAATTTCGCTCCTGTTGACCATCAAACCTGATTTCGCTTCAAAAGGTTCTATCTGATTTCGCTCCAAGTCAAAAAGTGATTTCGCTCTAACCTGAGTTTAGTGATTTCGCTCCAAATCTCCCACCTGATTTCGCTCAAAACAGAATTGCTAATTTCGCTCCTATTGAACTTTGGGATTTCGCTCAAGAATCTGATATTGCCTGAACTTGGAATTTGTGAACTTTTGAACAATTGAACATGGACAACGAATTTTATAATGCCTTTGCTAGTCCGATTACCATCACTCAGAATGCTTTGCTTGAAAATGAAACCGGGACATCTCAGAAACCGCCTAAGCTCATGGATATTGATGATTACAATGCGTGGTCTGAAATTGATGGTGAGCCTGCTTCAGCTAGCGATAAAAGAAGATATTTTGATACTGCTTCAACATGATGGGACTGCTTATTCAGTTTGGACAAAATTGGAAGCAAAATTTGTTGGAAGTGATGATATGCTCAAAAACAAAATGTATCTCATGAAGAAAGAATTTGATCTGTTTCGTGGTTTGAAATCTGAGAACACCAAGCAAATTATCGAAAGATATTGTAACTTGGTGAGAAATATGTCGAAACTTGGTATTAAAAAGGATACTGATGAATTGATTGAAAAACTTGCAGATGCGCTACCTCATGAAATCTGGGGAACGTTTCTGATGATGCTGAGATCCAACAGAAAAGATTATAAAAGTATGACACTGGGAGATTTCATCAAACACCTGGAAGCTCAAGAGATGGAGCAGAGGAAGATCACCAGGATGAAGAATTATGATGGAGAACAGGACATCAGCTTGTATTACAAGAGTGGTGTTACTGGAACGACAAATCTTTCTCCAAAAGTTGAAAATGCTTTCAGTGCAAAAGACTCTTCGGAAAAGAAATCCCAGGGATCAAGCAGCACAAGATTTTCATCATTCGATCCAAACATTTCAGTAACAAAGAATGGAAGAAAACTTCAATGCAATATTGTTCTTAGTCTTGAGAATGATCAAGATTATACTGAAGAGGTTGCTAAAAATCAAATGTCTTTGTTGTGAATGGTGTTGGAATCCTATAGTAGTTTTGTAGCCGAGAAGATCGGTAATCCAATGCTCACGAAAGAGGATTACGATCAAATTGATGCCGAGGAAATGGAATTGATGGATATTAAATGGTGCATGGCCAGTGTGTTGAGACAAGCCGAAAAGTTTAAACAAATTACAGGCCGAGATGATTTTCGTGAGGCTCATGTTTCACCTTTAGGTTTTGATAAGACTAAAGTTACTTATTGTCGTTGTAGGGAAAAGGGGCATTTCATGAGAGAATGCACAAATCGAGAAGCAAGTGGAGCTCAGAACCCTTTCGGAAACAACGACTATCACAAAAAGGCGATTTATCCTCAAATAACACCACCAGCACCGCATCAGGCACAAACTGCTCATGGAAGAAGTATTGAAGATTCAAAAAGAGCATGTCTAGTTAATCAGGGCAAATATGACAATTTTAGCTGGGATAAATATCTTCCAACAAACAACAAAGTGTGTTTGGCAGACCAAGAAGATGAAAAGATGGCTGAAGGTTTTAGTTGGGACAATTTTTGCATAGATCAGGAATTCATGGCCAAAGAAATGTCCAAAGACACTTCAAATGTTAAAGCTTTCATTGAAAATGCCTATGATCTGAAATGGGCAGAAAAATCCAGAAAAGTCATAGAAGCTGCTGAAGAGAAAGAGAAGGAATAAATTTTTCCAGTCAAACAGAACAGTCAAAGACGTTCCAGAATTTGAGATCAAAGTTGATACTGAAGCAGTCAAAGTTTCTGAAAAGTGTGTGAATTGTGACTCGTTGATCAAGCAAAACAATGAATTGTTGCACAACATTAACAGATTAAAAGAATCATATGATACAATGAACAGAGAGATCAACAAATACACTGAGTCAAACAGTGAACAAGCTGTAGCAATGAACACACTCAAAGGAGCTTACATAAGACAGCTTGATGATGTTAACTTTTACATAAAGAAATGTGCTGATCTGGAACTGAAGCTGGCAACACAGAAAATAGAAACTGAGAGAGTTAGCAATTTATTGCATAGTTACTCATGTTCTACTTTTGTTGTTGACAGGATTTATCTGATCGTGGAGGAATTGAAGACGTTTGAAGGAGTGAAGACTTCAGAAGAAAAGAAATCCGTGACAGAAAAGGAAGATAAAGTGGAGATTTCTGGTAAGAAACCGAGTGTTATCTATCACAGATGTCCGCCCCCGGTCGAAAATGGATATTCACCTCGAAATCCAAATTCCGAGAGAGTAAAAAAGGCAATTAACTTACAATGGGAGTCTGGGCCGTCGGATAACTTGCCAGAAAATATTGATGTCACGTACACGTCGTCAGACACTGATCATGAGTCCAAATTGATAAAAAGTGTGGTCGATCAGGTGTTAGATAAAGATGACAGTGAGGAGTAAAAAATGGAGTCCAAACCCGAGTCAATGTCTGAGTCTGAGTCTGATACGTCAAATCCGACAATCAAAAAGGACAAACGGGTTTATGATAAAGAGTTTTTACTATCAAAATCTAATTTGAATGACGAACCGGTCAAAGTAGCATATACTTTGAAAGATTCTGACAAATTATATTCTGATGAAGCTTTCCAATAAGAAGTGTTAAAATTGAAGTGATTAACAAGGTTTTCAAAATCACAGAAATTAATATTTCTGAAATAAAAGATTTAAATCTTTCTGGAAAACCTAAGCAATACACTTCAAGAGAACAACAAAGAATTAACAAGAATATGGGTTACAATTGTGGTTATAGTTTCCAAAAGAAACCAAACCATAATCGTAATTTCAAAAAGAAAGGATTAGGTTTTAATCAATCGAAAAATTATAAAAATGAAAAAGTGTATAAACCAAAAACTATGTTTGTTTCAGGAAAAACATCAGAAGCTGAGAAAGAACAAGCATTCAGAAAGCAGACGAATAAAAAATTCCTTGCCAAGAAGCAAGAAGAGTTGAGGAAGAATGTTGTTCAGAAAAGGACAGAGACAAGAACTTATTTTCAGTGTAAAACTGTTGGTCATGTTGCTAGGGATTGTCCAAAGACATTCAAACCAAAACAAGAAGTCTCTGGTAAACTGAAAGAGAAAGTAGTTGAGAAAACTGAACTTTCAACTCGAAAATTTACAGGCTTTGAAAATTCAACCTTTGAGAAGGGAGAATGTTCAAAGAGTGCTTTGAAAGGAAAAGAGAATGTAAGAAATCAAAAATGGGTTGTGAAAGGTTCAGGTAACAATTCTGGTGATGAGTCTGATTCCACAAAATCAGAGGAGCCACGTGTTGAAAGAAAGGTTGAAAGATCAGTTCCAACAATGAATGATGGAAATTTTCCACCTTTGCGTGCTGAAAATTTTATGAAGAAAGTTGGAAAAGTAGAAATTTCAAATCAATTTTATTCTGACAAGAAGAAATTTGATGTTGAAAAGACTTTCAACGGAAATGTAAAACACATTTTTGCACGAATGGTCAATGGTAAGGCCAAAAGTGTCAAAGAATTTTATGCTTCTAAAAGATGTGTTCACAAGTCTGTTGAAAGAAAAGATGAAGAAGAAGATGTTGTTACACCCAAGGAAGGTCAGGCTTGCGTGGATATATTTTTCAAAGAATAGAAACCTAACTTGCCGGAGCTCCCTAGTTGGTAATCGTGGAGCATGAATCGGCATCATTCTTTGAAATGCTTTTAAAATTTGTTTTGAAAAGCAGGACTTACCGGAACTCCCAGGTTTGTAAGCGAGGAGTAGGAATCGGCACCTTGAGAATTCAACCAACAGATGGTAATTGGTTGAAAAACAGGTTTGAAATGTTTAATTGTTAATCCTACAAGTGGTCCAATCATTGTTTGTACAAGTGGTTAATCAAGATCACTAAATTGGACTTGATTTAACTATTATTCATAAGATTGGTAAACAATGTGATGAAATGACCCCATAACCTACAAGTGGTTAATAAACGAACTTATTTTCTGGAAAAACCATTCTGATTAAAACAAACTTAAGTGTTTTGAAATCTTAATGGGAAAATAGTTTGTTGTGAGGGGAGTTCTGATTGTTTATGCCAAACGGATGGAGAATTGAGGTGTTTCATATCAGTTGTCATGTTTTGTATAGTTTGTTTTCAATTTCTTTAAATGTTGTTTGAATTTTAGGGGGAGTCAGAAATTCAGAAAATCCAAAAACATTAGAAAATCCGAAAAATACAAAAACATGATAAAATGAAAAATGAGTTTTTGTGGCATAAAAGAGGAAATGATAGTACATCAGTGGTCTATTACAACACGCTAAAGAAAGGTAAAGTCAAAATGTGATAAACAATCTCACTGCGGATGTGTCAGTAGGTTTTTACACATTTAGTAAACCGTAATGAGATATAAACCTAAATTCAAACTTGCTTATTCTATGGGTAACAACTTCTTGGATATATAGGTAACCCCTGAAATCTTGTTTGAAAGGTCCCTTATTCTGAGATACTAGGTCTTTATGCTCAGTGATATCTGGGGTATTATTCCGGGACTTCTGCTGTATGGAAGTACTGACCTGGTCCCCAAATAATACTTTCCGCAATGCTTTGAAATATAAGCTCGCCCTCAGCAATCTGATTAAACAATAAAATTAATAATCACTGTTGTTGTAACAAAAAGATCCTCTAAAGGGGACACACCAAAAGTCGAAGCCGTCATCTCTTTGCATATACGGAAGTATCGACCTGAGCTCTCACGACCCTCGCAATTTAACCCCTTTACAAATATCATTTGTGGTATACTCACCTGTAAGACTGAATATTGGGATCTTGATACGGGAGTATATTCAAGTGGTGGGACACACGAATAAGTTTAAGTAATTAACACACTAATTGCGTATCTCGAAACAGTTGAACTTTGTGTAAATATTTAAGTGGACAAACATACTGACAATCTAGGTGAATTGTTTAAATCTTAAAATGAAATCTAGGTTAAAGGTGTTAGTGATATGTCTCAAAACTGATATGATCCTCTTGCACGAACTCACAAAAATATTGTCTGTAAATATTCCGTTTCTGCATTTACTTTCTTTCAGAAAATTCAAAAAGATTTTAGTGTGTTTTAGCATAAATTTTGAAAAATTCAAAAAGATTTTCGACAACTGGTGTTGAGAAGCTGATTTTCGAAGTTCCAAGTGCTAAACTTGAAGAACAGGTTTGGGAGAGAGTATGTGAAGATGTTAAGTTTACATGATAAGAGCTAGGAAAAGATCCTGAATGTAAAAATTATTATTAAATGCTTCTTACAAAAGTTTCTAAAAGTTTAAAGGTTTAATCTTTAAAAGAAACTTATGTGTTGGGTAGAGATTGTGCAGGTAAACTTTAGCCAGGTGACGATCCTGAACCAAAAGAGAGCCTGATCACGATCTTGGAATGAATCCTGAAGCTGAGAATTCCAGACTACGATTCCAACAGATTGAGAGGGGAAGTCTAAAGACAATGTTGATAAAGCAGGGAAAGCCAGTATTGATCCTGGATTTGCTAATGCTGATGAAGTTTAAAGATTCAACATCCGAGGGAGAGGAGTTTGTTGATGATAAAGATAGAGAATGAGGATTCTTGCAATGACAAATACTTCAGAGGAAGATCGAAGACTGATAAAGACTGTAGGTTGACAACCGAAGACTCGACACTGAAGACTCCGTCAACATCCGAGGGGGAGTTTGTTGTTGCATCTGTCTGTCGACTACGTCTTGTATCGAGTCTTGCGTCATATAGGATAGAATCGGGCACGAAATCCTAGAAACATGTATTAGAGGTGACTTCGCCCCAAATGACATGTGGTCATTTGGAGCGAAACCTTATGGTCTTGATTTCTCCCAAATGTGTCAAAGAGCTGATTTCGCCTGAGATTGTAACTTGTGATTTCGCTCATAGTGACAGTGTATGTAGGAGCGAAATCATATCACCTATAAATAGGTGTGTCTAGGAGCGAAATCAGAGACATAGTTCTAGGTGTTTTCTTCCGGTGAGCCACGAAGTGCTGCCGAAGTGTTGTCAGAGCTTGTAATTGCATCAGTGATCAATAAAACAACAGTTAAAAGTGAATACAGCTGAGAGTGCACCAAAGCATTAGTTTCCGCCTCTTGTTTTTGATAGGAATTCTTCTGATCGACTCATTTAGGGCCGAAAACGATCCTACAGTTTGGGGTTGGGAAAAAAGTAGAGGACGACATCCCGGTCAACTACATGAAAGTCATTGACTCAAGCTTGGATGATGCTCTCCGATGGTGCAACATGGGATGCAAAACATCCCACTTGGGTAACATATGACTTACTTTGGGTCTAGTGTTGTGTGAAAAATGCAACATATAAATTACATCAAATGTGGCATAAAACTAACCCTTTTTTAGTACTAATGTTGGAAAAAGTGTGTTTTTGTCTTCCTTTTGTATTTTCAGGATTAAATGAGCTCAAATGAACAAAAGAAACAAAAAGGATGCTAAATCTAACATAAATACAAGAAAAGGAATAAACGTGGCATGCCCGACCCCTCGACAGCATCCTCCCAAGCAAGAACAAGAGAACAGAAGGCTGAACACGCCCCGTGCTCAATGAGCACGGGGGCGTGCCCAAGTGTCTGCAGAACAGACAAAGTTGTAAAAGCTTCTATCACCCACCACAGGGGCGTGCCCAGCGGACACGGGGCCGTGGTCAACGCTAAGATTCGCAGAATCTAGGCAAATCTTGATAGTACAGATACGCTTTTGAACACGGGGGCGTGGTAAACTAATGCAGATAAACTGCAATAAATGAAGAAGGAGAAGATGGGTGGACACGGGGCCATGCCCAATGGACATGGGGCCGTGTCCGGGCTTCTGAGCAGGCTATAAATAGGAGTGCTTGGCTCACTTGCAACTCACCCCTTGGCAAACCACCTCTCTCACACTTCACCCACCCACCACCACCATCACAACCCACATCCACCACCATCATCCATCATCCATCATCCATCATAGAGTGTGTGAGTAGTCTCGGAATCCAAGATTGATCGTAAGAGTTCTTGACAATCAAAGGCCATGTTTGCCTAAGTCTCTTACATCACTTGGTGAAGACAAGTGTTTAGTGTAATACTTTTTATTTTTAATCATTTCGCACTTTTTATTTGGTTATGTATTAATGACTTTAATAACTAGTTTCTTATGTTGAAGGTGAATCTTCCTTATCATTTGTCTGTGGTGTCTTGGAATTATTTTATTGTCTATATAAAATAAAAGATTTTCACCATTCGTATCTCCATGGTCTATATGGAGATATGTTGGCTACCTGGTCGGGGGTTAAGGGAATGGTTTGGTAAGAGTCTTGCCTTGTTCAGTGTATAGATCCTGCAAGGACCTGGGTCAAGTTTAGTAGGACCTCTTTCAATACCCACTGGTATTGGATGGCGGGGGTCTAAACTCCTTGACCCCCTCATATGTAAACTACTATTGAAACATTAACCAGGCTATTTAGGATTGTATCCCTGCTGACTCAAACAACTTAGCCGAGGGTAACGTCACCTTCAAAAGAGGGGCCTACCACATTACGCATTAATAACTTAATTAATTATCTTTCAATAATCCAACCCTTTAGGATTGTATCCTTGCTGACTCAAATTACTAGGTTGAGGGTAACGTCACCTTCAAAAGAGGGCCCTACTACTATAACTAAGATAATCTCTTAAAAAGTGCAAAAGTGCGAAAATAATCAAAGGTTACACTAAAGGCGAGTCGGATCCAAGTGATTCATCTTGTCTATTTGTTTTATTATTATTTTTATTTGTCAACATTTTTAGTTTTTATTTTGTAGTTTAAAACCTTTTCCTAAAATTTTGATTTGATTAGACGTTGTGGATAAACCGGTACTAAAAGCTCTTGTGTCCTTGGATGACCTCGGTATCTTACTAACACTATACTACGCTCACGATGGGTGCACTTGTCCATATGTGTGTTTGGTGTTAGTAAAATATCGTGTTTTATAAATTTAAAACTTGACTGAAGTGTAACAAGGGCTTAAAATATACATAAAAACATATACCACCGCACGCACATCAAGTTTTTGGCGCTGCTGCCGGGGACCCAAGGATTTTAAGAAAGTTTAAAATTGACGGTCTAATAAGTTTTTCAAAACCTTGTTAAAACGCGCGCACATTTTTCTGCATTTTAGTTAGTTTTGCATTTACAGTAGCCTGAACACGGGCCGTGTTCACTAAACACATGGCCGTGCTGCATTTTTTTTTATAAAACACCCAGATACAGAGTCTGAACACGGGGTCGTGCTCACTGAAAACGCCCCCGTGCTGCACAAAACCAGTCACTTTAATTCAAACGCCCAGATACAGATCCTGAACACGGGTCGTGTCCACTGAATACGGGGTCGTGTCCAGCCTCTGTTTCCGTTTTTATTTTTGTCTTCTGGTCTCGAGACTCTGTTGTGGTCTGCTGAGTGATTCTTATGGATCAATACTCAGGAGGCTACAACTACACCTATGAGGAGGATGATTATAGGGAAGACTATTGCACTATTTGTGGTGACCCGCACTCGGTATAGTATTGTGACTTATTTCAACCATCCACTTCATACACCTACTATGAGGAGCCCAGGTGCGAGCCATCGACTTCATACACATCCTATGAAGACTAAAGGTATGAACCTTCTCCCTCATACTCATACTTTGAGGAACCAAGATATGAGCCTCCACCTTCATATGCTTATTATGAGGAACCATGGCGTGAACAACCCACCTCGTATGAGTACTATGAAGAACAAAATTACGACCCTTATCCATCATATACTTACAATGAAGAACAATGGTGTGAACCATCTACTTCTTATGAGTATTATGAGGAACAAAGGATCGAACATCCGGATTCAAGCTTTGAGGATCCCGATCCTTACTCTATCACCGACATAGCCGATAGGATAATAGAAAAAATCAAAACTATCGAACGTTGCATAATAGAATCTCGCGCAAGGGAAGAGGAGTCCTGCGCAAGAGAAGAATTAAATAAAAAAGAGATAGTTGAAAATGAAAAAATGGAAAACAAGTAAGTGAAAAACAGACACATGAGTTAAACAACGAAAAGGGTGAGTCCGATAATGTTAAAATTCAATAAGAGTCTAATTTTGAAAAAAATAATCTCTTGTCACCTTCTTTCGAAAATCATTGTTTAGTACCCACTCATGCTAAGTTTTTAAAAGAGTTAAACACTAACACTAAAATTGATGAAACGGTAAGCATTAGGTTAACAAATGATCAAACTTCGCTAATAAAAGAAGACCCATTTGAAATCAACATTACACCAGTTCCATGTTTTTTTCAGAACTCCTTTATTAGTAATATCACAGTTGATAAAGATCTTTGTGTTAATATAATGCCAAACTACATTTTCGAAAAATTAAGTACTAGTGATTTTTCTCCACTTCCAATACCCATTTTTCTATCCAATCGGAAAGTAATAAAATCAGTCGGTATAGTTGAGGATGTCTTGGTTCAAACAAATCAAATGGTAATCCCAACCGACTTTGTCACCCTTGATGACGCTCCTCTAGTGTTGGGACTACCTTTTGTAAAAACCCACGAAGCTTTGAAAAACCGGAAGTACAACAATCTATCTATCCAATTAGGGGCATTTAAAAGAAGTGTCGATCTTAAGCGTTCAATGAAATATCCATTTGGCAATAATGACCCCTAATTGAAGATGAAGATGAACCACCCGATACAAAAGAAGAAATTGACCACTTTGTTGAAGAAGAGGTCACCATAGAACAAACCTTTATGGTTCTTGATCAAAATGAGCAACAAAATAAGGAGTCCCCTAAAGACCCACCTCTTGAGCTCAAAGAACTCCCAAAAGGTTTGGAATATGCTTTTCTAGACAAAGATGGTAAATTACCTGTCATTATTTCGTCAAAATTAAGTAGTGTAGAAAAAGAAAAACTAATTACACTTTTGAAAAAACACAAAAATGCGATCGCTTGGAAGCTTGTAGATATTAAAGGAATAAGTCCTTCCATGTGCACGCACAAAATTTTAATGAATGATGACTATAAATCAGTAATACAACCAAAACGTAGAGTAAATCCAAATGGCCAAGAAGTGGTTAAAAACGAAGTCATCAAATTACTTGACGCCAGACTTGTCTACCCAATTTCCGGTAGTCCTTGGGTAAATCCCGTCCAAGTAGTTCCAAAGAAAGGAGGTATGACGGTAATAACTAATGAAAAAATGAATTAATACCAACGAGAACCGTCACAGGATGGAAGGTATGTATAGATTATCGTCGATTAAATGAAGCAACAAGGAAAGACCACTTTCCTTTACCCTTCATTGATTAAATGTTAGAAAGATTACCCGGTCATAAATTTTATTGTTTCTTGGATGGTTTTTCAGGTTACTTTTAAATCCAGATAGCACCCGAAGACCAAGAAAAGACAACATTTACATGTCCCTATGGAACTTTTGCTTATCGACACATGCCGTTTGGTCTATGTAATGTCCCCGCAACCTTCCAACGTTGCATGGTGGCAATCTTCCATGACATGATAGAAACGACTATGGAAGTCTTCATGGACGATGTTGGGATTGAACCCTACCAGAGGAACAGATAATGTAAAGCCAAAACCGGATCACATCAGTGGACTATCAATAAGCAGCAGTTTACACTTTGCTCTCCCCTTGACAGTGGTATTCTAACAGCTGATGGATCTTAACTGCTGCTCAACTACAACAACTGATAAACCAAACACTGATGATACTCCAAAGACTGCTGAAGACAAACTCTGTTGTTCTATCTACTGCTGTGTTCTAAGTACTGCTGAAGACTCAAGCACTGCCCACTCAAAGACTGATCACCTTTGAAGAAAGCACTGAAGTTCAACATCAGTGCTCAGGCTACAACTGTGGAACGTGAAGCAGTAGTTATCTCTAGTTTGTATTATGCTGATTATCAGATGTAGTATATCAGTAGTTTGTATAGAACAGTGTTTATAGTTTGTTAGGTCGTTAGATGT
Source organism: Helianthus annuus (assembly GCF_002127325.2). Classification (NCBI taxonomy): domain Eukaryota; kingdom Viridiplantae; phylum Streptophyta; class Magnoliopsida; order Asterales; family Asteraceae; genus Helianthus; species Helianthus annuus. Next base: position 19,757,884 of record NC_035446.2, read on the forward strand.
CACTATCATCGTGACGTCAGCTGAGGTACATCAGTAGTTTGGTTTGCCTATAAATGGAGCGGTACTCTGTACTGTTACATTTGATTCGTTTTGAGTGAGTTCTCCTCCTCAATTCAATCATTTCATCTTATCCAACCAACTCTGGAGTATCAGGCTGAGGGGGAGTTTAGTATGTAAACATGCTGTAATCATTTGCTTTGTATTATTTAATCCTTCAACTCAATGAAAAGCATGTGTTTATCAAACTATTTTCTTTCTTTGATTGTGTTTACAAAGTTTGCTACTCATTTCCGCTGCACTTACATCATTTCATATATTCTAATTATTCATTTTATGCAAACAAACACAATCATGTCAGCCTCAGATCCTAACAATTGGTATCAGAGCTCGGACAGTCAAATTCGATCTAACAATCAATTTGACATAACAGTTCAGCTCAAAAATTCATTGATACTAAGGGATGGTTGTATTCAGTTGAAAAACAGAGTAACGAGTGAATCATGATCAAAATGATTATTCAGAAACTCTGTATATCAACCAAGATGTCATATTACACACAAATCTCACACAACAAGTGTCATCATGCACATGTAACTCATAGTTTTCAGATCTGTAAAGTATCTGGTAAATTATGGGTTCGTTCGATACTTTCCAAAATTGATTTCAATTGTTGTTTTGATATTTGTGATGTTTTGTCAAAATCTCTCATGTGCTCAAAGGCAGGTTGAAAACCTTTAAAAGGACCAAATCAACCTTGTCTAAAACACTTTGAGAAAATAAGGTGTCAAAACAGTCCTAATCATAAGGAATGTGTAATCTGTAATAAAACATGCTCAAATATGGTCAGATCTCTCAAAACATTGCTTCAAAGTGATTATGGACAAAGTATGTTCAAAATATAATCTCCTAGTGAGTATTTCTGAACATGTGAATAAAAAGGGTGGAAAGGGAAAAGGAAAATGAACAAATCTCAAAGTGTAGCTATCTCAAAACTTTTGAAATCAAAAGAAAAGAGTATAAGCATAAAACACTCTTGAGGTTAAAATCAGGTCATCAGTGGTCATTATGCAACTGTGTGCATTCATCAATACAAGAATTGTTCTGGTAACAACAGCATCTCCAGTGATGGTGCTTAAAAGGAATTTACAATCAATTGACAAGAAAATGACCTCAAACAGTGGTCAAAAATACTTGAGAATGATATGATCATAAACTTATTTGTAAAGCTGTCAGATCCTTTTGATTATTTTTCTAAACATCCTTTCATTTTTTTAAGGTGTTTTTCTCTTAATAAAGCCAGAAATCTTTCATTTTTATAAAATATATTTTGCACGTTTACTCATTTTTGATAGTAAAAGTTCATCTCTGGTCAGGATGTAATTTCCTTATTTTTATGTGAAATTACTATCCTTAAATCTGGTCAAAAGGAAATGACACACCTATCAAGGTCATGTTAAGCTCAAGTTTGGTTTTCACAGATCATAAATTGATTGCAAATTGATTTAGACTACTGAGATACTCATGATCTAGTTCATGTAATTAGACACAAAATGAGCAGCTCATGTAGAAATGTATTCATCATCTGGGATGCTAAACCATTGTCTAAATAATTGACATTTGGCAAAACCTTGAACAAAATTCCTGTAGATAACTGCTGGCAATTTAATCTTGATAATTTACATTTAAAATGTATTTTGCTAAGAATAGCATCTCAAGTGCTCAACAGATGTTAGACAAGATACTGTGCTTTCACAAAGCAAAATCATGTTCTACATCTGAACAAGCAGATGCTAACATTGTTTGTCAAAAGTTGAAACACTGCTGCACTATCAGTTGTTGAAACAATTTTATTTTCTACCACTGTTGTTCCTAAAATGCTGTTGTGCCTCAACATCTGTTCTCTAAAGCCTGTCCACTGCTGAGAGTCAACCTCTGCTTCTCCAAAACACTGATGTTTAAAATCTTTGTTTCATCCACTGATACATCCACTGTTTCATTTCATTACCGTTGTAACTACTGATGATTGTTCCATCAGTAGTTGTCAAAACAACTGTCCTCCATTATTTACCATTTCATCAGGGGTTGGCACGTGGTCAGCTTTTAGCCGTCAGATCATTATAACCGCTCTCACATCAGCATTCACCTTTTTCTTCCTAAATAAAACTCTGCCCTAACACCAAAACAGGGTTTTACTGTCGAATTGAATTCCAAAAGTTCTATTCTCATAGCAGTTTCCCTCTCATAACTCCAAAAATCTTCTTCGATCTTCTTCATCAAAAATGACGAAATCAAAATCGAAAACAAAATCAAAACCATCATCTTCCTCCACAACAGCAGATGCCACTCAAATGGCCGCTGAAACACCGGAGATTCGCTACAAAGCTCCACACAACTATGTAGGTATACTCACAAAACCTACCGATAACCACACCTTCGACTCCATCCTTGACATCCTTTCTGCATCAAAGAACAAAACTTTGATAACAGTAGACGCTCCCATTTACCTTGATACCCAGAGAGAGTTCTGGAAAAATGCCACCCTTGAAAAACAAGGAGACATCATCTCCGCAATCAACTCCTCGATACAGGGTAAGAAGGTACAAATCTCTCCAAAATCCATCTCTGAAATCTTTAAACTCGATGATTTGAAAGGAAAAACCTCATTTACTAAAGACGAGTTGATAAAGGATTTCATGAACAGGGGCTATGCAGAACAACCAAACAGGGATACCCTACAAAAGGGTTACTTCCCTTATGCACCCAGATTTTTATTCCACACACTACTCATGTGTGTTTCTAGTAAAACAACGTCTTTTAATGAGATACCAACAAAAATCCAATGCCTGGGGTATGCAATTTTAAACGATAAAAACTATAATTACTCCCAGGAAATATTTGATGATTTGGAAAAGAACGTTGATAATAAGGCATTTCTGCTCTTTCCAAGATTTCTAAGCTACTATTTTGAACAAAAATTTGTAGAGAAAGATGCAGAATTACCCAAACAAGGTGTCTCTTTCAAAATAAATTGTTTAACAATTGAAACATTTTCAAGAATGATGGCACCAATAAAATTAAAAACAAAGGAGCCTGAGCAGGTTTTAGAAACTGCCACTGATCCTCAGGCAACCTCTGCTGAGTCCACTGCTCCAGGTGATCAAAGTAGCACACCCACTGCTTTGAAACCCACACCTGCCACCAAAAAGACCAATAGAAAAACATCCAGAAAACCCACCAAACCCACACCAAAGGCAACTCTGGAAGATGAGATCCCAGAGTCAATGCCAGTGACAACACAAAAGCCACAAGTAACCACTGCTGCTACTTCCTCACAGCAGTTGGAAGAAAGATCTCAACCCCAGCCTAAAACTCCTCCTGCATCCTCACAAAAGGATCAGGTTGTAATCACAGGGTCTCCACAATATGAAGCTCTAGATCCACTCGGATCTATCTTCCACAGTCCTAATCCCAAGGACATGTCTCTTTCAACACCCATACCCTCACCAATCATATTGCCACAATCAATAATACCCCTGTTGCATGCAGTTGATATGGCACAGACACAAACCAGTTCCTCTCTATCACCCATTACTGAGAGTATACCTCCACAAGTGACTGGGTCTGATGCTCATACCTCTGCTACCCCAGCAACAGCTGAGGAGGTTACACCCCCTGAGTTACAAGTAACTCTCGGTGGTAGTTCAAGTGGAGCAGCAACTACAACTGATGGATCAACAGATCCTCAGTTGGACAGTTGTTACATTACTAGGTTTATCCATGGCAACTTCGGTAACCACTAGTGAGTTAACTTTAACCACTGGTACCATCAAAGGTTTATCAAGTGCTGAAGAAAGAAGTCCCCAGTACCAAGAAAAAAGGGCATCAATGGATGATTTTTGGGACTCTGTTCCTAAGTCACACATTGATATAACCACCACTGGTGGGGATTCAGATGATCCTACTAATGTAGGTGATGATTCAAAATATAATGAATTGACGGCCAGAGTTGAAAATTTGGAATCTTCTATTGCCGAGATAAAAGATATGGTGCAGCAGCTGTTAGAAGCTCAAAAAGCCCAATCAACTGTTCCTCCTGCTCAAGCATCTGCTCCACAAGCATTTGCTGCAAATGAGTTATGGAATATTTTCCAACCAATGCTTGAAAAACAGCAACAAATGGCTGCTCAAAAGCATGCTCTTCAAGTACAAATGCTGGCCAACATGGTGGAATCAAGGTTCAAAGACACTCAAGCAGATATCAAGGCTATAAAGGCTAGCATACAAAAGACTGCTCAAAGTGAAAAAGGTCCATCTACCATCTTCTTCATGGATACACCCCTGGCAGATAATGCCAAAAAGGGGGAGAAAATCAAGTTGAGAAAGAAAGGTATAGAAGATGGGCTGTACATTGAACCAGAGGAACCCAAAACCTCAAAAACAGCTGATACACCAGTAGTTACAAAAACTACTGTCAGTAGCCAAACAGCTGTCATATCATCAATACACACCACCTCAACACACACTACAACCACTGTTCCACCACCATCACCTGTGTCCACAGCACAAAAACCACCAACAAAACCAAAAACCACCAAATCATCATCACCCCCTGCCAAAAAGCAGAAGACAACAGATGTTATAACATCTGTTGTAATGGCAACAGTGGTTGAAACACAAGTTGTTTCAACTACTGCTAGTCAACCACTGATCACCACCCAAACAACTACCACAATAACCCCTGCTCAAAAGCAGAAGACATCTGCTGAGACATCAGTAGTTGTAATGACACCAGCAGTTGAGACACCAGTTGTTTCAGCAGCTGTTAGTCAATCATCCACCTCTGCTCTCACTTCTCTTACATCACAACCAAAGCTTCTTAGTAGAAAAAGAAAGCCAATACCTGCCAATGAGGGAACACATGATCCTAATGCTGCAAAATATCCATTGGAAATTGAAGCTCTAAAAAATGAGATGAGGCAATTCTTTACAGAAGAAGATCCTTCAAAAAGAAGATTCTCCTCACTCATAGGCTACATGCCACCAGAGGATATGGATGACTATCTCAAAATAAAGGCAAGGCAAGCTAAAGTAAAAGCTAAGGTTGACAGTGAAAAGGAAAGTCTAAGCGAAGAAGGCATTGCTAAAAGACTGGAGTTCTACCTTGCAAAGGTAAAGCAGATAGAAGAATTTGCACAAGAACTAGACAAAGAAAAGGCTGATCAAAAGAAGAGGTTAAGAGAACAACTTCTAGCCTTTATCATGAAAGAAAAATTCTACCCTACAGAAGAACAACAGTTTAAAGAATGGCCATTAGTAGCTTTAAAGCATGAGGCTGAAAGGATCCAAAGAATCAAGAATGATCCTTCAAAGAAGAAAAATGCTCCAAACTGGAGTAAATACAAAAAGCTCATTGCTGATCTCACTGCTGAATATAAAGGAAAGAAAAGGGAGCTGGTGGATGCTAAGATGGACACTGCTGAAGCCATATCAAAATGGTCTAGGCAGCAGATTGATGAAGCCTATGAGAGGCTAAAGAAAAGGAAGAAAACTGCTTCAGATGCTTCAAAGAAAAGAGAACTGTTGGTGCATATTTGTGACAACAGCTTAGATTTGGTCTTTGGATATCTTGTAATTAGTTAAACGATAAACAGTTGCAGGTTTAGCTTTGTATTAGTGAGTTAATAGTGTTTGGGCTAAACTAAACCCATTTGGGTAAAGGGGAAACGAATTGGGCCTTGCCCATGTAGGAAACCCTAGTCCAACTTGTAAACCTTGTGTTATATAAACAAGGTTAGACATTAGGGTTTGAGGTTAATCAGTCAATTAGCCAAAACAGTTGTGAGAGATAGAATTTCGTGAGAGCTCCTACAGCTTGGACGAATCTGAGTGTGTTAGGGTTTTGGATTGATTGTAATTCGTGAGATTGATAATCAATAGAAACCTAGTTTGAAAGTGATTGCTGATTTCTGTTTCCTACACGTTTTCTGCTGTATTCTGATCAAGAGGATTCCGCACTCTTGATTGGAAAGACGATTTTGTGAAGATCCATAAGACTCAAGGGGACCTACAATTGGTATCAGAGCCTTAGGCTCTTGATTGCTCGGTTCAGAATTGTTTGCTGCAGAAACAGGGAGTGATTTTGAAATTTTTGTTAAACCTGAAAAATTAGGGTTTTTAAAAATTTTCGAAATTCTTGTGGGTTTGATAAAATTTTCGAAAATTTTTGCTATTTTGATCTTTTGGTTTGTTTGTTTGCTGATTTGCAGGTTTTCAGGATAGTTTCTGATTGACTGTTTGAAGGATTTTGGCTGAAAAAGCTTGAAGATTCGAAGATTGTTCTTCGTGTTCTTCGCGTTCTTCGTTCTGTTTCTTGTTTGATTTTCAAGAAATCACTTATATTTTGCTGTTTTGATTTTGCAGATTTGTGTTGGAGAGGAGATAAGATCTTCAAAATTTCGGAAAGATTGGATTTCCATACTGAGTTGGCGAATTTGATTAAATTTGCTGACTGACCAGCAAATTTAACTGATCCAGTATATTTACCAGCGAAATTAACTGATCCAGCATATTTAAATCCAAAGGCGACTTTGGTAATCGTGTTAGTTTCCACAGCGAAATTACCATGGTTTCAGCGAAATTAAGCAGTGATTTTGACCAGTGAAAGTGAACCAGCGAAATTAGCCGTTTCAGCGAAATAACCAGCAAACTTAAACTGACCAGCGAATTTAACTCAATACCAGCGAAATTAAGTGAAAACCAGCGAAATTAATAGAGGAATTAAGTGGTGGAATTTCAGTTGGCAAGCGTCGAAATTTTTTCAGTGTTTTGCAAATAGAAATTGATCTGCACCTCGTTTGACAGAACCGTTTGCGCCGTTAGATTCGTGTGATTTTTAGGACAAAAAAAAAAAAAAAACAATTTTCGGAGAAATCCCGAATTCGGTTTTTGACATTATATATCATTGGATTCGTCTTTTCGAGACGATTCTAACGGTGTAATTTGGTAAAAACAATTTTCGGAGAAATTTTGTACGGTTTTGTCAGTACGGTTACGGTAAAACGTGTTTAAAGATGATTAAAGTGGACAATGTCGAGAAGTGGCCAAAGCTTACAAATGTTAACGAATATGCTGTCTGGAAGGAGGAGTTTGAATTGGTTGTGAAGAGCGAAGATACCAGAATGTGGTATTGTATTATAGATGGATACATGGCTCCTACACGTCGTGTTGAAGGAAGGACAAAAGTGATTTCTTATGACAAGATGGATGAATCTGAGAAACTAATGGTTGATGCTGAGAAGAAAGCTTTAGCAGTGATAAAGATGTCCCTGCCTGAGGGAATTAAACATACCATCAAGCACTATGGGACTTCTTATGATCTGTGGGAAGCTTTACGAAAACGCTATCAGAATTCATCAAGACAGAGTGTAGGAGATCGTGCGTTAGATGAAGAAGCAGTTGCTGTGAAAGAAGAGAAGAAGAAAGCTCTTGAACAGAAGGCTGAGAAGAAGGCTGCAGAAGTTTCAAAGTGCATGAATGGTGTGAATGAACTTACAACAGAGGTGAAGGTAACACCAGAACCTGTAAGTCATACGTGTCATAATTGCACTGAACTACAGGGTGAAGTTGACAGACTATCGGAACAAAACAAAATTTGGTTGGCTGATTTGGAAAACCGAAAAGAGTTAAATGTTCTTTTGATTAAACGAGAGTCAAACTGTTTGGAAAAACTCAAATCAAATGAACAGGAAATTAGCAGTTTAACAAGCAAAGTCAATGAACTGTTACAGGTCATTGATTTGGCTCGTGAAACTGTGAAAGAAACGAATAACGAGCTTTCAGAAAAGTGCACAGAATTGGCTGATGCACAAGCCAAAATTGTAGAACTTCAGGGGAAGTTACATAATTTTGGGAATTCTTCGTTAGTCAGAACTCAAATTCAAAAAGGTTTAAAAAGAAGTAATGATAAAACAGTGGTGGGGTTTACTAAAGCTTCATCTTCTGACTACTCATTTTTACCAACTGAAGATGAGCTAACTGATTTTGTAACCACTGCACATGTAGTGGATCCGATAGCTGTGGACTTGCCAAGTAGTCCAGTTTCTTTGAAAGAATCTGTTGGGTCTAACAGTACACCTCATAAATTGGATGAGGATACTGAAGACAACAAGACCAACACATTTAAAAAGGGATCAACCAAAGAGAAAATATCCTGTTTTAAATGTCACAACAAAGGGCACGTGGCGAGTTGTTGTCCTTTAAAGAAAGGTAAGCAAAAAGTTGACGAAGTTATGGACGGGAACCAGGTTGGGTCAAGCAATAATGTGAAATCTGAATCTAGTTCAAAAACTTCCAATAAGAAGTTTTCGAAAAAGAGATCGTGCTTCAAATGTCACACCAAGGGATATGTAGCTAGCTGCTGTCCTAACAAAAAGAATGAAGCACAGGTGAGTGAGGAGAAAGGTTCAAATTCTCCAAAGAAATCTGCTCCCAAGCAACCACAGAATGTTGCTGTTGGTGTAGCTAAGGCTGAAAAAGGAACTCCTCAAGTTCCTCGTTTTCAAAGAAATCAACAAAGATTTCAGCCTAGATCTCCATCAAGCAGATATCAGAGACCTAGAAGCAGTTCACCTAAAATGAACAATTTTAATTCAAATAATTTCAGAGGTCAAAGTCAATATCAAAATCGATACCAGAATAATGGTGGTCGAAATTTTTATAACAATGGCTTTAGAAATTATAACTATAATGCTTCTTGGAATCAAAATCAAAATTTCCAAAGGTCAAATTGTCCAAATGTATATAGGAACCCTCAGGACCAAAGGCCTAGTGGAAATCAAAATCAAATTCCAACAGGTCTACGATCCAAGACTCCAGTTAGGAGTAATGGATATTGGATGGATGTTCCGGTGGTTGGTGAATTTGGACGACCCAAGACCATTAAGGCTTGGGTCCCTCAATCTAACTAATTTCTTAGTTGGTGTGTGCAGGAGCTGCTAAGGAGGATTATCAACTTATGTTGATAGTGGCTGCTCTAGGCACATGACGGGGGATGTGAGATTGTTGATATATATGTATATTAAATGATTTAAATTGAAGTTCAAAGTGCTGAGTCGACACAGAAGATAACCTGGCAGATCTTTATACTAAAGCATTTGACAGGGCTCGCTTTGAACACTTAGTCGAACTCAACGGGATGAGGAATCCTGAATAACTGGTTTTTCATAAGAATTTTTGTAAATAGTTTACTGCTTTTCTTAAAAAAATCAAAAACACAAAAAAAAAATTGAAAAATCAAAAACATAAAAAAAAAATAGAAAAATCAAAAATGAGTTATCACTGTGTGAAAAGAAGAAATGATAGTACATCAGCAAGTTAGACTGCCACACTGAAGTTGAACCTAAATTGCTTAAGTGTGATAGCAGCTTCATCATATGATGTACCAGTAGGCAAAAAGCATGAAATAATCAACTTACCAATGTGATATAAACATAAATGAACTGAATATGAGTGGGGAACACATCAGTGTGTATGGTTTAATGACCTTAATTCTTGCGTTAATAGATTGCCAAAATCTGAAGTTTTGGGTCTTTATTCTGTTATTTCATCTAGGGATATCTTGGCTGTCTGTCTGTTAGAACTAAAATTGTACATGACCTCAGGAAAGAAAGTCACTTGGAATTAGCTCATTTCTATTTGAATGTCTGTATGTTTTCCCGATACACACAATTTTGATATGATTTTGAAATCTTCTCTGAAAAAAATCGTGTACCTCCTCTGCTGCATCCAGATATATGCTGACCTGGAGGTGCTAGGCAACGACAGCTTCTGCTGCATCCAGATACATGCTGACCTAGCTGTTCGTTGTCGCGCTATAGATCTAATACACCCGAAAGAGGCCCTCAAGTGCCCAAAAGAAACCCAATAAACCTATATCAAACTGAGAAAATCTCATTTGATTTGTATATTATACCATCTCTACTAAGATCTATTCTTTTCTCTTCTCAACCTAATCCCAGTTAAGATTTCAGAACTCTGGATTGGACTTCTGAAATATGTGGTAGGGAAGATACTTGCATGATAGTGTGTGCTGTTTATATTTCCAGGATTTGATTTGTATTTATTTGGGTGTTCATGGTTACGAAATCAAAACATGATAAAACAGTTTGAATGCAGAACTAGACACAGTCAGGATATCTTAAAGGATGCCATCAGTATACTCACCTACTACGATGAATCTTTGTGCATACCTTGATCGTGGGGGTATATCCTGAAGTGGGACACGCTCGTATTTCAGAAAATAAAATTAACTTAACGTATCATATGGTAATGGAACTTGAAATGTTCATGCATTTTGTTTAAGTGGACAAACATACTGGTAATCGTCTTGAACTGCTTTTCACGAAAAATTAAATAAAGAATTATATGATTGTGTGAAACAGTTTGCTTGTGCTGATATGATCTTCTTACCAGTGATTCTCACAAAAATAGAGTGTTTATTGTTTTTGTTATTTACTTGCTTTCAGAAAAATATAAAAATCCAAAAATAGTGTCTTTTTCTGTTTAAAATTCTTAACGTACGGAAAACTGTTATTCTTGGAGGAATTGTTACCGATAGGGGGAGACAGTGTTAGAAAGTGAGTTCAAAATTTTTTAAATCAGACAGGTTCTTGTGTGTTGGAAAAAAGTTTTGCGTGTTGGTGATCAGTGGAAAAAGCTTAATCTGTTATACAGTTTAACTAATCTCTTGAAAAATAATAATTTGTTTAACTTATGTTGAAAAATTCTTATGGTTTCTCGAGATGTTTGTTTTATAGTATACAGATTGAAGCAGTGTGTTGGTGAAAAGTTGCTGTGAAGATGAGAGTTTGATTGGATGCATGGTAGAACCTCCTTTCTATATTGCAGACAAGATTGAAGAGTTTGAAGATTGCTGTGAAAATGCTAAACTGGAGTTTACTCAAACGCTAACGTTTTGAAGATTTGGTAATTGGATGCATCAGCTTAGGGGGAGTCTGTTGCTGACAGAAGCTGTTGAAGCTGAAGCTATCCAAAGACCAAAGACAGTGCAAGACTACTTGAAGATTGCAAGAAGACCGAAGACAAAGTTTTGACTCAAGACAAAGTTTTTATGAAGCTATTGTCAAGGGGGAGTTTGTTGGTGCATATTTGTGACAACAGCTTAGATTTGGTCTTTGGATATCTTGTAATTAGTTAAACGATAAACAGTTGCAGGTTTAGCTTTGTATTAGTGAGTTAATAGTGTTTGGGCTAAACTAAACCCATTTGGGTAAAGGGGAAACGAATTGGGCCTTGCCCATGTAGGAAACCCTAGTCCAACTTGTAAACCTTGTGTTATATAAACAAGGTTAGGCTTTAAGGTTTAGGTTGATCAGTTAATCAGTTAATCAGCCAGAACAGTATTTGAGAGAGAATTTCGTGAGAGCATACTAGGCTTGGACGAATTTGGTAGTGGTTAGGGTTTTGGATTGATTGTAATTCCTTGTGATTGATAATCAATAGAAAACCCGGTTTGAAAGTGAATTGCTGTTTCAGTTTCTACACGTTTTCTGCTAATTCTAATCAAGAGGATTCCGCACTCTTGATTGGAAAGACGATTCTGTGAAGATCCATAACATCAAGGGGACCTACAAGAACATATGATGAAGCTTGAACAGAAAATTGAAAACCTCAAGACAATGTTAAAATCAGCAGACAGTCCTACTCTTGGGTCAAACCAAGTTGAAGGCAAACAGCTGACTGAAGAAGAGGTCATAGAAAAAGAAGCAGAGTATCTCAAGGACACCATCTTAAAAATGGGTCTGAATGAAGACAGCTCATCAAAGCTTCAAAACCTTTTTAAGAAGGTACTCAACAAACCTGCATCTCCAAGCACTGCAAAAGACAAGACAGAAGTTGAAAGACAAGAGCTTATTGAACAAGAAACTGCAGAAGATATAGCTGCAGCAGACAAAGTCATTGAAGAAGCTTTCAAAAGAATGTCTGAAAGTCTGCAGATGTTTTCAAGACCATCATCCCTCAACTCATCAGCAAATAAGTCTCTCCCAAGAAACCCACTTGGCTTTAAAATACTAAAGTGGATGTCTGATCAAAAGACCCACGTATTGACCCTGGTCAGAGCCAATGGCGAAGTAAAGTACATATCAAGGAAAGAAGCACTAGGCCTTAGTGTTGAAGATTTGCAGGATCTCCTTGAACTTTCACTGTGCAGGGATGAGGATGACCAGAGTGCAAAGGAATTTGAAGCTGAATTCAAAGAACAAGCTAAGGCACTCTTGATGAGTAATAAAGGTCCTGAATAATGAAGGGTTTTGGCATTATCTGTTCCAGGGGGAGATTGTTGGGATTGAACCCTACCAGAGGAACAGATAATGTAAAGCCAAAACCGGATCACATCAGTGGACTATCAATAAGCAGCAGTTTACACTTTGCTCTCCCCTTGACAGTGGTATTCTAACAGCTGATGGATCTTAACTGCTGCTCAACTACAACAACTGATAAACCAAACACTGATGATACTCCAAAGACTGCTGAAGACAAACTCTGTTGTTCTATCTACTGCTGTGTTCTAAGTACTGCTGAAGACTCAAGCACTGCCCACTCAAAGACTGATCACCTTTGAAGAAAGCACTGAAGTTCAACATCAGTGCTCAGGCTACAACAGTGGAACGTGAAGCAGTAGTTATCTCTAGTTTGTATTATGCTGATTATCAGATGTAGTATATCAGTAGTTTGTATAGAACAGTGTTTATAGTTTGTTAGGTCGTTAGATGTCACTATCATGGTGACGTCAGCTGAGGTACATCAGTAGTTTGGTTTGCCTATAAATAGAGCGGTACTCTGTACTGTTACATTTGATTCGTTTTGAGTGAGTTCTCCTCCTCAATTCAATCCTTTCATCTTGTGCAACCAACTCTGGAGTATCAGGCTGAGGGGGAGTTTAGTATGTAAACATGCTGTAATCATTTGCTTTGTATTGTTTAATCCTTCAACTCAATGAAAAGCATGTGTTTATCAAACTATTTTCTTTCTTTGATTGTGTTTACAAAGTTTGCTACTCATTTCCGCTGCACTTATATCATTTCATATATTCTAATTATTCATTTTATGCAAACAAACACAATCATGTCAGCCTCAGATCCTAACAGACGACTTTTCTATCTTTGGAGATTCATACGACCAATGCTTCGATAACCTTGAACGAATGCTATCCCGATGTGAGGAAACTAACCTCGCCCTTAACTGGGAAAAATGCCATTTCATGGTAACGGAGGGAATAGTACTCGGTCATAAAATCTCAAGCGAGGGAATGGAGGTTGATCGAGCCAAAATAGACACTATTTTCCAATTACGTAAAAGGTCTAATATTGGATAGAATATGATTTCGAAACAGTGCTTTACCCCTAGATGTCCAGTCAACTGCAAATAATATTTCTTTTTTTCTTCGACCTTTGTATTGTAAAAAACAGAAAAAATAAAAAAATAAAAATAAAACAATCTAAATCATAACTAAAATAAAGAAAAGGAAGATGAACGGGGCTAAGCGATCTGCCGAAGCTGTGGGTCCATTTACTCCGAAATTTAGACAAAAATGTAAGGATTCATCAAAGTTAGAAAAAGATTCAAAAAGAGGATCCTAAGTTCTCAAGATGGGCGTAGTTATTAATGACTGGACGAAACCAAGAAATTCCCTCTTTCCTTTTTTTTTTCAATTCTCTACCCCCATCCTCTGTTAGAGCTATCAGAAGCTTCCAAGGACATGCCGGATTTTATAGGCGATTTATCAAAGACTTTTCTAAAATCTCAAGCCCTCTAACAAAATTACTTGAAAAAGATGCCCCTTTCATCTTTGATAAGGATTGCAATCAAGCGATTCTATCACTAAAAGAAATGCTAGTCTATGCACCTATCATGATAGCGCCTGATTGGAAGTTACCTTTCGAAATCATGTGTGATGCAAGTGACTTTGCAGTTGGAGCCGTCTTGGGATAAACAAAAGATAAGCATTTTCACCCAATTTATTATGCTAGTAAAACACTTATCGATGCACAAGAAAATTACACAACAACAGAAAAAGAGTTACTAGCCGTGGTATTTGCTTTTGATAAATTCCGTTCTTATCTTGTTCTTTCTAAAACAACAGTCTATACAGATCATGCAACCATTCGATATCTCTTCAAGAAACAGGATGCTAAACCGCGTTTGATTCGGTGGATTTTACTCCTCCAAGAATTTGATATTGAAATCAAAGACAAAAGAGGAGCAGAAAACACCGCAGCAGATCATCTTTCGCGCTTAGAAGACCCAGCTTTGGAGGCAACCTGGGACGAGCAAATAAATGAAAAATTTCCAACGGAGTCCCTGGAAATGGTGGAATACAGAGAAGAGCCATGGTACGCCGACTATGCTAACTACCTAGCTAGCGGTATAGTCGCCAAAGGATGGCCACATCATCAAAGAAAGAAATTCTTTGCCGATGTGAAGCATTATTTTTGGGAAGATCCTTATCTTTTCAAAATGTGTGCCGATCAACTCATCCACCGATGCGTACATGGTAGTGAAGCAAGAAGAATTCTCCGCCATTGTCATGAAGGTCCATACGGAGGACATCATGGTGCCACTAGTACCGCACGAAAGGTATTTGATTCAGGATTTTATTGGCCAACCATTTACAAAGACGCCCAAAGTCTTGTCAAGACATTTGACGCTTGCGAAAGAACATGTAATATTTCTTCCAAAAACGAAATGCCACAAAATGGCATTCTTGTTTGTGAAATTTTTGATGTATGGGGACTCGACTTTATGGGACCTTTCCCACCGTCAAAAGGAAACAAATATATACTTGTGGCGGTAGATTACTTGTCTAAATGGGTCGAGGCCGAGGCACTTCCAACGAATGATGGAAGAGTCGTGGTAAGATTTCAGAAAAAAATTATTCTCTCGTTTTGGAACACCTAAAGCATTAATAAGTGATAGAGGTACCATTTTTGTAACCAACAACTTGAAAATTTTTTAACAAGATATGTGGTCTATCAACGGGTCTCAACGGCATATCACCTTCAAACAAACGGACAAGCCAAAGTGACTAATAGAGGTTTAAAATGAATACTCGAAAAAACCGTAGGGTTAAATAAAAAGGAATGGGCCGATAAACTAGATGATGCTTTATGGGCTTTTCGAACCGCTTATAAAACAACAATAGGTACAACCCCATATAAGCTCGTCTATGGAAAAAGCTGTCATTTGCCAGTAGAAATTGCACACAAGGCCTACTGGGCAATTAAAAATGTAAACTTAGATTTCGAATTTGCCGGTAAAAATCGATTTTGCCAATTAAATGAAATAGATGAATTAAGGAATTATGCATACTCTAACTCTGAAATTTATAAGGAAAGAATGAAATACTTGCATGATAAACACATTAAACCTAATGAATTTCGGGTAGGGGATCAAGTTCTATTATTTAATTCACGACTTCGATTGTTTCCTGGTAAATTAAAGTCTAGGTGGTCAGGACCTTTTTCCGTCACCCATATTTTCCCACACGATGCAGTAGAAATTAAATCTCGGAATGGAATTCCATTCAAAGTCAATGGCCAACGGCTGAAGCTCTATCAAGGATTCATTGAGGATGAGGAGGAAGAAATCTCACTTCAAACGGTTGAAGAATGAAAGCATCGACATCATACCTGGTATGTTACGAACATGCGGGTTGACATCTAAATCGGTAAGTCTTCTAACCAAGTTTTTGGGAAACAGGGCACTCACACGAGCACTAATATATATATATATATATTTATATATATATATATAGGGTGGAGTTATTGTAAAAAAGACTAAAAGTGTGGGAAAGGTAAGAAAGAATCTCAACCATTAGATTAAAATTAATTGAAAAGGGTAGGATTGTAAATGCTTTAACAAATTCAAATATGGTAATCCTTGATTTAATGATTTGGAGAGAGAAAAACCTGGATTTTAGGACTTATAACCGTCCATAAATATAACACCATTCAGAGCATGTTCATACATGGTGTTTTAAATATAACACAATTCAGAAAATATAACACCATTCAGCTAAAAATAACACCATTCAGCACAAAAATAACACCATTCAGCAGTAAATAAAAAAACGCCATTCAGTACAAGAAATATAACACAATTCAGTACAAAAATAAGACCATTCAGCACAAAAATAACAACATTCAGCAGTAAATAAAAAAAACACCATTCAGCACAAAAATAACACCATTCAGTACAAAAATAACACCATTCAGCATTAGATAAAAAAACCATTCAGTACAAAAACAACACCATTCAGTACAAAAATAACACCATTCAGCACAAAAATAACACCATTCAGTACAAAAATAATACCATTCAGCACAAAAATAATACCATTCAGCATAAAAATAACACCATTCAGCCCAAAAATAACACCATTCAGCATTAGATAAAAAAACCATTCAGTACAAAAACAACACCATTTAGTACAAAAATAACACCATTTAGCACAAAAAATAACACCATTCAGCAGTAAATAAAAAAAACACCATTCAGTACAAAAAAACACCTCTGTATCATCTTCTCCACTTCCGGCACCACCACTGGCACTTCCGGCACCACCACTGCTGCACCACCGCTGCCGATCCGCACAACCACTGCCGCTGCCCGCTCGCCATCGCCGCTGCCGCTCGCCGTCGCCGCTCTTCGCTCGCCGTCGTCGCTGCCGCTCGTCGTCGCCGCTGTTCTATCGATATGGAGGTTTATCGGTATTAGGGTTTTGAAATTGTAGAGAGAGAGAGAGAGAAACTGTACGATCAATTGGAGAGAGATCGGAATTATAGGAATTTTGATTTACAGTTTCCTATTTTGAATAGATATAAAGACTTTATTACCCCTATAATTTTCAGTTCAGTCCAAATTAAGAAAAATATTAACCATTTTGGTCCCTATTGATCTCAACCATTAGATCAAAAGATCTAATGGTTAAGATTCTTTCTTACCTTTCTCACACTTTAGGCCTTTTTTATAGGATCCTCTACCTATATATATATATATATATATAATTGCCCGCCCATGGGGCTGTGCTCAGCGAGCACGGGGCCGTGTCCGCGTAACTATCGGGATAAAACCCCCTTTTCAACACAGTTTCTTCATTCCACACGCCCCGTTTCCCCGAAAACTCTTTGGCTCAGGCGATTTTTCTGCAAGATTTCGACATCTCCTCTACTTCTAACAACATCAAGGTATGATTCTATTATCATTAGTAGTTAGATTAAGCACTTGCATGTAGTTTAACATCAAAAATCTGGGGAAAAATCTAGGGTTCTTGAACTTCAACCGGATCGAACCTCAAATTTTTGCTTAGATCTGTTTGCATTAGTATAGATACATGTTATAGGAAGTAAATCAACTTGTATTGTTTGTAGATTTGTCCGATTTCTCACTAAATCCCCAAACCCTTGTTTTTGAACCGAAAAAAGATAAAATTGAAGGGGTAAACGGTTTGTTTTGAGAAAAACGGCACTTGGGGTTTCATTTTTGGGAAAAACCGCCCCTACTGGACCAAAAATTTTCAAGTTTTCAGGACCGGGTAGAAAAATGGGAATTTTGGTAAAAAGACGCCTGGACACGAGGTCGTGCTCGCTGAGCACGGGGGCGTGTCCAGCCAAATTCAGTCCAACATGGGGCGTGTCCGCTGAACACGGGGGCATGTTCAGTCGACTGTTTTAAGTTTTCTCTAAATTTTCAGTGTTTCTTGCTAATTGTTTGGTGTTTTCTTTCAGATGGCCAAGAAGTTCACTCGATGCAATGCTAACAAGTTGGCGGCTCAAACTCGTTATGACGTGTTAAAGACTACGCCCGAGGAGAACCCCTGACAAGAATGCACAAACACTCTTGAGGCAGTGAACCAACTGGACCGATTCAACACTATTGTTACCGGCCCATTACGAGCCGCCCTTTGCACTCGGCTTCACTCTGTGCATGAATACATCATGGAGTTCTACAGCACGCTCGTCTTCAACATAAGAGCTGAACCGTTTGACAATGAAGGGTTGGAGTTTCGCTGTGGAGGAACCACATACCGGATCTCAATTGCTCAATTTGGGGCTTTGGTGGGGTTATACTCGGAAGAAGATGTTGGGGATGAGGAAAACACCGACGGTCTCCGCGAGATCAAGGAAAGTGACCGCCAAGCTGCTTGGGCTCAAATAGGAGAAGGCCATTACAACCCAAGCCGAACTAAGAGTACCCATTTGAGAGACCCTCTTTACCGCTACATCCACAGGGTCCTCACCTACTCTCTTAGTCAGAGGCACGACATCAGCGGTGTTGTCGGTTTGTGGGATATACTATCCTTCATTGCATCCACAACCGGGTCAACCTTGACGTTCTATATCTCCTGCTCCGAAACATGCATTGGAACCAGCTCGCTACTCCCCTAATTCCTATCTTCTTTGGAGGGTGGATATACCGCCTTTTCAAACACTTCGTGAACATGCCGAGGTCCTTCCACAAGGGGCCATGGTCGGGGAGAGTAGACATGGTCATTTGCCGCTCCATGAACTTGATTAATGAAGCAGATGACGGGACGGTCAGATTCCAAACGGTTCAAGGGCATGCATGGAACCCGCAAGAAGAACTCGTCTTACACGCTCCACCCATCCATCCCCCTCCTTAGTACCATTACCAGCACCATGGTGATCCGGGTCAGTCCTCCTCACAAGAAGGCGGTTTTCCAAATTTTCAAAGCTTACATGATTTATTGCAGGAAAACCTCGTGTGCACCAGGAACACCTACAATATGGCTAGCAACACATACACCCGGGTCAGAGCGATAGAGAGAAACATCCCCGACATACAAGATGATATTGGGAACATCCGGGAGTATATGGCGGGCCACAGAGGAGGTGATGATGATGAAGACGAGGACATGGATTAAGCGGGAATAGTAGAAGGTAGCATCCCATGGTTGGAGGTCCCACATGTTAACCCCCTTATCTCACAAACAATTTCCGGCCTGCGTGCCATTTGTTGAACAATTTACTTTCTTTAACTCTTTTTAGTTTCTGCATTTCTTTTTTCTTTTTAACTTGTGACGTGGATGATTAACTTTGGTAATTTAGGTTGTTTGTAATGATTGGTGAGGTATTTATTAGTTAAACAGGTATACACGAGGCTTAGAGCACTAAACATTAGTGCTACTAAAGCCGGGACTAGAAAACCGAAGCTAGAAACCTGTTTTACACCTTTGCAGTTTGTCCACACGGGGTCGTGTTCAGCCAACACGCCCCCGTGCCCATTGCCCCAGACCTGCTATTTGTCTAACTTATGCAGATTTTTGCAAGACACGGGGTCGTGCCCAGCCGACACGCCCTCGTGTCCACCTTCTGTAAGTTCCCGTTACTGGCAATCTGACCACGGGGCCGTGTTCATCTAACACGGGCCCATGTCCAGTTGCCCAGTAACATAAAAATTTGTTTTTAACACACTTTTACACATTCAGTCAACCTAAAAACTTATTTTTGGGACACATTGAGGACAATGTGTAATTTAAGTGTGGGGGGGGGATGCAAAAACCTTGAATTTTGCAAGTCCTAATTACAAGCCTTACACAAATCCTTATTGGAACCGCTAAACACCCCAAATTTTTTTCAAAAACTTTTCATTTTTTTACTTGTCTTGGTTTAATTTGGGAATTACAATTTCTAAAAATGTTATATTTTTACAAGTTTACAACCGATAGCGTCGTGATAAAAAGAACCAACATAAGAAAATTATGAAACGACATGACAAATCTAGTTAAAATTTGATTATATATACTTGATCACATAAAACCCCATTGCCACAAAAAGTGAGTTTTGAGCCTTTATTGAGCATAAAAATACACATCTTTAAACTAAATGCTCATTTTTCGTTTCTTGTGTGAATAGCCGCTTGGTTCTTACGACTCTAGAACTTGCCATGATGATACATTCCCAAGTAAGTAAATGATGGAGGCATTAGGACTAACCCTTTTTATTTCAACACCATGGACAATCAAACAGAAACAGTAAACTACATTGATAATAGACCTAGACCGTCAGGTCCTCCGACGGGTACCTACAACCAAGGATGGCGTAACCACCCTAACCTTGGTTGGAGAGAACCCGACAATAGTAGTAACCAACAAAATCAAAACCAATGAAAAAACTTTCAACAACCAAGAAATGAGTCACAAAATTTCTCTCACGCCTCATCTCAAACACCGAAAAGAAAAACTCGGATCGGTTTCAACAAATGGAATCGAACTTTAGAAATCAACAAGCTAGTATTCAAAACATTGAAAAACAACTAAATCAACTAGCTCAAAATTTCTCCGAGAGACCACAAGGCGCGTTAGCCAGCAATACCGAAACCAACCCAAAGGCGCAAGTACATCTCATCACATTGAGAAATCGTACCGTAGGTCCCGAAGAGGTTCCACTGCCTCCAACTGAAAAGAGTCCGTCTAACCAAACCGCAACTTCGCCAATTTCCGCCAAATCAAGAGCCTACCAAGAATCCTCTGGTACTGAAGAAACACTAGATAAATGGTCGGAACCGAGATATCTAGGGGGTTTGAATCCGCATAAAAGGTTAGTTCTCTCTCAATTGGTTCAGTGGTGATCGAACTTCTTCTCCGGCTATTCTGCAAAACAGAACACCGTTAGCCTCGTCAAGGGGAGAAGAGGGTTCTCTCCTTGACCCGACTCCGGTGTGAGAATAAGTATTTGTATGGAGAAGATAAAGGTACTTGAGTAGTGAGATTGGATCTGAGTTTTTACCTGAAGAATTCTCCTATTTATAACCGAGAGTTTGGGAGGGAAAATCTGTTATTGAAAAGATAACGGAAGATGCTAACACCGTAGCGGTTATCTTTCCTTCCGTTAAGTCTTTTTACTCTTCGTTAAGTTGCTTTGATCCGACGTAAGTGCACAGGGATCACGACTTGATCTACGGTTGGGGAATTGCCATGTGGAAAGTGGTTTGAGTGGAGATCATTCTCCAATTACATGCTATCGTTGTGATTTCAGGAATGTTTGTGATGATGACACGTGTCCAGACGGTTATAACCGTCCGGGTGGTGCACGCATGTATTTCTTCTAGAAGATTACTGCTGTAATCTGGTGTGACACCTCTTAGTGTGTACACAGTTGGATAGATCCCAAGTCTGGGTAAAATAATATCCAAGTCTGGATATTTGGGTGGACGTTTTGGTTTTAGGGTTTTGACCCTTGTTAAATGGAAAACGGCGCAAGGGTTCAGTTTTCCCTTTGGGCGCGCGACTATCGCTCGTTAATTTCTTCCTTCCCTCTGCAAGACTAATGCGCGGCCGCGCAAGGTCAAAAAGGTTGAAAGGTCGGTTTGGTGGTACGGTCCCATATCTTTTCTGTGGGATTTTTGGGACCTTACCCCTTCAAGTCCCCCCAGTCTAGTGTTGTACTTATGCAAATAAGTGGAGCACTGGACTTAGGAGAGAGATGGTTTTTGAGCGCGAAAAAATGAGAAATCTTCTATGAGAAGACTTAATTTTATTCTGGGAATTTTGGAAATCTTTTGTCTTTATAGGACGGTACAGCTAGGACTGTAGGTCAAGCTGACACTGTCAGGTACATGCTGCTTTTCGTGCCTTTCACGCGCGTGTGCAGACGCGTGTGTACTTTTTCTGCTCTGTTGAGGGATTGTGATACCGAAAAATTTGCTGTGACGGTTCCCGATGCTTATTTATTGCGATGAGTATATAACGTTTGGGTAACCTCCTAATGTCATCATTGTTCCGTTGAAACTTTTCCCCTTCCTTTCTTTTCTTGAGAAATCCATCATTCTTCTTTTTATGTCGACCAGAGAAAATCAAGAAAGTCTTGCTGAAGAGATGTCTTCTGAACTTCCACCATTGAAGTGGCCGAGGGGGTCCTTTGACGGTTTGATGCGAAATCTTAAGTTTCCGGAAAGTTGGGGTGCTCTGTATCCTGAAGAAGGGCAGACGGCGGCAGATGCTCCGTCTGGGTATATCACCCTTTTCTGGGATTTCTTCTGTGATGGAAACTTTCGTTTGCCTGCAACGACGTTTCTTCTTGACATCCTTACATTTTATAACATTCATCTTTCCCAACTGCATCCTATTGGTATGGTTAGGGTTCGACATTTTGAGTTCGTGTGTCGGACTATGAATATTGAGCCGACCGTTCCTCGATTTAGGGTTTTTCACCAAATGCACTGTACCCAGGGGTTTTACTCTTTTGTTCAGAGAGCTTCTGCAAAGAAAATTTTGCTCAATCCTCCGAAATCCTTCCACGATTGGAAACAGAAATTTTTCTTTATCAAGGCCGGAGTGATTCCGATGAGGATGGTGTTGAGGGGAAAAGAGGATGTTCCTATTGAAACACTCCAGACCCCTTCTGAGGAAACTTGGTACCAGGATCTGAAGGAGATACCTAATATTGCTTTACCGGAGAAAGCCCTTGTCGGAGCTGGAATGAGTTTAAACTGGAAGATAGATCGGGACGACAAGCCTGTCTACACCGAGGGGGGCCATGGTACGGTATGAGTTTTTTTTTTTTTTTTTTTTTTTTTTTTTTTTGAGACTGTCTGTTTTTTCCTGCAGTTGTTTCACTGTATGTTGTTGCCTACAAAAGAGAAGGGGGGAGAATGGGTACCATCAAGAAAAATCCTGATGAAGAATTTTGGTACGATCGTATTGCAAAGAATTTTTCTTTTCCGCGGGACGCGGATCTGTCTGATCCTCCTGCTGCTGGCGTAGGTAAGATTGTGTTCGTTATTTGTCCTAACTTTTTACTTCATGCCTTAATTGTTCTTTGCACTTTGTAGGTGAGTTGTCAAACTTGGGCGTAGGCCCTGAGAGGAAAAGGCGCGCTACGGCTAGTAATGTTGCGCCTAAGAAAGGTGATGCTGGAAAGACTCAATCTTTCAAAGTTAGAAATGTTGAGAAGAAAGGTATGCGCCATTCTTCTGACAAGTGTGATTATGTGGTGGTTTCTGATACTTTGGAGGGTCTTACGCCTGCAGTTACTATTCGGCGACCGAAATCAGAGCCGAAAGATTCTGCTGATATTCCTCCATCTAACCCAGATGATCCAATTGACTTAGAATCTAGTCCTGAGCATTTGGTGCGGAGGGGAGCAAGCAAGAGAAAACAAACTGATGTCAACACGGAGGGTCAGCCTCCCAAGAAGGTTCAGAGAAAGAAGATTACCCGAAGGGGTAACCTTGATGCTTTTGTTACGGGATCTGTTCCTGGTAAGCAGCGTCTTCTCTTGTTTCCTTTTTATGGGTTAGATTCTTACAGTTTTTTATTTTTGCAGCGGCTCCTGTTGTTCCGACTCCCACAAACGTGCAACCTGTGGTGAATGAAGAACTTCCTCCTACCCCTCCGCATGCTCCTGCAGCTGCTACGGAGGGTGTAGATGACGCGGAAAAGTCTGTTGAAACCGAGAGGTCTGCTGATGCTGGCCTGGATAATACGGATAATCCTTCGACTCCCGAGGTGGTTACTCAAGACCAAAGGGAAGGGGCAACTGAAAAAGTTCCTACTCATTCGCCTTAAGATACTATGCCAGAGCATGTTGAGAGGATGACTGTTGAAGAACAAGACTCGTCTGCCAATGTTAGTAAACAATCTCCTATCCGCCCAGAAGAAACTTTGGGAGATTATTACTATCGGAGCTATTCGGAGAAGGATGCTGCTGACCTTCACGCCCCTGTCTGGAATTTGAAGAAAGGGGATAATTTTGCGGACTGGCATGCGTGCCAAGATTGGTTGCAGGGGATACTTCCGCCTGGGGAGGTCAAGTTTCAAGAAAGCCGATCTTACGATCAGGCCTATCAGTCTTACGTTGCTGAGACCGCCTCTCATGTTTCTACCACCCATCGTATTGTTCGGGAGTGGTATAATATGCATAAGGAGCAGAAATCTTTTGCGGCGGCTCAGAAGAAATTCTCCAATGATGAGAGACGTCTGGCCCAATTGATGGCGAAACTAAAAGATGATCAAGCCAAGTTTGAGGCTGAGCGGAAGACTGAGGAGTGGTCTGTTGCTGGTTGGAAAAGAAAGGCTGAAGCTGAAGCTGCTCTTCTTTCTGAGGAGCGAAAAAACTGGAGGAAGATTTGTGAGAAGGATAATGCAGAGAAGGCAAATCTCCGTACTATTATAAATAACCTCAAAGCTGATGTTGAAAAGCTGAAGAACCAAGATGCGGAGGTTGAGAGATTGCAGAAAGAGAAAGCTGACTTGGAAGCTTTGTTGGCAAAAACTCGTGCTCATAGGGAACGTAGCGAGCAGCGGGAGGTACAAGCTTTAAGCACTCTTGCCATTAGAGATAAAGAACTAGAAGAACTTACTGCTTTGGTTTCTGACTAGGAACGACTGAAAAAGGACCTGGAGCTTGCGCGTTCCGAACATGCTGAATCCTCTCGCCGCTTGACTGAGACTGAAGAGAAACTGGAAAATTCGGAGACGGCGCGGGCTTCCGCGGAAAGCGAGCTTGAGCCTTTAAAGAACGATATGACCTGGTTGAAGGATCGTGGGATTGCTTGTGTAAGATCCCTCCCTTATATATGCGCTTGCTTTTGCTTTCTTTCTTTTCTTTTGTGTTAACCACTATTGATTTGGTTTCATAGGTTGCTGAATCTGTGTTAAACTCTAAGGAGCTGGATAAAACTGTTGCGGATTTAGTGGTTGCTGCGCGGCGGGATGGTTATGCGCAAGGTTATGCAGAATGCTCCCATCATGTAACGAGTGCACTGAAGGTTACTTGGGATGACAACAAGTCTGCTACTTTTGGTGTAAATACTGCGGCCGCGCTTGCTTCTATCGGAGTTTAATAACTTACAACTCCCAGTTATGGAGTTGATAAATGTAGCGCTGCAATCGGACGATCCGGTAACGCAGCTTAAAGAAATCTTTCCTGATGAGGAAGAAATTTTAGAGTAGGGTGAAATTTGTTTTCTGAACAATTTGTGTTTTTCCCCCTTTGTTTTTTGTGGGATGTATATCCTTGTTTTGTTGCGCTGTTTGCGTAAAAATTCGAAACACTGCCGTGTTTGAATCTTGTTAGGGCGTATTTGTACGCTGAAAGTAATATGTTTCTATTTGTTTGGATGCCTTTACAATTTTTTGCATGAGTACAATTGCTTTTACTTAAGTAAGGCGAATGAAGTTGGTATGAAGCTCATGCATGGAGTTTATGGTTGTTTGTGAAGTAATCACTGACCGCGAATGGAGCTTAGTTTATACTACCATAATGTTTTCGAGCTTACTAAAAAGAAATTGCATGCATTTTGTAAATACAAATGATAGAAACTTTGTAATTTTTATTGATGGATAACGCGCAGAGGCATTACAAAGTCTTAATAATTAGATGGAACTTAACTTAGTTTTGCCATCTTTGACGTTTTTTCCCGCGGGGAATTCTGCAGAGTCTCTTAGGTCTTGGCCAGTTTGTTGGAGGTTTCTTCTCCCCGGGTGATTTGCTTTATCTCCTTGCCATATTCTGGAGTAGATGCGTAAACTCCCCATTTTTGAGAGCTTTCTCTATCTCGGTGCGTAAGGAAATGCAATTGTTTGTGGTGTGTCCCGTATCCTTATGATATTCACAATACTGCGCTAGGTCCTGACCACGTTTACTCTTCATCGGGATTGGCGGTTTAAACTGATAATCCTCGGTACTCAGGACTTCCGCCGGGGTCTTTGTTAGTGGGGTCCACTGCCTCTCCCTGTTTTCATGCTTGTTATCTCTCTGAGCAGAGAGTTTGTTAATTGTTGCGCGAGCATCTTCAGAGGAGCGGCTTCCAGATGACTCGCGCCATGATTTCTTGAATCTTCGTTCGCCCGTTGCGCTTAAATCTGTGGGCCTGCTCTGTGGTGGTGGCGGTCTGTTTGTCGTAAGGTTTTTCTCTGTTTGTGCGTAAACTTTAGCCGCCGCCATTATCTTTTCCCAACTCTTGGGGAGGCCTTCTGTTCCGGACAGCACTTTGACCATATCATCACATCTGACCGCGTACTTAAACTGAGCGCGGATTAGCTGTTCGTGGACACCACCGATCTCCAATACTTCCTTATTGTACCTGGTTATAAAATCTTCCAAATTCTCATCATCTCGACGCCATATGTTCATGACATCAGATGTATCCCGCGTGGAGCGCCTTTGCTAGCTAAAGTGCGTTAAGAATTTTTGGCGCAGATCTTTCCATGACTCGATTTGCCCCGTTGGTAGATTATCAAACCAGATTCGCGCTAGCCCCGTTAATGTTTGAACAAACAAATGACACCAAAGCAGAAGAGTCCAACCGCCGACCAATCCTGCGCTGGTGAAGACCCTCAAATGATCGTCGGGGTCCGTTAACCCATTGAATTTGCCGACGTTAGATGGTAATTTTGCCCTCTCTAACGGAGCCAGAGCTATTTCCAGTATAAACTTCGAGTTTTCCGCTGCTTCTGCAGGGCGGTAAACTAAGTCGTAATTATGTTCTGCCTCAGGG
The DNA here is from genome assembly GCF_002127325.2 of Helianthus annuus. Lineage (NCBI taxonomy): Eukaryota > Viridiplantae > Streptophyta > Magnoliopsida > Asterales > Asteraceae > Helianthus > Helianthus annuus. The sequence goes on from NC_035446.2 coordinate 19,784,422, forward strand.
TTGTACACCGCTCGAGGCCTGGATTTGTTAGAGTTTGGGTGCAGCCTGTTGAATACGCTGGTGTTTGCGCTCAAACGATATGTTTGGTCAGATTCATCGGTGTGGGCATCCCGAGGAGATCCCAACCTATCATGAACTGATTGCCTTTGACGAGGCTGTGACTCATGGTGTTGTCTCTGATAGCTGTTCGTTCCATCGTTTGTTGATTCTTCTCGTTGAGAAGCATGAGCTCTAGATCCCGGCCTTCGTGATTGTGTTACGGGAGCGGTTTGAGCACACAATTGTGTATACACTGCATTTTATGCTCCTTGTGACCGGACATACCATGATATCGGGGTTTTCCCTGGTGGTAGAATTGATTGGGCGGGATTTATGGGAAATATCCCTGGAGTAACAGGGTTATTTGCTCCATTAGATTGAACCTCATTATCGTCTGAGGCCTCTTCTACCATCCCTTCGACTGGTAAATTGTTTCCGACATTTGGTCGAGGACCGGATCGTCGGTGAGAAGATGAATTTTCTGCCATATGGAAAAACAGAAAAATGAGATGAACTGAACCGAAACGAGATAGGAACTAGAAAAACTGAGAAAACGGTGGGCGCCAATGAAGAAACACTAGATAAATGGTCGGAACCGAGATATCTAGGGGGTTTGAATCCGCATAAAAGGTTAGTTCTCTCTCAATTGGTTCAGTGGTGATCGAGCTTCTTCTCCGGCTATTCTGCAAAACAGAACACCGTTAGCCTCGTCAAGGGGAGAAGAGGGTTCTCTCCTTGACCCGACTCCGGTGTGAGAATAAGTATTTGTATGGAGAAGATAAAGGTAATTGAGTAGTGAGATTGGATCTGAGTTTTTACCTTAAGAATTCTCCTATTTATAACCGAGAGTTTGGGAGGGAAAATCTGTTATTGAAAAGATAACGGAAGATGCTAACACCGTAGCGGTTATCTTTCCTTCCGTTAAGTCTTTTTACTCTTCGTTAAGTTGCTTTGATCCGACGTAAGTGCACACGGATCACGACTTGATCTACGGTTGGCGAATTGCCACGTGGAGAGTGGTTTGAGTGGAGATCATTCTCCAATTACATGCTATCGTTGTGATTTCAGGAATGTTTGTGATGATGACACGTGTCCAGACGGTTATAACCGTCCGGGTGGTGCACGATTGTATTTCTTCTAGAAGATTACTGCTGTAATCTGGTGTGACACCTCTTAGTGTGTACACAGTTGGATAGATCCCAAGTCTGGGTAAAATAATATCCAAGTCTGGATATTTGGGTGGACGTTTTGGTTTTAGGGTTTTGACCCTTGTTAAATGGAAAGCGGCGCAAGGGTTCAGTTTTCCCTTTGGGCGCGCGACTATCGCTCGTTAATTTCTTCCTTCCCTCTGCAAGACTAATGCGCGGCCGCGCAAGGTCAAAAAGGTTGAAAGGTCGGTTTGGTGGTACGGTCCCATATCTTATCTATGGGATTTTTGGGACCTTACCCCTTCAGGTACCTTACCCCGGTCGGTTACTTCACCAAAAGACCGATGAGCAATTCACAAAATTCGTAAACTTACTAAAACAAATCCACATCAATCTTCCATTTGTGGAAGTCGTAACTCAAATGCCTAACTATTCAAAATTTATGAGAGACTTTCTCACTCACAAAAGGAAAATTGAAACACTGCAATTAGTTAATTTAAGTGAAGAATGCTCCGCCGTACTACTTAATAAACTCCCACAAAAGAAAATCGATCCCGGAAGCTTCACTATCCCTTTTTCCATTGGGGGATCACCTATACGCAATGCGCTAGCCGATCTTGGGGCTAGCATTGATCTCATGCCCGCATCAATGTTTAACCGACTAGGACTAGGTAAAACAAGCCCCACAAAGATGAGCATACAACTTGCCGATAGGTCTATCAAATATCCACAAGGTGTCGCCGAAAATCTATTGGTAAAAGTCGGAGACTTTGTCTTCCTGGCCGACTTTGTCATACTATATATGGAGGAAGATACCAAAGTACCACTCATTCTAGGAAGACCATTCCTAGCCATGGCCCACGCAATGGTAGACATGAATGATGGGACATTAACATTGAGGGTTGGGGACAAGGAGATGGAGTTTGGGGTTGGGAAAAGAGTAGAGGACTACGACCCAGTCAACTACATGAAAGTCATAGACTTGGATGATGCTTTCCGACGGTGCAACATGGGATGCAAAACATCCCACTTGGGTAACATATGACTGACTTTGGGTCTAGTGATGTGTGAAAAATGCAACATATAAATTACATCAAATGTGGCATAAAACTAACCCTTTTTAGTACTAATGTTGGAAAAAGTGTGTTTTTGTCTTCCTTTTTATTTTCAGGATTAAATGAGCTCAAATGAACAAAAGAAGCAAAAAGGCAGCTAAATCTAACATAAATACAAGAAAAGGAATAAACGTGGCATGCCCGACCCCTCGACAGCATTCTCCCAAGCAAGAACAAGAGAACAGAAGGCTGAACACGCCCCGTGCTCAATGAGCACGGGGGCGTGCCCAAGTGACTGCAGAAAAGACAAAGTTGTAAAAGCTTCTATCACCCACCACGGGGGCGTGCCCAGCGGACATGGGGCCGTGGTCAACGCTAAGATTCGCAGAATCTAGGCAAATCTTGATAGTACAGATACACTTCTGCACACGGGGTCGTGCCCAGCGGACACATGGGCGTTGTCAACTAATGCAGACAAACTGCAATAAATGAAGAAAGAGAAGATGGGTGGACATGGGGCCGTGCCCAATGGACACGGGGCCGTGCCCAATGGACACGGGGCCGTGCCCAATGGACACGGGGCCGTGTCCGGGCTTCTGAGCAGGCTATAAACAGGAGTGCTTGGCTCACTTGCAACTCATCCCTTGGCAAACCACTTCTCTTACACTTCACCCACCCACCACCAACATCACAACCCACATCCACCACCATCATCCATCATCCATCATATAGTGTTTGAGTAATCTCGGGATCCAAGATTGATCATAAGAGTTCTTGATAATCAAAGGCCATGTTTGCCTAAGTCTCTTACATCACTTGGTGAAGACAAGTGTTTAGTGTAATACTTTTTATTTTTAATCTTTTCGCACTTTTTATTTGGTTATGTATTAATGACTTTAATAACTAGTTTCTTATGTTGAAGGTGAATCTTCCTTATCATTTGTCCGTGGTGTCTTGGCATTATTTTACTGTCTATATAAAATAAAAGATTTTCACCGTTCATATCTCCACGGTCTATATGGAGATATGTTGGCTACCTGGTCGGGGGTTAAGGGAATTGTTTGGTAAGAGTCTTGCCTTGTTCAGTGTATAGATCCTGCAAGGACCTGGGTCAAGTTTAGTAGGACCTCCTTCAATACCCACTGGTATTGGATGGCGGGGGTCCAAACTCCTTGACCCCCTCATATGTAAACCACTATTAAAACATTAACCCGGCTATTTAGGATTGTATCCCTGCTGACTCAAACTACTTAGCCGAGGGTAACGTCACCTTCAAAAGAGGAGCCTACCATATTACGCATTTATAACTTAATTAATTATCTTTCAATAATCCAACCCTTTAGGATTGTATCCTTGCTGACTCAAACTACTGGGTTGAGGGTAACGTCACCTTCAAAAGAGGGGCCTACTACTATAACTAAGATAATCTCTTAAAAATTGCAAAAGTGTGAAAATAATCAAAGGTTACACTAAAGGCGAGTCGGATCCAAGTGATTCATCTTGTCTATCTGTTTTATTTTTATTTTTATTTTTCAGCATTTTTAGTTTTTATTTTCTAGTTTAAAACCTTTTCCTAAAATTTTGATTTGATTAGACGTTGAGGATAAACCGGTACTAAAAGCTCTTGTGTCCTTGGACGACCTCGATATCTTACCAACACTATACTACGCTCACGATGGGTGCACTTGCCCATACGTGTGTTTGGTGTTAGTAAAATATTGTGTTTTATAAATTAAAACTTGACTAAGGTGTAAAATGGGCTAAAAATATACATAAAAACCTATACCACGACACGCACATCACTAGCCATGGACCCTTATAAACGTGGCGTACCATGGAGGCATTCCGCGGAACTATCCTTAGTTTTATTTTAGATTAACCTTTATGTTTTCTAGTCTAGTTTTAATTTTTAGGAATAAAACACACTCGGAATGGTGGAGGTTACTAAGGGAAACTTGAACCCACACCCCATGCACAAAAACAGAGCCTCCCGACAATTTTTCTTCATTACAGAGTTCAGCACGGGGCCGTGCTCAGCCCAACACGCCCCGTGCCCGAGGTTCTGCAGAAAACGCCCAGTTCAGGTAACTAGACACGGTGCCGTGTTCGCTGAACACGCCCCTGTGCCCAGCCTTCTGTTAATTATGATATTGGTGATCTGAACACGGGGCCGTGCCCGGACCAATACGAGCCCGTGCCCAGATGCCCTGTAACATAAAATTTTGTTTTTAAACACCTTTTTAAACATTCAGTCAACCTAAAAACTTATTTTTGGGACACATTGAGGACAATGTGTGATTTAAGTTTGAGGGGATGCCAAATCTTGAACTTTGCAAGTCCTAAATAACAAGCCTTACACAAAACTCTATTGGAACCGCTAATCACCCCAATTTTTTTCAAAATTTTTTCATTTTTTTTACTTGTCTTGGTTTAATTTGAGAATAACAAGTTCTAAAAAGGTTATATTTTTACAAATTTACAACCGATAGTGTCGTGATAAAAAGAACCAACATAAGAAAATTATGAAACTGCATGATAAATCTAGTTAAAATTTGATTATATAAACTTGATCACATTATAAACCCATTCCCACAAAAAGTGAGTTTGGAGCATTTATTGAGCATACAAATATACATATTTAAACTAAATGCTCATTTTTTGTTTCTTGTGTGAATAGCCGCTTGGTTTCTTACGACTCTAGAACTTGCCATGACGATACATTCCCAGTCCTTACCAACTTAAACCCAAGTAAGTAAATGATGGAGGCATTAGGACTAACCCATTTTCTTTTCAACACCATTATTTTTCTTTTTCTTTTAACCTACCCAAAATCCTCCCTAATTAACCCCTTTGAGCCTAAACCATTTCATTTCTAAACCCACAAAACAAACACCCTTACCCACCAAAACCCTTTTTCCTTTAAACCCTTTATTTTAGTAAAAAGCCCGGTTTTCATGTGACGATTCCTTATAAAAAAATGAAGTCTAGCAATAAACAAACAAGTTCTTCAAAGAAACTTTGTTTGAAAATGCTTTGTTTGAATAAAAGTCACAAAAACAAAAAGTTTTACGACGTCCGACGCGGTTTACGCTTTTAGCCCTTTTTACTAACCACTAACCCAAAACGACATACCTTTAACCCAAACTAACCCTTCCCCAAGTCCTCTTGATATTTACAAAGGTTTATAGTTAAAAAGGAGGAGGATTGATCGCTTGGCAAGCATATGGTAGAAATAAGTTCCATGCCGGTCTCGAGTGTTTCACAAAAATACATCTTCGGCCGAGTGTTGAGTGATCTCCCGTGAGGTATGTGAACTTGTATATAAATGGAATTTAAAAAAGGCATGTTATGCCCAAATAAGTAATTTCTCTTATGAAACGTTCTAAATAAATCATAACGAATAGGATTGTAAATAGCATAAAAATAAAACCCAATAAAGATCTTGGATTCCCGACACTCAAGACAAGCCCAAAAACTTCTCTTCTACCCATTCCATTTGGGAGTGTAAGCCACATTATAAAGAGTTTTGCGTGAGGACAAGCAAAGATTCAAGTGTGGGGGTATTTGATGTGTGTAAAATGCAACTTACAAATTACATCAAATGAGGCATAAAACTAACCCTTTTTAGTACTAGTGATTGGAAAAACAATGCTTTTGTCTTCCTTTTGTATTTTCAGGACTAAATGAGCGTAATTGAACAAAAGGAACAGATATGCAGCAAGATCTAACATAAATACAAGAAAAGGAATAAACGTGGCATGCCCGACCCCTCAACAACATCTTCCCAAGCAAAACCAAAGAGACAAAAGGCTGACCACGACCCCGTCTGCAGAAAAGATAAAGTTGTAGAAGCTTCTATTCCCAGCACGGGGGCGTGCCCAGCTCCACACGGGTCGTGGTCAACGTTAAGATTCGCAGAATCTTGCAAATCTTGATAGTACAGATACGCTTTTGCACACGGGGCCGTGCCCAGCGAACACGGGGGCATGTGGAGCTAATGCAGACAAATTGTAATTAATGAAGAAAGAAAAAGAGGATGGACACGGGGCCGTGCCCAATGGACACGAGGCCGTGTCCGGGCTTCTGTACAGGCTATAAATAGAGGTGCTTGGTTCACTTCAAAAGCATCCCTTGGCAAACCACCTCTCTCCCACTTCACCCACACTCCACCACCACTACAACCCACATCCACCACCATCATCCATCATCCATCTTAGAGTGTGTGTAGTAGTCTCAGGATCCAAGATTGATAGTAAGAGTTCTTGACAATCAAAGGCCATGTTTGCCTATGTTTCTTACATCACTTGGTGAAGACAAGCATTTAGTGTAATACTTTTGATTTTTAATCTTTTCGCACTTTTTATTTGGTTTTGTGTTAATGACTTTAATAACTAGTTTCTTATGTTGAAGGTGAAACTTCCTTATCATTTGTCCGTGGTGTCTTGGCGTTATTTTACTATCTATATAAAATAAAAGGTTTTCACCATTCATATCTCTACAGTCTACATAGAGATATGTTGGCTACCTGGTCGGGGGGTTAAGGGAATAGTTTGGTAAGGTTCTTGCCTTGTTCAGCGTATAGATCCTGCAAGGACCTGGGTCAAGCTTACTAGGACCTCATTCAATACCCACTGGTATTGGATGGCGGGGGTGGGAATGGCTTGATCCCCTCATATGTAAACTACTATTAATACATTAACCCGGCTACTTGGGATTGTATCCCTGCTGACTCAAACCACTTAGCCGAGGGTAACGTCACCTTCAAAAGAGGGGCCTACCACATTACGCATTAATAACTTAATTAATTATCTTCCAATATTCCAACCCTTTAGGATTGTATCCTTGCTGAGTCAAACCACTAGGTTGAGGGTAACGTCACCTTCAAAAGAGGAGCCTACTACTATAACTAAGATAATCTCTTAAAAGTGTAAAAGTGCGGAAATCATCGAAGGTTACACTAAAGGTGAGTCGGATCCAAGTGATTCATCTTGTCTATCTGTTTTTATTTTATTTTTCAGCATTTTTAGTTTTTATTTTCATGTTTAAAATGTTTTCTAAAACTTTTGATTTGATTAGACGTTAAGGATAAACCGGTACTAAAAGCTCTTGTGTCGTTGGACGACCTCGGTTCTTACCAACGCTATACTACGCTCATGATGGGTGCACTTGCCCATATGTGTGTTTAGTGTTAGTAGAATATCGTGTTTTATAAATTCAAAACTTGACTAAAGTGTTAAAAAGGGCTTAAAATATAAACAAAAACATATAATGCTACACACGCATCAGGGACTTAAGTTTGGAAAGAATTAAAGGAGTAGATTACTACATTCATAGAGTTCATCCAAATCGATAGTGAGAATTAGAAAAGTGGATCCCTTTAATACAACAGCTAGAGTAATAGGATTCCATGAGCAAAACAAGTAAACCTTGGTGAGGAAAAATGGAGAGGAAGAGGTAATCACAGATGGTGATTTAGCATATAAGCTTCATCCAATAGACCTAACCATGATGAAAAAGTCCTTTAAACAAAAAAAGGGAAACACAAGGTTTATTCAGAGAGCTCTACACAGCCTCTCAAAAGCTGGAGTTAAGCTGTTCACAAGAATAGGTTTGACTGATTTTGATCTCTGCATCAACTATGATCAGGTAAATAACAGAAAGGTGCACATGTCCCCTCCTGACACATCAATCCCAATAGAACTGCAAAGAAAAGCCAGAACTGGAGTCATCTTTGAAGAACCAGAACTTTTGGCTGTTTTCAAAGATCATGAAGAAAAGAAGGCTATTTTTAGGGTTGATGAAATATGCAGGTACTCAAATCAGACCCTTAAATATATAAAAGACTGCATGAACAAGAAACATGAGCAGCTTAAAGCAAAGGGACGTGACAAAGAGGAGCAGAGAGAAAAATTGAAGAAATCATGATGAATGGATTCAAGCAAGAATCTGGTATAAAGAAATGTTCAAGGAATGCAACAAGATGATTGACTTCAAGAAAAAGCCGAAGGATTGCGATCTCTATAGGATTAACCAATGATTGACAAACAATTTGTGATTGTTATTTCTTTATTTTGAACAATCTTTCTGTCAAACATTTAAAATTTATGTGGTTTGAATTTCCTTTATGTTTTTTGATTATGAGTAGTTATTTTTCTTACAATACTTAGGGGGAAATTGTTAGGAAATTATTTGTAAGTTGTAGGATCGGTTCGTGACCCAAAGGAGTCAGTCAGAAGAGCTCTTGTCCGTTTCAAAGGCGGAAACAGAGAAACGGACTTGAAAAACAGCTGAATTTACTTTAAATTTCCTTGTATATTGATTTAACACAGATTACAGTCAAACGGCACGTCGGCAGCACTTCGGTACCGGAATCACCAAACATTACAACTGATTTCGTTTGAGAGGCTATATATATGGCACATAATTCCGTTTGAACTAGTCCCAAGCGGAATTAGAATTCCATACGGAATCTAATTCCGGACGGAATTAATTCAACATCATCACATTCAAGCGGAATTATATGAACCAAGCAAAATTAGCTTCTACAAGCGGAATTAGCCCTCTCAAACGAAATTACCTCTAAAATCCTATTTTCTCGAAATACGTGCCCTGATCTAACATATTTAGTACAAGACTCGATACAAGACGAAGTCGACAGACGCATGCACCAACGGACTCCCCCTCGAATGTTGACGAGTCTTAGGTGTCGAGTCTTCAACGTCTTCAGTCTTTATCAGTCTTTGGGCTTCCAGAATCTCTATCTGGCTCTTGCCTCACTCGAACTTTCTTTCACAAATCTCCCCCTCGGATGATGCTCTATCACTCTCTGGCATCTTCAGGATCAAATTCCTAGCTCTTGCATCTTTAGACTCTCTCTCTAACAGACTCCCCCTCAACTTGTACTAGGATTGTTCTGGCTTTCACAGAATCAGGATCGCGACCTAGCTCTCTACTCAGATTCAGAGTCCAGGCTATCCTGCACATACTCTACCCAACACATAAGTTTTATAAAATTTAAAATATAACCATTTCAAAAACCACATGTAGGTAACACATCAAGAATGATTTAACATTATTAGATGACCACATGTAAGAACAACTTTTCAAACAAACTCTTCCCAAACCTGTTCGTCATGTTTAGCACTTGAATTTTGAAAATCCGCTTTTCATCATCAGTTGTCGAATTTTTTTTATTTTTGCAAACTTTATGCTAAAACATACTAATAATCTTTTTGGATTTTAGAAAATTTGAACAGAAAGCTTGTAAAGAAATATTTACAGACAGTATTTTTGTGAGTTTGTGTAAGAGGATCATATCACTTTATGAGACAAATCACTAACACCGTTAAGCTTTAAACATTTTAAGTTCTAAATGATTCACTTAGATTGTCAGTATATTGATCCACTTAAATTTTCACACAAAGTTCAACTGTTTCGAGATACGGATTAGTGTTTTAAGCACTTAAACTTATTCGCGTGTCCCACCACTTGAATATACTCCCGTATCCAGATCCCAATATTCAGTCTTACAGGTGAGTATACCTAGATGATATCTGTAAAAGGGTTAAATGCGAAACCATGAGAGCTCAGGTCAGAACTTCCGTTCAGCAAAGAGATAATGGCTCGTCTTTTGGTGTGTTCCCTTTAGAGAATCTTTTCTTCAACAGCACATGATTAGCATTTTGCAATGTTTCATCATTTTTTGTACTGAGGGCAGCGCTATATTTCAAGCAAGCAGAAAGTATTATTTGGGGACTAGGCCATTGCTTCCGCAAAATCAGAAGTCCCGGGATAATACCCCAGATATCACTGAGTATAAAGACCTAGTATCTGAGAAAGAGGGACCTTTCAAACAAGATTTCGGGGGTTACCCATATATCCAAGAGATGTTACCCACGAGATAAGCAAGTTTGAAATTTAGGTTTGTATCTCAAAAACAATTTACTGAATGTGCAAAAACCTACTGGCACATCCATAGTGAGATTGCTTATCACATTTTGACTTTCCATTTCTTTAGCATGTTGTGACAGTCCACTGATGTACTATCATTTCCTCTTTTCACAACAAAACTCATTTTTGAATTTTATCATGTTTTTGGCTTTTTCAAATTTTCTAATATGTAAGAATTTTGAAAACAAACTATACAAGCAAAGTGACAACTGATTTTCAAGCTTTATTTCGCCATCCTTTTGGCATAAACAATCAGAACTCTCCCTCACAACAAACTATTTTCCCATTAAGATTTCAAAACACTTAAGTTCGTTTTAATCAAAATGGTTTTTCCAGAAAATAAGTTTTGTTGTTACCACTTGTAGGTTAGGGTTCAATTCATCACGTTGCTCTTTCAACCACTTTGAACAATTTTTACAATCTTAGGTTTTCACAACAACTACCACTTGTAAAAAATCAAGTACAACTTAATGTCCCTGATTTACCACTTGTAAGTCAAGCCAATCAAACTTGATACAAAGAATGATGCCGATTCCTGCTCCACTCTTACCAACCTGGGAGCTCCGGCAAGTCAGGATTTCAGTTAGGAAATACTTTCCTCCAAGCCTGACCAGCCTTGGGAGATTTAGGAACCCATCTATCCCACCAGCATTTTGATTTGTAAAATTCTTTTGCACCTTTTACTTTCCCATCAACCATCTTTCCAAAAATATGTTTAACTTTTCCATTAAACACCTTTTCAGCATCAAATTTCTTTTTACCAACAAAGAATTGATCTGAAATTTAAACCTACCTTTTAATCTCAGATTTTCTACCCTTAATGGTGGAAAGTTTTCATCGTTCAACTCTGGAACGGAATTTTCATTCTTTTTCTCAATAAATGACTCCTCTGATTTTATGGAATCAGATTCATTGTCAGAACTACTATCTGAACTTTCAACAACCCATTCTGTTTGTTCAAATCACCTTTCCTTTTGTAAAAACGTTTTGAAGTTTCATCAACTTCAATTTTTCCTTTTGATTGTTCTGAATTACCAACACATTTTCTTCTCATTTCAGAGTTAGAAGAAACTCCCTGTTCTGAATAATTGAACTCTTGGCAGTTCCAAGCAATGTGTCCGGCTTTTTGACACTTAAAACAGGTTCTTCTGTCAACTCTTTGAGCAAACCTTTTCACATTCCTCTTTACTTCAGCAAGAAACTCCTGGTTTGATTGTTTCCAGAATGGTTTCTTTTGTTCTTCTTCAGAGCTTCCTCCTGCAACAAATTTTGTTTTTGGTTTATAATTTTTCTCATTTTTATAATTTTCTGAAGAACTAAAACCAAGACCTTTCTTTTTGAAATTACTGTTATGATTTGGTTTCTTTTGAAAACCATAACCACAACCGTAACCCATTTTTCTGTTTACTCTTTGTTGAATTCTTGAAGAAGTGTATTTGTTAGGTTTTCCATCAATATTTAAATCTTTTATTTCAGAAATATCAATTTCTGTTAATTTGAAAACCTGTTTGATCATTTCCATTTTGACACTTCTAATCGGAAATTCCTTATCAGAATATAATTTGTCTGAATCATTCAAAGTATAAGCTACTTTGATTGAACCATCATTCAAATTCGATTTTGATAACAAGAATTCCTTATTGTAAACCCTTTTAACTGGTGAACTCGGACTCTTTTCTGACGAACTCGGACTTTCAGATTTAGATTCCGACTTTTGACTCTTCATCCATATCCAACACCTGATCGACCACTTTCTTTAATAACTCAAACTCATGATCAGTGTCAGACGCTGTGAATGTGATATCAATATTGTCTGGTAATTCATCAATGATTTCAGACTTTAACTTGATGTTGAGAGCTTTATTTACACGTTCATCATTTGGATTTCTGGGAGAATAACTTTCATAGATCGGGGGCGGACATCTGTTATATTTGACACTTTGTTTCTTACCAGTATCAGTATCTTCAGTCTTTTCCTCCTTGAATGCCTCAAGACCTGCAACAGTAGGATAAACACGATCAATCAAATAATCACATGTTGTATAGCTCAACAATAATCGTTTAATCCTTTCACTCTCAATCTTCTCAAGCTCTAAATCCTGCTTCAATTTAGCACAATCTTCAATATACTCATTGATGATCTTCTGCTTCATCATTAATGTTGAACTCATTTTTGTCATTGCAGCATCAATTTCTGAGTTTGTCTTTTTCAAACTATCAACTGTTTTGTTCAGAACATCGTATGACTCTTTCACATATTTTACATCAGACAGTAAATCTTCTTTCACCTTTTCTAATTCAGCAATCTTCTTATCTTTTTCCTCACTAACTTTGCAAGATTCTGAACACTTCAAACATAGTTTTTCAACTTCAACCACTTTTTCAACTATCTTTTCAACCTCGACAGTCTTTTCAACTTCAACGAGTTTCTCAACTTCAACAAATTTTTCTATTTCGACAATTTTCTCTATTTCGACAACTTTTTCGACTTCACCTATTTTCTCCACCACTTTCTCCACTTCAACAATTTTCTCTACTATTTTCTCAGTTGCTGGTTCAACATTTGCTTCTCCAGCTTCTATCTTTGCCTTTTCATCAGCAAGTAATTTTGCTGCTTCCAGCTCTCTCCTCAATCTGGCAATCTTCTTCTAATTCATCATCTCAACTGTATCTGCAAAAAAGAAATTAAAACTGTCAGGATCTATGCCTTTTCTAGCGTTGTTAAGATATTCTTCCACATCATCGGTATCAACATCACTTCCTAGAGCTGGAAAAATCGGAATTCTTTTCTGACTAGCCTCATCTTCACCCAGGATTCTAGCAACAAGACCTGAACCTGCTGGAATATATTTATCCCAGCTGAAACCTTCTGCAACAAATTCATCATCTTGATCAATTATACCAAACAAAGCTCTTTTCTCTTCAATGGGCCGTTGATGTGTGTAAAATGCAACATATAAATTACATCAAATAAGGCATAAAACTAACCCTTTTTAAGTACTAATGTTGGAAAAAGAGTGCTTTTGTCTTCCTTTTGTGTTTTCAGGATTAAATGAGCTCAAATTCACAAAGGAAGCAAAAACACAGCTAAAGCTAACATAAATACAAGAAAAGGAACATAAGTGGATTGCCCGACCCCCCAACAGCATCCTCCCAAGCAAAATAGAGAAGACAAAAGACTGAACACGCCCCGTGCTCAGCCAGCACGGGGCCGTGCCCAAGAAGCAGCAGAAAAGACAAACCTATAGAAGCTTCTATTGCCCACTACGGGGCCGTGTCCAGTAAGCACGGGGGCGGGGCGAAAGTACGCAGGCGCATTAATTGTAATTGCGAATTACAATTAATGAGGAGAAAGAGTGTCAAACAGGCACGGGGGCGTGTCCAGCGGACACGGGGCCGTGCCCAGCCTTCTGTTCAGCCTATAAATAGGAGTGCTTGGTTTCATTGCAACTCATCCCTTGGCACACCACCTCTCTCACACTTCATCCACCACCCACCACCATCACAACACCATCATCCACCACCATCATCCATTGTCCATCATAGAGTGTGTGAGTCGTCTCGGGATCCAAGATTGATCGTAAGAGTTCTTGACAATCAAGGCCATGTTTGCCTAAGTCTCTTATATCACTTGGTGAAGACAAGTGTTTAGTCTAATACTTTTTATTTTTAATCTTTTGGACTTTTTATTTGGTTTTGTATTAATGACTTCAATAACTAGTTGCTTATGTTGAAGGTGATCTTTCCTTATCGTTTGTCCGTGGTGTCTTGGCATTATTTTACTGTCTATATAAAATAAAAGATTTTCACCATTCATATCTCCACGGTCTATATGGAGGTATGTTGGCTACCTGGTCGGGGGTTAAGGGAACGGTTTGGTAAGGGTCTTGCCCTTGTTCAGCGTTTAGAGGTCCTGCAAGGGACCTGGGTCAAATTTAGTAGGATCTCCTTCAATGCCCATAGGTATTGGATGGCGGGGATCCAAACACTTTGACCCCCTCATAAGTTAACTACTATTAATACTATAACCCGGCTATTTAGGACTGTATCCCTGCTGACTCAGACTACTTAGTCGAGGGTAACGTCACCGCCAAAAGCGGGGCCTACCATAATTTTCATTAATAACTTAATTCATTATCTTCCAATAATCCAACCCTTTAGGATTGTATCCTTGCTGACTCAAACTACTGGGTTGAGGGTAACGTCGCCTTCAAAAGAGGGGCCTACTACAATAACTAAGATAATCTCTTAAACAAGTGCAAAAGTGCAAAAATAATCAAAGGTTATACTAATACACGAGTCGGATCCAAGTGATTCATCTTGTCTATCTGTTTTTATTTTTATTTTTCAGCATTTAGTTAATTTTTATTTTCTTAGTTTAAAAAACCTTTTCTAACATTTTGATTTGATTAGACGTTGAGGATAAATCGGTACTAAAAGCTCTTGTGTCCTTGGACGACCTCGGTATCTTTCCAATACTATACTACGTCCACGATGGGTGCACTTGCCCATATGTGTGTTTAGTGTTAGTAAATATCGTGTTTTATAAATTTAAAACTTGGCTAAAAGTGTAAAAAGGGCTTAAAATATACATCTAAATTATGTTACACTACACACACATCAAGTTTTTGGCGCCGCTGCCGGGGACACAAGGAATTTAAGAAAGCTTAAAATCGACGGCCTAATCAGTTTTTCAAAACCTTTTTAAAACGCGCGCATATTTTTCTGCATTTTAGTTTAGTTTGCATTTACAGTAGCCTGAACACGGGGCCGTGCTCACTGAACACGCCCCCGTGCTGCATATTTTTTAGTTAGATACCCAGATACAGAGTCTGACCACTGGGCCGTGCTCACCGAACACGCCCCCGTGCTCAACGTGACCAGTAACTTTAATTAAAACGCCCAGATACAGACCCTGAACACGGGGCCGTGTTCACCAGACACGGGGCCGTGTCCAGCCTTCTGTTTCCGTCTTTGTTTTTGTTTTCTGGTCCCGAGACTCAGTTGTGGTCTGCTGAGTGATTCTTATGGATCAATACTCAGGAGGTTACAACTACACCTATGAGGAGGATGATTATATGAGAGACTATTGCACTAATTGTGGAAACCCGCACTCGGTACAATATTGTAACTTGTTTCAACCATCCAATTCATACAACCATTATGAGGAGCCCAGGTACGAGCCATCAACTTCATACACATCCTATGAAGACCCAAGGTATGAACCTTCTCCCTCATACTCATATTTTGATGAACCAAGGTATGAGCCTTCGTACTCATACTTTGAGGAGTCAAGATATGAACCACCACCTTCATACACTTATTATGAGGAACCATGGCGTGAACAACCCACCTCATATGAGTACTATGAAGAACAAAGTTTCGACCCTTATCCATCATATACTTACAATGAAGAACAATGGTGTGAACCATCTACTTCGTGTGGGTACTATGAGGAACCAAGGATCGAACAACCGGATTCAAGCTTTGAGGATCCCAATTCTTTCTCTCTCACCGAAGTAACCAATAGGATATTAGAACACATTAAAACTATCGAACGTTGCATAAAAGAATCTCGCGCAAGGGAAGAGGAGTCCCGCGCAAGAGAAGAGTTAAATTTTAATAATAACAAAGAGATAGTTGAAAATGTAAAAATGGAAGAACAAGAAAGTGAAAAACCGACACATGAGTTAAGCAACGAAAAAGGTGAGGCCGAGTATCTGAGAAAGAGGGACCTTTCAAACAAGATTTCGGGGGTTACCCATATATCCAAGAGATGTTACCCACGAGATAAGCAAGTTTGAAATTTAGGTTTGTATCTCAAAAACAATTTACTGAATGTGCAAAAACCTACTGGCACATCCATAGTGAGATTGTTTATCACATTTTGACTTTCCATTTCTTTAGCATGTTGTGACAGTCCACTGATGTACTATCATTTCCTCTTTTCACAACAAAACTCATTTTTGAATTTTATCATGTTTTTGGCTTTTTCAAATTTTCTAATATGTAAGAATTTTGAAAACAAACTATACAAGCAAAGTGACAACTGATTTTCAAGCTTTATTTCGCCATCCTTTTGGCATAAACAATCAGAACTCTCCCTCACAACAAACTATTTTCCCATTAAGATTTCAAAACACTTAAGTTCGTTTTAATCAAAATGGTTTTTCTAGAAAATAAGTTTTGTTGTTACCACTTGTAGGTTAGGGTTCAATTCATCACGTTGCTCTTTCAACCACTTTGAACAATTTTTACAATCTTAGGTTTTCACAACAACTACCACTTGTAAAAAATCAAGTACAACTTAATGTCCCTGATTTACCACTTGTAAGTCAAGCCAATCAAACTTGATACAAAGAATGATGCCGATTCCTGCTCCACTCTTACCAACCTGGGAGCTCCGGCAAGTCAGGATTTCAGTTAGGAAATACTTTCCTCCAAGCCTGACCAGCCTTGGGAGATTTAGGAACACATCTATCCCACCAACATTTTGATTTGTAAAATTCTTTTGCACCTTTTACTTTCCCATCAACCATCTTTCCAAAAATATGTTTAACTTTTCCATTAAACACCTTTTCAGCATCAAATTTCTTTTTACCAACAAAGAATTGATCTGAAATTTAAACCTACCTTTTAATCTCAGATTTTCTACCCTTAATGGTGGAAAGTTTTCATCGTTCAACTCTGGAACGGAATTTTCATTCTTTTTCTCAATAAATGACTCCTCTGATTTTATGGAATCAGATTCATTGTCAGAACTACTATCTGAACTTTCAACAACCCATTCTGTTTGTTCAAATCACCTTTCCTTTTGTAAAAACGTTTTGAAGTTTCATCAACTTCAATTTTTCCTTTTGATTGTTCTGAATTACCAACACATTTTCTTCTCATTTCAGAGTTAGAAGAAACTCCCTGTTCTGAATAATTGAACTCTTGGCAGTTCCAAGCAATGTGTCCGGCTTTTTGACACTTAAAACAGGTTCTTTTGTCAACTCTTTGAGCAAACCTTTTCACATTCCTCTTTACTTCAGCAAGAAACTCCTGGTTTGATTGTTTCCAGAATGGTTTCTTTTGTTCTTCTTCAGAGCTTCCTCCTGCAACAAATTTTGTTTTTGGTTTATAATTTTTCTCATTTTTATAATTTTCTGAAGAACTAAAACCAAGACCTTTCTTTTTGAAATTACTGTTATGATTTGGTTTCTTTTGAAAACCATAACCACAACCGTAACCCATTTTTCTGTTTACTCTTTGTTGAATTCTTGAAGAAGTGTATTTGTTAGGTTTTCCATCAATATTTAAATCTTTTATTTCAGAAATATCAATTTCTGTTAATTTGAAAACCTGTTTGATCATTTCCATTTTGACACTTCTAATCGGAAATTCCTTATCAGAATATAATTTGTCTGAATCATTCAAAGTATAAGCTACTTTGATTGAACCATCATTCAAATTCGATTTTGATAACAAGAATTCCTTATTGTAAACCCTTTTAACTGGTGAACTCGGACTCTTTTCTGACGAACTCGGACTTTCAGATTTAGATTCCGACTTTGACTCTTCATCCATATCCAACACCTGATCGACCACTTTCTTTAATAACTCAAACTCATGATCAGTGTCAGACGCTGTGAATGTGATATCAATATTGTCTGGTAATTCATCAATGATTTCAGACTTTAACTTGATGTTGAGAGCTTTATTTACACGTTCATCATTTGGATTTCTGGGAGAATAACTTTCATAGATCAGGGGCGGACATCTGTTATATTTGACACTTTGTTTCTTACCAGTATCAGTATCTTCAGTCTTTTCCTCCTTGAATGCCTCAAGACCTGCAACAGTAGGATAAACACGATCAATCAAATAATCACATGTTGTATAGCTCAACAATAATCGTTTAATCCTTTCACTCTCAATCTTCTCAAGCTCTAAATCCTGCTTCAGTTTAGCACAATCTTCAATATACTCATTGATGATCTTCTGCTTCATCATTAATGTTGAACTCATTTTTGTCATTGCAGCATCAATTTCTGAGTTTGTCTTTTTCAAACTATCAACTGTTTTGTTCAGAACATCGTATGACTCTTTCACATATTTTACATCAGACAGTAAATCTTCTTTCACCTTTTCTAATTCAGCAATCTTCTTATCTTTTTCCTCACTAACTTTGCAAGATTCTGAACACTTCAAACATGGTTTTTCAACTTCAACCACTTTTTCAACTATCTTTTCAACCTCGACAGTCTTTTCAACTTCAACGAGTTTCTCAACGTCAACAAATTTTTCTATTTCGACAATTTTCTCTACTTCGACAACTTTTTCGACTTCACCTATTTTCTCCACCACTTTCTCTACTTCAACAATTTTCTCTACTATTTTCTCAGTTGCTGGTTCAACATTTGCTTCTCCAGCTTCTGTCTTTGCCTTTTCATCAGCAAGTAATTTTGCTGCTTCCAGCTCTCTCCTCAATCTGGCAATCTTCTTCTAATTCATCATCTCAACTGTATCTGCAAAAAAGAAATTAAAACTGTCAGGATCTATTCCTTTTCTAGCGTTGTTAAGATATTCTTCCACATCATCGGTATCAACATCACTTCCTAGAGCTGGAAAAATCGGAATTCTTTTCTGACTAGCCTCATCTTCACCCAGGATTCTAGCAACAAGACCTGAACCTGGTGGAATATATTTATCCCAGCTGAAACCTTCTGCAACAAATTCATCATCTTGATCAATTATACCAAACAAAGCTCTTTTCTCTTCAATGGGCCGTTGATGTGTGTAAAATGCAACATATAAATTACATCAAATAAGGCATAAAACTAACCCTTTTTAAGTACTAATGTTGGAAAAAGAGTGCTTTTGTCTTCCTTTTGTATTTTCAGGATTAAATGAGCTCAAATTCACAAAAGAAGCAAAAACACAGCTAAATCTAACATAAATACAAGAAAAGGAACATAAGTGGATTGCCCGACCCCCCAACAACATCCTCCCAAGCAAAATAGAGAAGACAGAAGACAGAACACGCCCCGTGCTCAGCCAGCACGGGGCCGTGCCCAAGAAGCAGCAGAAAAGACAAACCTATAGAAGCTTCTATTGCCCACCACGGGGCCGTGTCCAGTAAACACGGGGGCGGGGCGAAAGTACAGCAGGCGCATTAATTGTAATTGCGAATTACAATTAATGAGGAGAAAGAGTGTCAGACAGGCACGGGGGCGTGTCCAGCGGACACGGGGCCGTGCCCAGCCTTCTGTTCAGCCTATAAATATGAGTGCTTGGTTTCATTGCAACTCATCCCTTGGCACACCACCTCTCTCACACTTCATCCACCACCCACCACCATCACAACACCATCATCCACCACCATCATCCATTGTCCATCATAGAGTGTGTGAGTCGTCTCGGGATCCAAGATTGATCGTAAGAGTTCTTGACAATCAAGGCCATGTTTGCCTAAGTCTCTTATATCACTTGGTGAAGACAAGTGTTTAGTATAATACTTTTATTTTTAATCTTTTGGACTTTTTATTTGGTTTTGTATTAATGACTTCAATAACTAGTTGCTTATGTTGAAGGTGATCTTTCCTTATCGTTTGTCCGTGGTGTCTTGGCATTATTTTACTGTCTATATAAAATAAAAGATTTTCACCATTCATATCTCCACGGTCTATATGGAGGTATGTTGGCTACCTGGTCGGGGGTTAAGAGAAAGGTTTGGTAAGGGTCTTGCCCTTGTTCAGCGTTTAGAGGTCCTGCAAGGGATCTGGGTCAAATTTAGTAGGATCTCCTTCAATGCCCATAGGTATTGGATGGCGGGGATCCAAACACTTTGACCCCCTCATAAGTTAACTACTATTAATACTATAACCCGGCTATTTAGGACTGTATCCCTGCTGACTCAGACTACTTAGTCGAGGGTAACGTCACCGCCAAAAGCGGGGCCTACCATAATTTTCATTAATAACTTAATTCATTATCTTCCGATAATCCAACCCTTTAGGATTGTATCCTTGCTGACTCAAACTACTGGGTTGAGGGTAACGTCGCCTTCAAAAGAGGGGCCTACTACAATAACTAAGATAATCTCTTAAACAAGCGCAAAAGTGCAAAAATAATCAAAGGTTATACTAATACACGAGTCGGATCCAAGTGATTCATCTTGTCTATCTGTTTTTTTTTATTTATCAGCATTTAGTTAATTTTTATTTTCTTAGTTTAAAAAACCTTTTCTAACATTTTGATTTGATTAGACGTTGAGGATAAACCGGTACTAAAAGCTCTTGTGTCCTTGGACGACCTCGGTATCTTTCCAACACTATACTACGTCCACGATGGGTGCACTTGCCCATATGTGTGTTTAATGTTAGTAAATATCGTGTTTTATAAATTTAAAACTTGGCTAAAAGTGTAAAAAGGGCTTAAAATATACATCTAAATTATGTTACACTACACACACATCAAGTTTTTGGCGCCGCTGCCGGGGACACAAGGATTTTAAAAAAGCTTAAAATCGACGGCCTAATCAGTTTTTCAAAACCTTTTTAAAACGCGCGCATATTTTTCTGCATTTTAGTTTAGTTTGCATTTACAGTAGCCTGAACACGGGGCCGTGCTCACTGAACACGCCCCCGTGCTGCATATTTTTTAGTTAGATACCCAGATACAGAGTCTGACCACTGGGCCGTGCTCACCGAACACGCCCCCGTGCTCAACGTGACCAGTAACTTTAATTAAAACGCCCAGATACAGACCCTGAACACGGGGCCGTGTTCACCAGACACGGGGCCGTGTCCAGCCTTCTGTTTCCATCTTTGTTTTTGTTTTCTGGTCCCGAGACTCAGTTGTGGTCTGCTGAGTGATTCTTATGGATCAATACTCAGGAGGTTACAACTACACCTATGAGGAGGATGATTATATGAGAGACTATTGCACTAATTGTGGAAACCCGCACTCGGTACAATATTGTAACTTGTTTCAACCATCCAATTCATACAACCATTATGAGGAGCCCAGGTACGAGCCATCAACTTCATACACATCCTATGAAGACCCAAGGTATGAACCTTCTCCCTCATACTCATATTTTGATGAACCAAGGTATGAGCCTTCGTACTCATACTTTGAGGAGTCAAGATATGAACCACCACCTTCATACACTTATTATGAGGAACCATGGCGTGAACAACCCACCTCATATGAGTACTATGAAGAACAAAGTTTCGACCCTTATCCATCATATACTTACAATGAAGAACAATGGTGTGAACCATCTACTTCATGTGGGTACTATGAGGAACCAAGGATCGAACAACCGGATTCAAGCTTTGAGGATCCCAATTCTTTCTCTCTCACCGAAGTAACCAATAGGATATTAGAACACATTAAAACTATCGAACGTTGCATAAAAGAATCTCGTGCAAGGGAAGAGGAGTCCCGCGCAAGAGAAGAGTTAAATTTTAATAATAACAAAGAGATAGTTGAAAATGTAAAAATGGAAGAACAAGAAAGTGAAAAACCGACACATGAGTTAAGCAACGAAAAAGGTGAGGCCGATAATGTTAAAATTCAAGAAGAGTCTAATTTAGAAGAAATTAACCTCTTGTCACCTACTTTCGAAAATCATTGTTTAGTAACCCCTCATGCCAAGTTTTTAAAAGAGTTAAACACTAGTGCTAAAATCAAAGAAATAGTAAGTGTTAAGTTAACTAATGATCAAACCTCGCTAATAAAAGAAGATCCTTTTGAAATTAACATCACACCGGTTCCATGTTTCTTTCAAAATTCCTTTATTAGTAATATCACCATTGATAAAGATCTTTGTGTTAACATAATGCCTAACTATATTTTTGAAAAATTAAGTATTAGTGATTTTTCTCCACTTCAAATACCCATTTTTCTATCTGATCGAAAGGTAATAAAATCAATCGGTGTGGTTGAGGATGTCTTGGTTCAAACAAATCAAATGGTTATTCCAACCGACTTTGTCATCCTTAATGACGCTCCTCTAGTCTTAGGAAAACCTTTTGTGAAAACTCATGAAGCTTTGAAAAACCGGAAATTTAACAACCTACCTCTTCAATTAGGGGCATTCAAAAGGAGCATAATCTTGAGCGTCCAATTAAATATCCTTTTGGCAATAATGACCCCCTAATTGAAGATGAAGATGAGCCACCCGATACAACTGAAGAAGATGACCACTTTGTTGAAGAAGAGGTCGCCATAGAACAAACCTTTAAGGTTCTTGATCTAGATGAGCCACAAAATAAGGTGTCTCCTAAAGACCCACCCATTGAGCTCATAGAACTTCCTAAAGGTTTGGAATATGCTTTTCTAGACAAAGATGGTAATTTACCTGTAATTATTTCATCTAAATTAAGTAGCGTAGAAAAAGAGAAATTAGTTAATCTTCTTAAAAAACACAAAAATGCGATCGCTTGGAAGCTTGTAGATATTAAAGGAATAAGTCCTTCCATGTGCACGCACAAAATTCTAATGAATGATGACTACAAAACAGTAATTCAACCACAACGAAGAGTAAATCCCAATGTACAAGAAGTGGTTAAAAATGAAGTCATCAAGCTACTTGACGCCGGACTAATCTATCCTATCTCCGATAGTCCATGGGTAAGTCCTGTCCAAGTAGTCCCAAAGAAAGGAGGTATGACGGTAATAACTAATGAAAAAAATGATTTAATACCGACAAGAACCGTCACAGGATGGAGAGTTTGTATAGACTATAGACGATTAAATGAAGCAACAAGGAAAGACCACTTTCCTTTGCCCTTCATTGATCAAATGTTAGAACGACTATCCGGTCATAAATTTTATTGTTTCTTGGATGGTTTTTCAGGTTACTTTCAAATCCCGATAGCACCTGAAGACCAAGAGAAAACAACTTTCACATGCCCCTACGGAACTTTTGCCTATCGACGCATGCCATTCGGTCTATGTAATGCACCTGCAACATTCCAACGTTGTATGGTAGCCATTTTCCATGATATGATAGAAAAGACAATGGAAGTCTTCATGGATGATTTTTCTATCTTTGGAGACTCATATGACCAATGCCTCGATAACCTTGAACGAATGCTATCCCGATGTGAGGAAACTAACCTCACCCTTAACTGGGAAAAATGCCATTTCATGGTAACAGAGGGAATGTACTCGGTCACAAAATCTCAAGCGAAGGTATGGAAGTTGATCGAGCAAAAATAGAAACTATTTCTCGATTGCCTCCACCATCCTCCGATAGAGCAATCAGAAGTTTCTTAGGGCATGCCGGATTTTATAGAAGGTTTATCAAGGACTTTTCAAAAATTTCCAGACCTCTAACAAAATTACTTGAAAAAGATGCACCTTTCATCTTTGACAAGGAATACAATCAAGCATTTCTAATCCTCAAGGAAATGCTAGTCAATGCACCTATCATGATAGCGCCTGATTGGAAATTTCCTTTGGAAATCATGTGTGATGCAAGTGACTTTGCTGTTGGAGCAGTCTTGGGACAACGAAAAGAGAAGCATTTCCACCCAATTTATTATGCTAGTAAAACGCTTAACGATGCACAAGAAAATTACACAACTACAGAAAAAGAATTACTAGCTGTGGTGTTTGCTTTTGATAAATTCCGTTCTTACCTTGTTCTTTCTAAAACTGTAGTCTATACAGATCATGCAGCTATCAGATACCTCTTCAAGAAACAGGATGCAAAACCCCGTTTGATCAGATGGATTCTACTCCTCCAAGAGTTCGACATTGAAATCAAAGACAAAAGAGGAGCAGAAAACACTGCTGCAGATCATCTTTCACGCCTAGAAGACCCAGCTTTGGAGGCAACCAGGGACGAGCAGATAAACGAAAAATTTCCCACAGAGTCCTTGGAGATGATGGAGAGTAGACAAGAACCGTGGTATGCCGACTATGCTAATTATTTAGCTAGTGGTATAGTCACCAAAGGATGGCCACATCACCAAAGAAAGAAATTCTTTGCTGATGTAAAGCATTACTTTTGGGAAGACCCTTATCTTTTCAAAATGTGTGACGACCAACTCATCCGAAGGTGCGTCCATGGTAATGAAGCACGAAGAATTCTCCGTCATTGTCATGAAGGTCCATATGGAGGACATCATGGTGCCGCTAGTACCGCACGAAAAGTATTTGATTCAAGATTTTATTGGCCAACCATTTACAAAGATGCACAAGATCTTGTAAAGACATGTGATGCTTGCCAAAGATCAGGTAATATTTCTTCCAAAAACGAAAATGCTTCAAAATGGCATTCTCGTTTGTGAAATTTTTGATGTGTGGGGACTCGATTTCATGGGACCCTTCCCACCGTCAAAAGGAAACAAATATATACTTATGGCAGTCGATTACTTGTCCAAATGGGCAGAGGCCGAAGCTCTTCCAACAAACGATGGAAGAGTAGTGGTAAAATTTCTGAAAAAGTTATTCTCTCGTTTTGGAACACCAAAAGCTTTGATAAGTGATAGAGGTACCCATTTCTGCAATCATCAACTCGAAAAAATATTAACAAGGTACGGGGTCTATCACCGGGTCTCAACAGCATATCACCCTCAAACAAATGGGCAAGCCGAAGTGACTAACCGAGGTTTAACGAATACTTGAAAAAACCGTAGGGTTAAATAAAAAGGAATGGGCTGATAAATTAGATGATGCTTTATGGGCTTTTCGAACTGCTTATAAAACCACTATAGGCACAACCCCATATAAGCTTGTCTATGGAAAAAGTTGTCATTTGCCAGTAGAAATAGCTCACAGGGCCTACTGGGCAATAAAAAGCGTAAACATAGATTTAGAAACTACAGGTAAAAATCGATTATATCAAATGAGTGAATTAGATGAATTAAGGAATTATGCATACTCTAACTCCGAAATTTATAAGGAAAGAATGAAAAATTTACATGATAAATATATTAAGTCTAATGAATTTCGGGTAGGAGATCAAGTTCTGTTGTTTAATTCACGACTTCGATTATTTCCTGGTAAACTAAAATCTAGGTGGTCAGGACCTTTTTCCATCACCCATGTTTTTCCTCACGGTGCAGTAGAAATTAAAGCTCGAAATGGTATTCCATTTAAAGTCAATGGCCAACGGCTAAAACTCTACCGAGGATCCATTGAGGATGAAGAGGAGGAGATCTCGCTTCAAACGGTTAACGAATAAAAAGCACCCACATCATGCCCGATATGTTACAAGCAAGAGAGTATACATCGAAACCGGTAAGTCTTCTAACCATGTTTTCGGAAAAATGGGCACTCACACGAGCACATAAAAAAAATAATAATTTCAAAATTTTTGCTCGGCACGGGGCCGTGTCGACGCAACTGTCGGGATAAAACCCCTATTTCATAACAGTTACCTCATTCCACCCGCCCCGTTTTGCCGAAAACGCTCTGGTTCAAGGCGATTTTCCGCAGATTTCCGACGTTACTTCCACGTTTAACAACATCAAGGTATGATTCTATCATCATTAGTAGTTAGATTAGTTACTTGCATGTAGTTAAACATCAAAGATTTGGGGAAAAATCTAGGGTTCTTCAAGTTCATCCGGATCGAACTTCAAATTTTTGATGAAATCTGTTAGTATTAGTTTAGATTAGTATAATGGGAAGTAAATACACTTGTATTGTTGATAGACTTGTCCGATTTCTCACAAAAACCTCAAACCCTTGTTTTTGAACCAAAAAAGATGAAATTGGAAGGGTAAACGGGTTATTTTGGGAAAAACGGCACTTGGGGTTTCATTTTCGGGGGAAACCGCACCTACTTGGCCTAAAATTTTCAGATTTTCGGGACCAGGACGAAAAATGAAGTTTTTGGGATACAGACGTCTGGACACGGGGCCGTGCCCGCTGACCACGGGGCCGTGTCCAGCCCACTGTTTGCAGTTTCTTTAAAAATCTCATTGTTTCATGCTAATTTTTGGTGTATTCTTTCAGATGGCAAAGTTCACAAGGTTCAATGCAAGTGAACTCGATGCTAGGGCAAGATACGAGCTACTTCAAACAAGGCCCGAGGAGTACCCCAGACGAGCATGCACGGACCTGTTAACCTTGGTAAACCAGTTGGACCGATTCGACAACATCGTTACGGGACCACTAAGGGTTGCATTAACCACTCGGCTTAGGTCGGTACATCAATGCACCTTGGAGTTCTATAGCACTTTTACCTTCACTTCAAGGTGTGACCCATTTGACAATGAAGGGGTTGCATTTCGGTGTGGGGGGACAAGGTACCCGATCTCTATGGCAAAGTTTGGAGCAATTGTGGGACTGTACGGGGAGGAGGAATCGGGAAATGAGGAAAATACCGGGGGATTAAGAGATTTGGATGAAAATGAACGTCAAGCTGCATGGGCTCAAATCGGTGAAGGAATCTACAACCCAAGCAGCACCAAGAGTACTAAGCTGAGGGACCCACTCTATCGCTATATTCACAGGCTCCTCACCTATTCTCTTAGCCAATGACACGATAGTAGTGGCGTTGTAGGGTTGAAAGATTTGGTTGTCCTTCACTCTATCCACAACCAGAAGCCTCTTGATGTTCCATATTTCCTGTTACGAAACATGCATCTCAACCGCCTTGCTCGCGCTCCAACACCTATCTTCTTTGGAGGGTGGGTGTACCGTCTCTTCAAGCACTTCACACATATTCCAAGGTCCTTTGAAAGAAGCCCATGGTCGGGACGAGTTGACTATCACATTTGCTGGGCCATGAACTTACTTTATGAGGCGGAAGACGGGTCGGTGAGCTTCCAAAGGACGCAAGGCTATGCATGGAACCCGCAGGAGGCCCTAGTTCTTCACGCACCACCTCCACACTACCAATATCAACCCCATGGTGATCCGGGTCAATCCTCCTCACAAGGAGGTGGTTTTCCTAACTTTCAAAGCTTACATGATCTTTTGCAGGAAAACCTCATGTGTACCAGGAACGCCTACAACCTCGCCAACAATACATACCACCGGGTCGGAGCTATTGAACGCAACATCAACGATATACAAGAAGATATCGGCAGCATCCGGGAGTATATGGCGGGGCATGGGGATGGAGGTGATGGCCGCGATGAGGACATGGAGTAGGGGGTTTGAAGGAGCAGGAGCGGGTTGATGGCGAGCCCACAGGTTTAAGTCCCTTTTATCTATCGAACAGTTTGTGGCCTGTGTGCCAAGTGTTGAACAATTTACTTTCCTTGACTACTTTTATTTTCCGCTTTATTTTTCTTTTACTTTATGCTTGGAACAATTAACTATCGTAATGTAGGATGTTTGTGTTGCTTGGTGTGGTATTAAGTGATGAAACAGGTACAAACCGAGGCCTAGAGTGCTAAGCTTTAGCACTCATAAGGCCAGGATGGAAAAACCGGAGGAAGGAACCTGTTTTTCAGGCTTACAGACTGTCCACACGGGGACGTGTCCAGCCGACACGCCCCCGTGCTCACCTCCCAGAACTGCTGTTTGGTTACTTTCCTACAAGTTTTTGTTAGACACGGGGCCGTGCCTAACCAACACGCCCCCGTGTTCGCCTTCTGTAAGTTTTCGTTACTGGCAGTTCACCACGGGGTCGTGTCCAGCGGACACGGGCCCGTGCCTAGACTGCCAGTAACATAAAATCTTTGCTTTTAACACTATATTACACATCTAATCAGCCTAAAAATTTATTTTTGGGACACATTGAGGACAATGTTTAATTTAAGTGTGGGGGGATGCTAAAACCTTGAAATTTTGCAAGCCTAATAACAAGCCTTACACAAAACTCTATTGGAACCGCTAAACACCCCAATTTTTTTCAAAAATTCTCATTTTTTTTACTTGTCTAAAGTTTAAGTTAGGAATCCTAAAATTAATAAGGTTATATTTTTACAAATTTACAACCGAGAGCATCGTGATAAAAAGAACCAACATAAGAAAATTATGAAACGGCATGACAAGCTTAGTTAAAATTTGATTATATATACTTGATCACATAGAAAACCCCATTCCCACAAAAAGTGAGTTTTGAGCCTTTATTGAGCATACAAATTTACATCTTTAGACTAAATGCTCATTTTTCGTTTCTTGTGTGAATAGCCGCTTGGTTCTTACGACTCTAGAACTTGCCACGACGATTCATTCCCGGTCCTTACCAACTTAAACCCAAGTAAGTAAATGATGGAGGCATTAGGACTAACCCTTTTTCTTTCCACACCATTATTTTCCATTTTTTTACCACCTACCCAAAATCCCCCTAGTTAACCCCTTTGAGCCTAAACCTTTCATTTCTTTACCCTAAAACCTTTTTACCCACCAAAAACCCTTTTTATTTTTTACCATTTATTTTATAACAAGCTCGGTTTTCGTGTGACTAAAAAAAAATAAAAAATGAAGTTAGAAGTAAACAAACAAAGCTCTTGAAACAAAAGCTTATTTGAAGAAATACTTCGAAATAAAAAGTCACTAAAACAAAGTGTTTTACGAAAACCGACGCTTTTTACGCTTTTCGCCCTTTTCCACTAACCCATTCACCCAACTTTAGCCCAAGCCTTTACCCAAAAAAGTCCTCTTGATATTTACAAAGGTAACAAGTTAAAAAGGAGGAGGATTGATTGCTTGGCAAGCTTATGGTAGGAATAAGTTCCATGCCGCTCTTGAGTGATTCACTAAAAATACACCTTCGGCCGAGTGTGAGTGATTTCTCCCGTGAGGTATGTGAACTTGTATATAAATGGAATTTTAAAAAGGCATGTTATGCCCAAATAAGTAATTTTTCCTATGAAACGTTCTAAACAAATTATAACGAATAGGATTGTAAATAAATAAAAATAAAACCCAAAAAGATCTTGGATTCCCGACACTCTATGACAAGCCAAAACCTTCTCTTCTACCCATTCCATTTGGGAGTGTAAGCCACATATTAAAGAGTTTTGCTTGAGGACAAGCAAAAGTTCAAGTGTGGGGGTATTTGATGTGTGTAAAATGCAACATATAAATTACATCAAATAAGGCATAAAACTAACCCTTTTTAAGTACTAATGTTGGAAAAAGAGTGCTTTTGTCTTCCTTTTGGTATTTTCAGGATTAAATGAGCTCAAATTCACAAAAGAAGCAAAAAGACAGCTAAATCTAACATAAATACAAGAAAAGGAACATAAGTGGATTGCCCGACCCCTCAACAGCATCCTCCCAAGCAAAATAGAGAAGACAGAAGACTGAACACGCCCCGTGCTCAGCCAGCACGGGGCCGTGCCCAAGAAGCAGCAGAAAAGACAAACCTATAGAAGCTTATATTGCCCACCACGGGGCCGTGTCCAGTAAATACGGGGGCGTGGCGAAAGTACAGCAGGCGCATTAATTGTAACTGCGAATTACAATTAATGAGGAGAGAGAGTGTCAGACAGGCACGGGGGCGTGTCCAGCGGACACGGGGCCGTGCCCAGCCTTCTGTTCAGCCTATAAATAGGAGTGCTTGGTTTCATTGCAACTCATCCCTTGGCACACCATCTCTCTCACACTTCATCCACCACCCACCACCACCACAACACTATCATCCACCACCATCATCCATTGTCCATCATAGAGTGTGTGAGTTGTCTCGGGATCCAAGATTGATCGTAAGAGTTCTTGACAATCAAGGCCATGTTTGCCTAAGTCTCTTACATCACTTGGTGAAGACAAGTGTTTAGTATAATACTTTTTATTTTTAATCTTTTGCACTTTTTATTTGGTTTTGTATTAATGACTTTAATAACTAGTTGCTTATGTTGAAGGTGATCTTTCCTTCTCGTTTGTCCGTGGTGTCTTGGCATTATTTTACTGTCTATATAAATTAAAAGATTTTCACCATTCATATCTCCACGGTCTATATGGAGGTATGTTGGCTACCTGGTCGGGGGTTTAGGGAACGGTTTGGTAAGGGTCTTGCCCTTGTTCAGCGTTTAGAGGTCCTGTAAGGGACCTGGGTCAAATTTAGTAGGATCTCCTTCAATGCCCATAGGTATTGGATGGCGGGGATCCAAACTCTTTGACCCCCTTATAAGTTAACTACTATTAATACTATAACCCGGCTATTTAGGACTGTATCCCTGCTGACTCAGACTACTTAGTCGAGGGTAACGTCACCGCCATTAGCGGGGCCTACCATAATTTGCATTAATAACTTAATTCATTATCTTCCAATAATCCAACCCTTTAGGATTGTATCCTTGCTGACTCAAACTACTGGGTTGAGGGTAACGTCGCCTTCAAAAGAGGGGCCTACTACAATAACTAAGATAATCTCTTAAACAAGTGCAAAAGTGCAAAAATAATCAAAGGTTATACTAATACACGAGTCGGATCCAAGTGATTCATCTTGTCTATCTGTTTTTATTTTTATTTTTCAGCATTTAGTTAATTTTTATTTTCTTAGTTTAAAAAACCTTTTCTAACATTTTGATTTGATTAGACGTTGAGGATAAACCGGTACTAAAAGCTCTTGTGTCCTTGGACGACCTCGGTATCTTACCAACACTATACTACGTCCACGATGGATGCAGTTGCCCATATGTGTGTTTAGTGTTAGTAAATATCGTGTTTTATAAATTTAAAACTTGGCTAAAAGTGTAAAAAGGGCTTAAAATATACATCTAAATTATGTTACACTACACACGCATCAGCCGTGCATGAGCAGTTTGTGGTTGTTTAACAATTTGTGGTTGTTGGTCAATCTGATAAAAAATTGACTTTTGATAATAATCATTCTTTCCATCTTGTCTTCCATTTGCTTCTTGGTTTTTGCATTCTCGTTTAAAATGTCCCTTACCTTTGCAACGAAAACAGGTAACCTTTGATTTGTCAAAACCTAACGGAGAAATAGCCATTCCTCGAAACTCATCTCTACCAGTAATTTGTTGAAACTTTTCTGCCCTCCTACAAGCACTAGCCAAACACCACTTCACATCCATCAACTCAAGTTCCTCAGCATCAATTTGGTCATAATCTTCTTTTGTAAGCATCGGATTTCCAATCTTTCCAGCAATCAAACTTTCATAAGATTCCAACATAGCAACGAGTGATGCCATGTGGTGCTTGGCTATTTCTGGAGACAAATTCTGACCATTTTGAATGTTCAAAGTAACATTGCATTGAAGATTCGCTGAGTTTTGCCTTTGAGAACTTGATGTTGTATGATTTGGATCAAAACTTGAAAAATAAGACGAAGATCCACCACTTTGAGTTACATTACTACTCTTTGTTCCAGATGAACTGTCAACACTGAAACCAGTTTGGATCTTTGGGCTGGGATTGGGAGTAGCTTCAAATTTGTTTCCCCTATAATACACACTGACATCTTGTTGAGCATTCGGATTTGTCATAATAGCGGTTTTCTGAATATCCAACTCATGCTCCTCAATTCTCTGAATAAATTGTGCCAAATTCATATCCTGAGACTTCCTCATGTGTTTCAAAATCATCAAATAAGTTCC
Organism: Helianthus annuus; assembly: GCF_002127325.2. NCBI lineage: Eukaryota > Viridiplantae > Streptophyta > Magnoliopsida > Asterales > Asteraceae > Helianthus > Helianthus annuus. The sequence goes on from NC_035446.2 coordinate 19,816,081, forward strand.
CCACTTATTTTGTGGTAACGCTTCAGCTAATTTATCAACCCATTCATCATCATCTTTCTTAATGTCCAATCTTCCCATTTGCAATACCAGATGACAATATCTATCAATAGTCTGCTTTCTTGTTTCATGGTCGAAAGCTGTAAATATCAAACGATTTCTTCAATAACGCCTTTTTGTTTTTAATCATATCTGCGCTTCCTTTGAATTTCTAAATCAATGCTTCCCAAATTGACCTAGCTGTACCATTATGTTGGAGCAAAACGAAGATATCTTCTTTAATCACTTGTTGAAGAATACTGATCATCATTTTCTCACTTGTAAATTTCAATTTGTCACTCTCAAAATAATCACAAATAGCTTTTTCAATCCCACGTTCATTCTTTGGTTTCTCATAATCTTTCAATAATGAACACGATGCGTCAAATTTATAGGCTTGCACCCAGTTCTCAAATCGATTTTTCCAACCTTGAAAATCCTCAATGTACATGAGTTTTGGCGGTTTCTGATAAGTTCCTGTCTCATTCTCATTGTACAGAGTTTCAGCAGCTGTAACTGGTGCAATCGGTGTCGCAAACGCATTGTAGAAATCCTCGTCCATGATTCGGAATTTTTTTCACAAAAATTATAAGTTCAAACGAAAATCCAATTCAAGCGGAATTACTCTTCAAACGAGATTACCTACATAACACTTTCAAACGAGATTAAAAGTTCAAACGGAATTACTCAAACAAAATAACAAGTTCACACGGAATTAGTAATTCCACGCGGAATTACTTCACATGGAATAACACTTTGAAATGGAATTAACTATTTCAAGCGGAAATAGTTAATCTCGTGCGAAATTAGGTGATTTCGTGTGAACAGGCTCAAACGAAATTACACTCAGAAGCAGGATTAGGTAATTTCGTTTGAAAATAATCTGTGATTCCAAGCGGAATTAGGTTGTCGTCATCTCGTTCGTTCTGAATTTGAAGCGGAATTACTGTTTTTATCAAATTTTTATTGAAATAAGGTCCAATATTCTCAAGGATTCATTAAAACACTGTTTCGAATGTTATATGTGAAATTCAAACCGTTCTGACCCTGAAAACCAGTTCAATTTTAAAAAGAAGGTGTAGAAGTCAGAAATAAAAGCTGTTTTGGCAAGAACTCTTCTTCCGAAGCTCTGATACCACATGTAGGATCGGTTCGTGACCCAAAGGAGTCAGTCAGAAGCTCTCTTGTCTGTTTCAAAGGCGGAAACAGAGAAACAGACTTGAAAAACAGCTGAATTCATTTTAAATTGCCTTGTATATTGATTTAACACAGATTACAGTCAAACGGCACGTCGGCAGCACTTCGGTACCGGAATCACAGAACATTACAACTGATTTCGTTTGAGAGGCTATATATAGGGCACATAATTCCGTTTGAACTAGTCCCAAGCGAAATTAGACTTCCATACGGAATCTGATTCCGCACGGAATTAATTCAACATCATCACATTCAAGCGGAAGTATATGTACCAAGCGAAATTAGCTTCTACAAGCGGAATTAGTCCTCTCAAACGAAATTACCTCTATAATCCTATTTTCTCGAAATACTTGCCCTGATCTAACATATTTAGTAGAAGACTCGATACAAGACGAAGTCGACAGACGCATGCACCAACATAAGTATTGAAGAAAAATATGATCCATTTGATCATTTTCTGAAGATAAATTAAAAAAGATCAATAAAAGGAAGATACAAGATAACAGGACAAGAAAAGAAGGAAAAACACATCTTCATCAGATATTAGAATCTGATCAGAAGTAAAAAAAAAGACGATCAGAATAAACCAATTTGATGATAAATCTAGTGTTTATTAGAATCCGGTAACTTCTGATCATCAGAAATTCTGATGATCACTTCAACAGATTTCTAATAAGAAGGCCATCTAAAATTCTGATGAGCCAACTTGTCTAATAAATAAGGCTCTGCCACATTTGTGAAGTAGCAAGTTGACCTTGATGGATTCAATGAATATGCCAAAAAATTACTTTATGCAGAGCAAGTGTATGAATAAACAAATGTTTATTAATGACAAAGACTCTTTATAAATAGAGATGTCACCACCGAAGGAAAATGAGTTAAGCCAAGCATTCATTACATACAACAAAACTCCATTACCCTTCATTACATAATTCTTAAAGTATTCGTTTGTATTAGTCAATAACCACACAAGCACCTTGTAAACATTGTTTTTCAAAGTGATATAAACTTGAATTCTGTAGTTGTGTCTCTTGAAAGTTTGATTTCCATTTTCGCACATTATTTTCATACTTGTTGAAATCAATTGCTAAATTTAGTTAAAGAGCATCATTATCTCGGATCAAGAATTGGTATCAGAGCAAATTGAATAAACTATTTTCAAACGATCATTTGCTCATTTTTTTATAACAATCTTTTTAACTAAATATGGCAAACTTTCAAACATGAAACAATGCATTCAATATTAGGTCTATGTTAAAGCCTCCGACCTTGGTTAGAGAGGAGCACCCTCAATAGAGAACCAGGATGATCAATTTCCTAAATGGACATGATCGAGCTCTGTTTCAATCCATTGAGAGAGGCCCACAAACACCTACTATTGAAATCCAAGTTGTTCCAGCAACTGAGCATACACAAGAAATACTTGTCTCTTTGGCTCCAAAACAAGAAATACAGAAGCTGATGAAAGGGCTAAATCACTTTTGATTATGGCACTGTGCAGGAGGAGAAAGAATGAAAAGAAACAAAATACAAATTTAGTTAAAGAGCATCATTATCTGGGACCAATAGGTGAGAATCTTTAACAGTTGAGAGAGAGATCTCACACCCTCCCAAACAGAGGGCCCAACCTCACTTTGGGCAGACTATGTTGTCTTAACTGGGCACACGCTGGCGTCAGAGTTTGGCTAATGACGTTCCCTAGGAAACCATACAACCCACTGCCAGAGGCAGGGGCTTGCGCCGCCACAAGAAAGAATCTATCTGGCGTAACACACGGTGGACTAAAACCCGTGGTGGCTCGGGCTCGAACTCTTGACCTAAGGTTTGGGAGAACTAGCATTCATTGCCTTTATCCACAAAATATGGCACTAGTGGGGATTGAACTTGAGTCTCAAAGGAGAACCCAAATTTATCCGCAAGTGATGGATATGAGCTTGCTTATCATTGGCATGTTTTTCTTGCAAATTTAACTCATTGTTGTGCCATGCAATAATCCGGTATCTTAAGGTATAATTTAACATCAACCATCTCAACTAGTAAAAGCAGACGAAGAAGAGTACAAGGTCATGATCTTTGGGTACTAAATATCCAAAAATTGGGCCGGAGTCTGGCCAAGTTAATCGACCCTGAAACCCGCAAGAAAATGGTCCTACACAAGCAAAAACTTTTAGGCTCGTTGCAGAGGTGGGATGGCTACTTTGCGACCACTCTCCAATGTGAGGATAAGTGTATCTATACAAAGAGAAAATTTGGATGAAGGTTCAAAGAGATCGTCCTTAAAGTGTACTTGGAGAATGGTATTTATACTTGCTTGTTAGATGACGTTGTTCATCAGGGACGCATATTTTGATGTGCGTCCTGTGTGGAGGCTGAACATTTATTATGTCCTGCTTGGTGGGGACAATTGTTTTATTGTTCGGTGGCCGGACATTTAGTTTGGTTATGTATCTACAAATCCCCCAGTCTGCTAAGTCTGGTATCTGAACTTGGTGAGACTTGCTTCATTCTAGTGGGTGACCATCTGTCACTTAAGTAGTGATGTGGCATATTACCGTGCGTCACTCGCCCATATTCATAACTTCCCCCTTCAGAAGCATAATCCTATCCTGATGCGCTACGTTGGACACGCAGAACAACTGTCTTCCATGATCCCATATATTTCGATCCTGAAGCGTAATACCTTTTTCACTGCTTCTTTTCTCTCCACCATTTTCCCCTTCCTATAATATGAAGTTCTTACCTTCCGAAGACTACTTTCGAGCCTTTACAAGTTTAAAGAGGTGCGTTCTCTATGCGTTTTCTTTCCTTTTTCAAAACATGGCTCCCGATAAAGACAACATAAGAGCGAGTTTCGATGTCCCAACTCTAAAACAATTCAATAAGTTCCTGAGGGCTTTCAGATCCTCTCACATTTGAAACTCGTGCTTCCTACCCAAAACCGTGCCCTAAGGAAAGATGGATTTCATAGCTAATCAAAACTATGGTACTTTTATTTGCATTTTGGTGATTGCTAGTCACTTATTTTATGATTTCTTAGAAAAAATTTGTTGCTACCGTTTCATTTTCTCATCAGAGTATTGTAAAAGGAACTTATAATCACACATGGTAAAATCTTATTCTCACATGGTGTATGTGGGCCGTACAACCTTTGTCAGTTCATTTCATTCTATACGAGTCGTATTAGGTTATACGTCCCATATACACCATGTGAGAATACAATTTTAGTGTGGTCGTATAAAATGTATACGATACGTTTATACGGGCCGTATAAGGTTATACGACCCATAGACTTCGAATTTCTATTTTTTTAAACTGTTTGACTCGACGTATTATTCCTCAATACGCATGCGACTAGACGTAAGATTCTTCGATTCGATGTTATATTCCTTGATTCTCATGCGAGTTATGTGATTAGACGTTAGATTCCTCGATATTCGAGCGAGTTATTTGATTCGGCGTTAGATTCCTCGATGCGCATGTTAATCATTTGAAATGATGTAATATTCCGTAAAAACCTCTATATAAACGACACTAATCTTATTCATTTTCATTCAACTTCTATTCGACTCTTCTATATTTCTCTATATCAATGTCGTTTTGGGGTGACGATAACTTTTTCGGTAGTGACTCGGATAGCGAGTCGAATTAGAGGAGTTATGTATCAATATGTCACACCCTGATTTTCCGGTGGGCCCGAACTTGGGGTAAATGACAAATGATACAGATACATAAATAACACAACGGAAGTCTCGGGAATTAAAATACTATTACATATTACAAGTGCCTGAAGGTTCAAAATAATATACAGATGGAAACGTATAAAAGATCCACAGGCGGATCGAAATAATCAAATGACTATGTAAACAGACTACTAGGCTTCAATGCATGGAGTTGCAAATTCCACTTAAGCATTTACCGGACAGCTTCCAGCCTATTTACGTAACTTGCAACCTGCACTTAGTCTTTTTAAGATACGTCATTTTACACTTGTAAAGACAAATAACTGACACATTTTGAAAATGTTTAATTTTTTTATGCACACAATGGGACATCTATTTTCATAAATAACTTGGGATAAAATATGTCTCTTGTATTCAGTATTTACATGCTTGTCAACACATATGGGGCCCGGTACTAAACACAGATAACATAATTTACCAACAAGCCACTTTAACCCATAAAGGGTATCCCCGATATGGGTAGAAAAATATTTTATTATAGCATTAGCATCTGTCAGGTGTATGCCTACACCCGTGCTTAAGTCGTGGCCATTTGCAATTAAATGAGCCAAGGATACCTAGGACATGGTCGCATTAACCCCCAGTGTTTAAGTTATCAAGCAAAACGAATTAAAACGGGTTATGTGGATTTTTAGATACAATCTATCATTGATTCCCATACCCGACTAAGCGGTAATAATTTACCGTATCCCAAGCCCGTATAGGGAAAATAAGTTAAGAGTATTTACCTGGTTTAATATCTTATAATCCAAGATATATATAACAAAGTAACTAGCAAGGTTTGCAATTTACTAGACGCCCTAGTCTGGAATGAATGGTATAATAACCAATTAGAATGTTAACGGGGCCTATTCAAGTCATAGACATGGACCGGTGAACTAATTATATAAAAAAAACGGTACGGTACGCTAGATTAAGCGGTGGCCGGATAGAATGTAGTTTAAACCCTTACAAGTACTAAGACTTGTATAATATGGGTAAACAATAATACATTCTGGAATTTATAAGAATTTGAAGGATTTTGACCCAATTCGGTTAACTTATGTAAACTAAGTTACATAAGTCAACCGTATGTGCATAGGCGGTATCGGGTGATTGGATGAGTCACTAACAAGTTCATTATGCCAAAACATTATTATTATGTTACCAAGTTAGTAGGTAATCCATATTGTATGCAAATTATAGTTTAATATCAATTTATTCTTATAAGGACATTTTGGTCAAAGTTATGGCATGAAACATGAACTTGCAATAAACCCGACAACTAATTATGATCAAATAATATAACCTTGGAGGGTTATCCTATACATAAATCTGATCATAATGCAATTTCAAATACATAGCTAACATGGCTAATTCGGGTCAGAATCGAAAGTCAAAGTAGAAGTCAAACTGCTTGACTTTCGGTTGCGAACCGAACTATAAACTGGAAATGACGAGCTGAACATGCTTAGACATGTTCTAATATTATTTACCAACTGATATATTATCAAAAATATGTGTTTAAACGTTTATAAGTTTCCCAAAAAACTACGTTTTGACTCTTAATTAAACATATTTTGACCCGTCATTTAACCAACTTAACGTGATCTTCAGGAGGTGCCCTCTTAGGGGATTATCACCTACCTTATTATGATCACGCAGCCATGTTCGATTCGAACAATGGCTAGACCATAATGGTTTTAACCAAAATTCAAAACAAAAGTCAATTTGCTTGACTTTCGTCTAAACACTTAGCCTATAAAATGAAAGAGCTAAAGAGGGAACACTTACTAGTTTACCGGAAGAAAGATGAACTCAGTTGGGAGGCCTCTTGGAAGAAAAAACTCCAGATGAGAGTAGGGATAATGATTTTTAGAAACGAGCAAGTAAATGAGGAGTACATAAGTGCTATTTATGGTTAAAGAATTGATAAAAGATCTTGCCAAGTGTTTAGGATTGATCTAAGATGTCTCCAGGTGGGTAGTGAGGTGTAAGAAAATGAACAAGAGTGTCAAATTGTGAGAAAGGTGACACAAGGGCATAATGCCTTCGCCTCCAAACAAAAATTTGTAAGATACAAGCCTTACAGACCGTAAGGGTCCTGGGCTTACGATCCGTAAGCCCTTTAGGCGCCCACTGATTTAAAGAGCTTACAGTCCGTAAGCACTGAATCAATAGTTCAATATTTTTTTTTACTTTTTATATTTTATTTAAATACTTTAAAATTTGGACAAATAAAATATGTAATAAGTGTCAGTGTATTATATCTTCTGCTCATAAACTCTTGTTTGTGTTCGTTTGTTTCCATTTATGTTCATGAATATTAATTTGTGCTCATTTGTGTTCATCAATGTTCATTTTTGTTCGTTGCCTAAAATTAACAAACAAACACAAACAAACATGAAAAAGTTCATTTCCTTATCAAACAAACACGAACATAATATCTCGTTCTGTAAGTGTTCATGAACACATATATTTCTTAACAAGTGTTCGTTCGGTTCGTTTGCCGCCCTAACTAATGGCTTATAGTCAATCGATTACGAGATCAATTATTAATTTACCTTACGGTCCGTAAGGCATTAAGCCTTACAGTCCGTAAAGCTCACTCAGAGGCCAATAAAATGGCATGTGACATAAATGGTCCCTCCACTTCCATTCTTAAATAATTTTACACAATTAGTCCCTCTCGTCCAACATTTGGCACATTTTGAGAGTTAATTGGACACATGTCATCATATAATTCGACACAAATTTCCGAGGTTTTACATCCTCACCCCCTTAAAAAATCCCGACCTAGAGATTTTATTCAAAAAGATAGGGGTACGTTTGTCGCATATTGGACTCAACCTCCCATCTATACTTGGGGCCACGACGGGCATCCCATCTTACTTTCACGATGGGGATCAATTTCTTTCGGAGCTTTTTAACCTGTCAATCCTTGATTGAAATCGGTTTCTCAACAAACCTCAGGTTTTCGTCAATATGCACATCATGGTGCGACATTGCTAGTGACTCTCGGCTAGACATTTCTTTAAATTGCAGATGTGGAACACATCCTGAATTCCATTGAGTTCCTTAGGTAGCTTAGGCTTTTAGGCTACGGAACCAACACATTCGATTATCTCGAATGGTCCAATGTATCTCAGGCTCAACTTGCCCTTCATTCCAAAATCTCATCAAGCCTTTCCAGGGTGATACTTTTATAAATAAACCTTGTTCCCAATTTGGAACTTAGGAGGTTTACGCCTCTTATCTGCATAGTTCCTCTGCCTATCACGGGCAGCTTTGAGCCTGTCACGGATATGAATAATCTTCTTCTTGGTTTCTCGGACTATCTCAGGTCCTGATAGCTGGCTTTCCCCAACTTCATCACAACAAATGGGCGTTCTTCACCTTCTCCCAAACAAGGCTTCAAAAGGAGTGGCCTTGATGCTAGTATGATAACTATTATTATAGAAGAATTCAATTAGGAGTAGGTGATCATCCCAACTACCACCTAAATCAATCACGCATGCTCTCATCATGTCTTCCAATGTATGAATAGTACGATCACTTTGTCCATCAGTCTGTGGATGGTAAGCCATACTGAAATTTAATCTCGTGCCCAATGATTATTGGAAACTTTTCCAATAGTGAGATGTGTATCTAGTATCTCTATCAGATACAATAGATACTGGCACTCCATGCAAGGAAATAATATTGTCTACATATAACTTGGCCAATTTGTCGGAACTGTAAGTCCCCTTGATTTGCAGAAAATGGGCTGACTTAGTCAGTTTATCGACAATCACCCAAATCGTGTCATTGCCACGTTTGGTCTTTGGTAATATCTAGAATTATAAGCTTCCTGGAGGATCAGATCTCTGAGTCCTCCAAAGATAGGAACCCATATACGATCATTCAATCTCAAGATTCCATCTTTCCCAGGTGCCAACTGATCAACAGTTCCAGCTAATCCTTCATTAGAAGCATTTGCTTCTAATAAGGCTTATTTTTTAGCATCTAGCAACTTCTCATTCAAGCTTGTACGCAGCTCTATGCTTTTGGTGTTAACCCTGATAGGTTTAGCCCTTTCCTTGTGACTCAAGGCGTCAACAATGACATTTGCCTTACCGGGATAGTAACGAATCTCACAATCGTAATCGTTCAATGTCTCCATCCAACGTCGTTGTCGCATATTCAAATCCTTCTGATTAAAGAAATGCTGGAGACTTTTATGGTTAGTGTATATAATACACTTTGTGTCATAAATAGTGTCTCCACAACTTAAGTGCAAATACAACAACACCCAATTCTAGATCATGGGTGGTGTAATTCTTTCCGTGCACCTTAAGTTGTCGTGATGCATATGCAATCACTTTGCTTCTTTGCATGAGTACATAACCCATACTTGTGTTGTTGGGATTGAACCCTATCAGAGGAACATATAATTAAAGCCAAAATTGGATCAGGGCTGTGGATCCAGAATAAGCAGATGTTATGCTTCAAATCTCTCCCCTTGAAAGTGATTTCAAGATCTGCTGACCTCTAAACTACTGATCTCTACTAAACTGCTGATCTACAACTGCTGCCCAGGACAAAGTCTGATGGAAGACTAAAGCTCTGCTGCTCAATCTACTGCCTTGGGTCAAGCTCTGCTGATCATGACAAGTACTGCTGGGTTCACATCAGTGGAAGGATGCAGCAGTAGTTTAGATGTCTTTATGTAATGAAATGTAATAACAGTAGTTAGCATAGCAGAGGTTGTATAGATCAGAGGTTAGAGTTTGTTAGGAGGTTAGATGTCACTTTCATGGTGACGTCAGCTTAGATGCTTCAATGGTTTGCTCGTGCCTATAAATAGAACAGTGCTATGTACTGTTCTATTAGCTCTTTCACTATCTTCTTCCTGCACGAACTAATACTGAGAGCTCAGGCTGAGGGGGAGTTTGTTGCATACTTGCAAATTGTAATCATTGTTGAAATTAAATTCAATCATTCGGTTCAATGTTAAACTTGTATGTTAAAAGCAATTCTCCTGTTTGATTGTGAAAAGTTTGCTTCCATCTTAATTCCGCTGCACAACTCATTCATCTTCATCTTAATTCAAACGTAAAACACAATCAAAACCAAACTCAGATCCTAACATGTGTGCGAGGCATCATAGTATACAACGAAGTCTTCAATACCCTCAGGTAAAGTTAAAACAGGAGCATTGCTCAATTTATGTTCTAGAATCTTAAAGGATTCTTTCTGTTTGGGACCCCGGTCAAACTTGACATTCTTGCGGGTCAGAGTAGTCAAAGGAGTGGCTATCCTTGAGAAGTTCTCAATGAACCTTCTATAATAACCGGCCAGTCCTAAGAAACTACGAATCTCAGATGGAGTCTTGGGTGCTTTCCAATTTATAATAGCTTCAATCTTGGCGGGATCCACCTGGATACCATGCTCACTAATCACATGGCTAAGAAACTGGACCTTTCTAAGCCAAAACTCGCACATAGAAAACTTTGCATAAAGCTTCTCTTGCTTTAGCAATTCAAGAATGCATTTGAGGTGTTTCTCGTGATCATTCTGATTACGAGAATAGATAAGTATATCGTCTATAAAGACAATGAAAAACTTATATAAATACAGCTTGCATACTCTATTCATGAGATCCATGAATGTTGCAGGTGCATTAGTGAGCCCAAAAGGCATCACTAGAAACTTATAGTGGCCGTATCTGGTCCTGAAAGCCGTCTTTGGAACATCTTCGATCGTAGCTTTCAGTTGATGATACCCTGATCTCAAATCAATCTTGGAGAAATAACTAGCTCTTTGCAATTGGTCGAACAAGTCGTGATTCTTGGCAATGGGTAACGATTCTTGATCGTTATCTTGTTCAGCTCACGGTAGTCAATGCACATCCACATTGAACCATCCTTCTTTTTGATTAATAGGATAGGAGCTCCCCAAGGCGAGGAACTAGGTTGAATAAAGCCTTTCTCCAATAGCTCATCCAGTTGAGTCTTCAACTCCTTCATGTCTGTTGGTGCTAATCGATATGGAGCTCTAGATACAGGAGCAGCTCCAGGTAAGATGTCGATTATGAACTTGAATTGTCTCTCTGGTGGCAGAATGGGTAATTCTTCAGGGAACACATCTGGGTACTGAGAGATGACTGGAATGTCTTCAATCCTTGGCTTTGGTTCGTCAATTGTCACTTGTCACTTGTGCCATGTAGATGACACAACCTCTCTTCAAACACTTGGATGCCTTAAGCAGAGACACTTTCTTAGGCAAACCATGGTATAGATCTCCATGAATGGTGAGCACTTCACTGGATGGGGAATTAATCTCGATAAGTTTTATATCGCATGCAATACGGGCTTGGTTATGAGCTAACCAATCCATGCCTAAAACTATATCAAACCCCACCAAATTCATTGGCAAAAGACTAACAGGGATGGAATGATTCTTAATGGATATAAGGCATCCGTCAAGAATAGTAGAAGTTGTTTCTATGCTACCGTCTGCCATCTCTACCTCATAAGTATTATCTAAAGCTCTTAGGGGTAGGTTTAATAGTTTACTATACTTATGATCAACAAAGCTCTTATCAGCTCAAGAATCAAACAGAACTCTACCAAAAGTATCATTTACGAGGAACGTACTCGTAATGACATTTGTATCCTTAACTGCTTCCCTTGCAGTTAGCTGGAAAGCTCGAGCATTGGATTTCTTTGCCTCCCCAGGCTTTGCATTGCCCTCAGTAGCTCGTTTAGGGCAATTGGTCTTTATGTGGCCCTTATCCCCACATCCGTAGCACACGGCATTCTTCAATTCCTTAGAATCCAAGGACTTTTGACCAGTCTTCTTACATATGCCACATGGCTTTGATTGCTGGTCAGTACAACACCGTCCCTAATGTCGTCTACCAGAAGTTTTGTAGACAGGTCTATCATTTGACCTCTGTTGTTTCTTATTGAACCCAAACTTGCCCTTTTTGTGTCACACCCCGACCACGTAAAACAACAAAACGTGGCGGAAACGTCGGGGAGTGTTGTAACAGAATCATTGTTTCACAACCATGGATTAAGCAAATTTCGTTTTATTGAATTAAATGAGTTACAATGTCTTAACAATAAAGAAACATAACAAAAATTAACTAGTCTTGCATATTTTAATGTCACTAAGGTCTCGTCCAATCCTATGTGAGCATGCATCAATATCATTATCAAATATCATCAACTATTGTACCTGAAACACATGTGAAAATACGTCAGCATAAAAATGCCGGCGAGTACATAGGTTTTATGAAAAATAGGATCCATGACTTAGGTTTAAGAAAATGTTTAACCAAAAACTTGTCATGAATCCAGTTTAAGTGTTTGCTTTTATAAAACGTTTGAAAATCGATGATAGATATGTATAGTTAAAAGAATGATGTAAGGTTAAATGAATAACCAAGTAAAAATGAGTTTGTATAAAACAAACTGTTTTGTAAAACAATGTCTTGTGAAAAATATGTTATTTGTGTAAAAATGTATAAATCCAAATGAATGATTTAAATAACGCTACGCCATGTAATATAATACAAGCACTTATATATAGGAAGTACCATCGGCGTATCCACCATGCTTGTATCACATTACACACGTCTCGTTACTCAAATCACTTACCCACATAAACCACCAATGTAAATTGCCCATGTCTAAACCGTTGTCAAATGTCAATCAAGTATTGTGTAAATAAAATGTCATGTATGGCAAGTGAAATATGTAACAACCAAACCATAGGTAAGAATGCACAAACAATGTACTAAGTATGCGACGGATGGACATACATAGCATGATACCAAGTATAAGATGTCTTGTAAAACGATGTACTAAGTATGATGAACATACATAGCATGAAATGTTATGTAAAACGATGTACTAAGTATGCACACAATGGGCATACATAGCATGTGATGTAAAATGTACTAAGTATGATGAACATACATAGCATGAAATGTTATGTAAACGATGTACTAAGTATGCACACAATGGGCATACATAGCTAAAACATAATGAAATCATGTACTACTAGCGTACTAATGAACATAGCATGTATATGATATGAAATCATGAAAAGCATGAAAGTAACAAGTAGGTACATGTGTTTCACCCCAAAATGTTTGGAAAACAGTAAAAGAGGGGACTATGTACTCACTTGAGGGTGCTTAGAAGTCTTAGGATAACCACCAAGCAAAGCTAGAAGATCACGGAATCAAACGGCACCTATATAGGTATCTACATTAATAAACGGACCTATCGGAGGATCAGGTAGTACAAGGGTTCGTAAACCAAATAAGTATGGGAACTTATGTAATATGGTTTAACAAAGCCTACGTACTAAAACGAAACCTATCCTAAATGCTTTTGACCCATTACGACCCGTTTAGGTAGCTTACGCCACTTTAACGCGTCGTTTGCGTAAAACGCGCTTGGAATGCCTAACTAGTCCTATGACAAGCAAGATATGCCTGAACATGTTTAATATTGTTGTTAAATCAGTTTAGATGTCAAAAATTTCGTTACATAGACTTAAAATGAATTTATGCGTAAAAAGGGCATTTTGGTAATTTACCTAAGGCATATAAACTACCTATCATATAACTAACTAAACGTCGTGACCATAAGGTATAACCTCGGAAGGTTATTCCCTATACAACTATGGTCACCTAATGTGTTTGGTCGGATCCTAAAGATCGACCAATGGGTCGGGTTCGTAAGCATAAGCGATTGATTAGATCGCTTACCTTTACGACCCTAAACAAGCACAAATCTAAAAGCGACGAGCTAAACATGCTAGAACATGTTTAGTAAAGTTAGAAAACAGGTTTGGTATTAAAACAAACGGTTTTAATACCCTAGAGTAGTTTGGTTACAAAATACGCGAGAAAACGCATTTTGGCCGAAACTACGACTCGTCACTGAGCCTAGATAACGTGGTAATCAGTAGGTATAGTTACTAGGGACTATAACCATCGTGATTATGCTCACGTTATGAAGTTCAAACGAACTTCGCATTGACCATAAACTGGTTAATGCAGAAAGTCAAACGCAGTTTGACTTTAACGCTAAAACGAATGAAAAACGCGAAAGAATACTTACAGAAGGTCCCCGCAAGATTCGAACCCGATTCACTCTCAGGTAGGAAGCATATACATCCACTTAGAGAGTGTAGAATCAGATTCAAATGTGAGGAAGAATGAAATGGGTGAGGGGTATTTATAGATTTCCTTGAACCGTTAAGATCGTTCGTCGAAAAACGTGATTTGATCTAGACCTTACATGTGGGCACATGGTTTTCAAAAACCATGGGAACCCCTAATGTGGACTATGTTCATTGAATACCATCCCATGGTTTTGCAAAACCATGGGTGAAAACCATTAACACTTCAAAATGGACTAGGTTCATTGAATCTGCCAGAAATTTCAAAAATGGTCCCTACACTTGTAAAACTTGATTTTTTGGCGCTTTTAAACCCCTTTAACCTCATTTCAAGGCTCTAAAATGATATTAAAGTATAGGGAACTTAAAATATGCTCAAAGACATCACGGATGTCGGTTCGTTTGGTCGTACGGTTGCGTTATTCGCTTAATTACGACGGGAGTCGTAACGAACGCAAAAACGATCCAAATTAAGCGACGAATGGAATTTATCATACCAAACACTAAAATAAAATATTTTAATCCTTACATAAATTTTTGGAAGTCCGGAAGTATTCAGAACGTAAAATATGCGCGAAAATGCAAACTTATGCACTTTTTGACGCTTTTAGTCCCTGAATGAGCATAAAGTTTATTTTTGCGCACCAAACACCTCAAAGCCTATTTCTAAGCTATGTAAAGAATATTTAGGGCATACTTAACTTATGATCAAGTTCCGGAAGGTCTGTTACAGTACAAATTGACATACTTTCGCAGTTTGTCGAATTTAGTCCCTGTAAGCGAATAAACTTGATTTCGGCATACCAAACCATCCAAAACTTATTTCTAAGTTATGTAATGGTTATTTAAGGTATGTTAAGCCTATTTCACTGTTCCGGAGTGTTTGTTGCATTAAACTGGTTATATTTACGCATCAGATCGCATATAACCTTCCAGAAAGCGATTTAAAGCCCGAAATCAAACAAGAATTGATACGTGCAAAAGATACACATATTTATACAGATCCCAAGTATGAAATAAAATATTTCATTGGCTTGGTATTTGTTTGATGGTGGTGGTGACACAGGTGTCACAGTCTCCCCTACTTTAGGAAATTTCGTCCCGAAATTTATTCTTAGGAGTCTATCTGTGACTTTGTGTCAAAAAGCCACCAAAGATATGCAAGGAAATATCCTGTCATTTCCTTAACGGAGACTCTTCAGAAACGGAAATGAAGGAAAGATCAGGGATATTCATTTCCCTTCGAGGGAAAATTTTCAGAAACGAAAAATGCACAGAATGAGTCATTTTCCTTAATGGGTATCCTTTAGAAACGAAAATGCACGGAATGAGTCATTTTCCTTAATGGGTATCCTTTAGAAACGAAAATGCACGGAATGAGTCATTTTCCTTAATGGGTATCCTTTAGAAACGAAAATGCACGGAATGAGTCATTTTCCTTAATGTGTATCCTTTAGAAACGAAAATGCACGGAATGAGTCATTTTCCTTAATGGGTATCCTTTAGAAATGAAAATGCACGGAATGAGTCATTTTCCTTAATAGGTATTCTTCAGAAACGAAAATGAACGGAATGAGTCATTTTCCATAATTTCTTCAGAAACGAAAATGAACGGAATGAGTCATTTTCTACGATTTCGTCAGAAACGAAAATGAACGGAATGAGTCATTTTCCATAATTTCTTCAGAAACGAAAATGAACGGAATGAGTCATTTTCTACAATTTCTTCAGATACGAAAATGAACGGAATGAGTCATTTTCCACAATTTCTTCAGATATGAAAATGAACGGAATGAGTCATTTTCCACAATTTCATCAGATACGAAAGTGAACAGGGTTAACTCTAGATACACGACAAAACTTGTTGTGGTTTCTGTGCACTGAATTCCATAATTATGTATGCATCCATAATTACGTAATTCCTTGCACAGTCCGCACAGTTTGTTTTGTAATGTTTTAGGGAAGAATATCAAACTTGTGATGAGGGTGACTAGACTACCATAGGGTCCTTTTAATTAGATCGACAGATGATCTTTTTAACTAGGCCACCAAGGAGTTCT
This sequence comes from Helianthus annuus, assembly GCF_002127325.2. Classification (NCBI taxonomy): domain Eukaryota; kingdom Viridiplantae; phylum Streptophyta; class Magnoliopsida; order Asterales; family Asteraceae; genus Helianthus; species Helianthus annuus. The sequence continues at coordinate 19,832,276 of NC_035446.2, forward strand.
TTCAGCTATATCATCACATGATATTCCTAACTAGATTTTTGGATCAATCTGTTTAACTAGACCACTCAAGGGGTCTAATTATGGAATAGTACAATATAATCCAAGGGTCTTTACTATTACGTAAAAGCCCATTGAGGATTTAATATAGTACCTTTGGATATCCTACTATGAATCCCTTATACGAATGATATGGACGATTCTACGAGGATTTGGATAACAAAAACTTGGATTACACCAAAAGCATAAAAGGGAACACATAAGCACATAATCACATAGTTGCTTAACTCAGTTATTAATTTGTTATCTTTGGATGCGGATACTTAAAGTACACCAGGAATCCAATCCGTGGATTTCATTTGGCACTTTAATCATTTTCAAGAATCTATCTATGAAGATAGAAAAATCTTAATAGGAATTCGGCTTTGTCCTTATTGAATTGTAATGTACGTATTGAATCATACAGAGAATTTAATTAAGGACTCCGATGAATGTTACTCACCCACAAGGATCTAATTATGAGGATAGAAAGATCCTATATGGATTTTGGAGTTTGTGTAACGAGAGGTGTTCCGACACCCTGCACTAGGCGTGCTTACGTCGATACACAAGGTAGAAAGTTCATGAGGTTGAGGCGCTAGATATGCCAAGGCGACATATGAAGCAGAAATTGAAGGTTAAGCAGCAGCAAGATTGTAACAGCTTTGCTTTGGATTGCAAAGCGGCACATGTTAACCAAATGTCCCCATCGTCCACTGTGGGTACACTTAAAACAGGGTATTTGATTCGGATGATGACGGTGGCATTGATTGCACCAAGGAGCAGTTCCCTTATACAGCTTCATCCCTGAGGCGAGTCATGGTGGTAGCTAAATCAACGGTCCTCTTGAGTACGACGCCTATTCGCTGGGTAATTGCAGCACCAGGTTTAGACATTTGAGTATTGTTGCGATGAAGAGGCATCTTGAAGATAATGGAAGGCATAGGAGGAAACAAGCAAAAGATAGTCAAAAGAGAATGACAATGCATGAAGATTGTGACCGTTTGTTTGTTACCAAAGGCAAACAAATGAGATAGTGACTAATCAAAGTAAGCGGGTCAATATAATGTATCGCGAAGACATGCTCGCCTATAAGTGGACACTCACCCCAAGAGTTCCCAGGTAAGAGTGACTGGTCCGATACTGCGGATTTGTACGAACACTCTAGCCTTAGACAGAAAACTCAGGGTACAGGCACCCACTCTTCCAGTTTGCACGTGTTCACATTATTTAGACCCAAACTTTGACGAAATTTTGAAAACTTAAAGGGTTCGAAACCTTATAACAAAGGGTTCAAAACCTAGTAATCAATCATCCTAGAACAGATGATTAGTTTTCAAAGCAGATCAAATTTATGTTCTTGTTGTGGTTGTCACCTAAGGATAAGTGACGGTATTGTTTTATGACTAAACGCAAGTAAACTCGCGTTAAGGTCCTAGGAAGGTTATAGTCTAGGTCAAAGCATTACTAATAACCTAATTCTCTATAACCATTGGCTCTGATACCAACTTTTCTGTCACACCCCGACCACGTAAAACAACAAAACGTGGCGGAAACGTCGGGGAGTGTTGTAACAGAATCATTGTTTCACAACCATGGATTAAACAAATTTCGTTTTATTGAATTAAATGAGTTACAATGTCTTAACAATAAAGAAACATAACAAAAATTAACTAGTCTTGCATCTTTTAATGTCACTAAGGTCTCGTCCAATCCTATGTGAGCATGCATCAATATCATCATCAAATATCATCAACTATTGTACCTGAAACACATGTGAAAATACGTCAGCATAAAAATGCCGGCGAGAACATAGGTTTTATGAAAAATAGGATCCATGACTTAGGTTTAAGAAAATGTTTAACCAAAAACTTGTCATGAATCCAGTTTAAGTGTTTGCTTTTATAAAACATTTGAAAATCGATGATAGATATGTATAGTTAAAAGAATGATGTAAGGTTAAATGAATAACCAAGTAAAAATGAGTTTGTATAAAACAAACTGTTTTGTAAAACAATGTCTTGTGAAAAATATGTTATTTGTGTAAAAATGTATAAATCCAAATGAATGATTTAAATAACGCTACGCCATGTAATATAATACAAGCACTTATATATAGGAAGTACCATCGGCGTATCCACCATGCTTGTATCACATTACACACGTCTCGTTACTCAAATCACTTACCCACATAAACCACCAATGTAAATTGCCCATGTCTAAACCGTTGTCAAATGTCAATCAAGTATTGTGTAAATAAAATGTCATGTATGGCAAGTGAAATATGTAACAACCAAACCATAGGTAAGAATGCACAAACAATGTACTAAGTATGCGACGGATGGACATACATAGCATGATACCAAGTATAAGATGTCTTGTAAAACGATGTACTAAGTATGATGAACATACATAGCATGAAATGTTATGTAAAACGATGTACTAAGTATGCACAATGGGCATACATAGCATGTGATGTAAAATGTACTAAGTATGATGAACATACATAGCATGAAATGTTATGTAAAACGATGTACTAAGTATGCATACAATGGGAATACATAGCTAAAACATAATGAAATCATGTACTACTAGCGTACTAATGAACATAGCATGTATATGATATGAAATCATGAAAAGCATGAAAGTAACAAGTAGGTACATGTGTTTCACCCCAAAATGTTTGGAAAACAGTAAAAGAGGGGACTATGTACTCACTTGAGGGTGCTTAGAAGTCTTAGGATAACCACCAAGCAAAGCTAGAAGATCACGGAATCAAACGGCACCTATATAGGTATCTACATTAATAAACGGACCTATCGGAGGATCAGGTAGTACAAGGGTTCGTAAACCAAATAAGTATGGGAACTTATGTAATATGGTTTAACAAAGCCTACGTACTAAAACGAAACCTATCCTATGTGCTTTTGACCCATTACGACCCGTTTAAGTAGCTTACGCCACTTTAACGTGTCGTTTGCGTAAAACGCGTTTGGAATGCCTAACTAGTCCTATGAAAAGCAAGATATGCCTTAACATGTTTAATATTGTTGTTAAATCAGTTTAGATGTCAAAAATTTCGTTACTAGACTTAAAATGAATTTATGCGTAAAAAGGGCATTTTGGTAATTTACCTAAGGCATATAAACTACCTATCATATAACTAACTAAACGTCGTGACCATAAGGTATAACCTGGAAGGTTATTCCCTATACAACTATGGTCACCTAATGTGTTTGGTCGGATCCTAAAGATCGACCAATGGGTCGGGTTCGTAAGCATAAGCGATTGATTAGATCGCTTACCTTTACGACCCTAAACAAGCACAAATCTAAAAGCGACGAGCTAAACATGCTAGAACATGTTTAGTAAAGTTAGAAAACAGGTTTGGTATTAAAACAAATGGTTTTAATACCCTAGAGTAGTTTGGTTATAAAATACGCGAGAAAACGCATTTTGGCCGAAACTACGACTCGTCACTGAGCCTAGATAACGTGGTAATCAGTAGGTATAGTTACTAGGGACTATAACCATCGTGATTATGCTCACGTTATGAAGTTCAAACGAACTTCGCATTGACCATAAACTGGTTAATGCAGAAAGTCAAACGCAGTTTGACTTTAACGCTAAAACGAATGAAAAACGCGAAAGCATACTTACAGAAGGTCCCCGCAAGATTCGAACCCGATTCACTCTCAGGTAGGAAGCATATACTTCTACTTAGAGAGTGTAGAATCAGATTCACATGTGAGGAAGAATGAAATGGGTGAGGGGTATTTATAGATTTCCTTGAACCGTTAAGATCGTTCGTCGAAAAACGTGATTTGATCTAGACCTTACATGTGGGCACATGGTTTTCAAAAACCATGGGAGCTCCTAATGTGGACTATGTTCATTGAATACCATCCCATGGTTTTGCAAAACCATGGGTGAAAACCATTAACATTTCAAAATGGACTAGGTTTATTGAATCTGCAAGAAATTTCAAAAATGGTCCCTACACTTGTAAAACTTGATTTTTTTTGGCACTTTTAAACCCCTTTAACCTCATTTCAAGGCTCTAAAATGATATTAAAGTATAGGGAACTTAAAATATGCTCAAAGACATCACGGATGTCAGTTCGTTTGGTCGTACGGTTGCGTTATTCGCTTAATTACGACGGGAGTCGTAACGAACGCAAAAACGATCCAAATTAAGCGACGAATGGAATTTATCATACCAAACACTAAAATAAAATATTTTAATGCTTACATAAATTTTTGGAAGTCCGGAAGTATTCAGAACGTAAAATATGCGCGAAAATGCAAACTTATGCACTTTTTGACGCTTTAAGTCCCTGAATGAGCATAAAGTTTATTTTTGCGCACCAAACACCTCAAAGGCTATTTCTAAGCTATGTAAAGAATATTTAGGGCATACTTAACTTATGATAAGGTTCCAGAAGGTCTGTTACAGTACAAATTGACATACTTTCGCAGTTTGTCGAATTTAGTCCCTGTAAGCGAATAAACTTGATTTCGGCATACCAAACCATCCAAAACTTATTTCTAAGTTATGTAATGGTTATTTAAGGTATGTTAAGCCTATTTCACTGTTCCGGAGTGTTTGTTGCATTAAACTGGTTATATTTACGCATCAGATCGCGTATAACCTTCCAGAAAGCGATTTAAAGCCCGAAATCAAACAAGAATTGATACGTGCAAAAGATACACATATTTATACAGATCCCAAGTATGAAATACAATATTTCATTGGCTTGGTATTTGTTTGATGGTGGTGGTGACACAGGTGTCACATTTTGGATTTCTGGAAGTGGTCATCATCCCTCTTCCTCTTCCTGTCAGTCTCAGTCCTGACTGACTTCAATCTTACTTCATCCTGAGTGAGTGAGAGAGATAGGTCCACAGCAGACCTAAAAGTAGTGGGCTTGGATGCTTTAACCATACCTTTAATTTCTAGTGCTAGCCCACCAATGAAATGCGCAATGCGTTTGGATTCAGGAGTGATCAGGTAGGGAACCAGTCTAGATAGTGAATTATAGTCTGAAACATACTTCCGACAATCCAGATTCTTAACGGTGAGAGTCAAAAAATCAGACTCCACCTTTTCCACTTTATGAGGAGGAAAGTATGTCTTTTTTATCAGGTCCACAAATTTGGACCACTTCATATTATACAGGGATACCTTCCGTGTAGACTGAATCATGGCTTTCTACCATGTCAGGGCATCACCCTTGAATGACTGAGATACGTATTTGTCAATGTCTTAATCAGCACAGCCGCTGATATCTACGACAGTCCCCATTTCATCGAGCCACTTCATGGCATCGATAGCTCCCTTCTCCCCCAGGAAGTCTTGGGTTTGCAAGATACGAAGTACTTGTATGTGCACCCATCTTTAATAGTACGGGATTTTTCCTTGACAACTTGTATGGGCTCACTCCTCTCATACGAAGAATGTTGGTGCACTACATCTGCTGATTACGTCTTGTATCGTGTCATTGTCTTAGAACGTTAGATCTGGGCTTGAAATACGAGAAATTGAGTGATTGTATAGTTTTAGGGTTAATGGATCGCTCATAGGACCATTAGATTAGTGGACCGCTCATATGTACTTGTGGTGGATCGCTCGAACGGCTAACATGGTTGGACCGCTTTTGGGACAGCATGTGGACCGCTAATACGTACATCATGTTGGGCCGCTTATTGGGCCTGTCCAATAAGCGGTTCCAGATGCCTATATATACCTTATGAGCGATCTGAGTTAGATAGTTAGTCGAAACGGTGAAGAGAAATCGTGCCGAAGTTCTGCCGGTGCGATATTTGAGCTGTAAACGTTTGAAATCAATAAACAAGTAGTTAAAAGTGATTTGCCTGCTGTTTCTACCTTAGTTTCTTGTTATTCCGCACCTGAAACCAAGGAGAAAGCCTCTGAACGACTCGTTCGGGTCATCACACGATCCTACAAGTGGTATCAGAGCTCAGGAGGAGGTTCTCTGCAGAAATCAGCTGGATTTAGTCATTTTTTCTTACTTCTACACCTTCTTTTTCAGATTCAGACACTTTCAACGGTCGAAATTTGCTGAAAAACTCAGGGATTGTGCGCGATGGCATAGAGATAAATTCTGGAAAGTTTCGGATCAAAATTCGAAGTTTAAGTGGGTAAAAATTGAGTTTGAAACTATGGACCGCTCGATCGGACTACTCTTGAAACCGCTTATTCGGACGGTTGTGAACCGCTCATTCGGTCGGTTGTCTGTGGACCGCTCCAAAATTGACTGTGGACCGCTCATCCGAACTCCCTGAACCGCTTATCCGTACAAGTCTGAACCGCTTATTCGGTCGAACAACATATTTTTGAACCGCTTATTTGAACAAAATCTGGATCGCTTTTTCGATCAGTTCCTGGATCGCTCATCCGAACTAATCTTGTCACACCCTGGCTTTGCGGAAGCGTGGTTAATTTGTGTGACTTCTTAATACCATAGCTTAATCATAACAAAGCTATATGAATTTAAAAACCATGCAAGTCATCCATTAAGTTTTTGAAAACATCGTACAATACCATTGTTTTTAACATGCAACCATAACCTTGTTCAGTAACATTACAACTTATAACAAAACATAAACGTGATTTAGGGATTGTGTCTTGTCCAGGTAAGAGACACAACCCTAAACCCTGATGACTTCATGACCAGTGCAGCGGAAAACGTTCCATACCGTGCCAGATCCGTTTAATTTCCTGAAATACATGTGAGTTGAAAAATCAACAATAATGTTGAGCGAGTTCATGCGTAAGTGAGTATGTAAAACCTTTGTGAGTATAAGAAAAATAGTTGTGGTATGTAGCAGTGTAAGAGGACTTGTGATCACCAATGGTTTGCAAGGCCACTGACATATGTGAGGTGCAAATAGGGAGACTCAAACCTAGCAGATTTATGCCACGGCAAAGTATGTGGACAAAGTCACCCCACGGTCCGTTTCTAGTTTGGCCGGGGGCTGGGCTCGCTACACCCAGATAGATCTACCGCTCCTGTCCCTCGGTCCCTCCATGAGGACTAATGGCCCCATGTTGTTCCTATCCACTCACATGATCGTATAACACCTCCTTACGTTAAACATACCGTTGTAAAGTACTCGTAAATCATAGTAACATGTATTTCACCCCCGCAGTTAAGTAAACTGAAAACAGTTAGAGAAAAGGGGGACATGAACTCACAGTGAATGCGTATCTCTACCAAGTAATCCGAATATCCGAAGCTGTGCAACGACCTACAGGTGCTAATTCTATTAGACGGATGGCCGTGCCTTAGCTTTATAACTTACATTTTTAGGAGACGGTTAGACAACCGTTTCGTGTACATACTTGGTATTTTACTTTCCTTCCCAAGGATGGGGGATTTAAATACATGTGTATTTATACTATCTCATTAAGTCCCACTTAATATATTTTTATTTCTTATTCCAAAATATAATTATTTTTCTCAAAAATAATATATTTTCACTTTACACAATACTTTCCGAAATAATACGTTGACAACAAACGTGTCGGTGAATATTTCCGCGTAATGCGTAAGTTACGTTTTAATGATTAGGTGGTAATAGAAATTACCGTTGTAACTTTTATGCTTGTCGTATAAGCGTTGGTATTATTTTGGGTTTGACAAGTTAGTAAATATTATTTTTACTCTAAAAATAATATTTATACATTTTCACAAAATAATCATAAACAGTGTTGTGACAAAATATATTTACCGAATATATATTTATCACGTTTAGTTTTGTGAAAATCCCACCTCCGAGTATTTAATAAATAAAGTCATGGCGAAATATAGTTTGAAACATGTCAAAAGTAGTCTAACACTGGTAAATAATTCTAAGTGTTGGATTTTTAGAAAATTTCGCCAGAGTTTCCCCTGTAACTGGAGGTGGCCACGCTTTCAAGCGTATCATTTTCTTTTACAAAATCACTTCTTTTATTTCAATCAATCAATTTCCAACATAATAAACAAGTTTCAACACTTCGAATTTGTAGACTAGTATGTAAAATCACAATATTACATGAACTTGTAGTTTTTCTAAAACTATTATGTACATCTCGTTATATTTAGTGGATCTATGTATAAAATAGTTTATTCTTGCAAAAACCCCGTTTTTGGAACAATTCACTCTTTACAACTTCCGACAATTTTTATAAAAATTGTTATTTTGTCGGATCTTTCATTTTATAAGTGTTTCTACACTTGTAGTTCATAAAAATCACATTTGTTAACCTGTTATACAACTTTTATAAAACATGATTTTCTCGACACCCGGTCCTACGTATATACCACTTGTACATACGTAGATCGGCTCATCTTAAATACTATTTTTCACGTTAAAACACTTTTACACAAGTTCATGATTCCCGTGTGGTGGAGTTTCACCTTTTAACCCTTTGTACAAAAGAAACAAGTGTATGTCAAGATACGTGATCCTAACAAAGTCGGGTTAAACGATGATGAGAGCCACCACATCGTAGATCGGGCCATAAAAACCAACATATTTAAATACTACGACATTTACACGCGTTATGTTCTTTTATCCAACGATTTTCACTTTTTAGTAGACTTTAAAGATTCATGAAGCGGGTTACCGACATTTAACCGATAAAAATCCTTTTAACCACTTTAGATACGATTAATAACGAGTTTTAAACAATATACCTCTAGCTCGGGGCTAGGGAAGATTCTAGTCGAAAACTGCGTGGATAAAAGCAAACGGTAGAGGTCCTTTGCGTTCCGAGTGCACCAAAGCTCCTTATACGTGACCCGTGAAGCTTGAATGATCTTGGAATGGCAAGACTCGAACTCGAAAATGGATGGATGGTTGTGTGAGTGTTCGGCCGAGAGGAGAGGGCAAGGGAGAGAGAGAGTGATTTTGTTAAGTGTGTGTTAGTGTGTGTGAGAAGTGAGATTAAATAGAGAAAATTGTCGTTATCGTCCATCGGTTTTTCGTTCTAGATATCCGCATAACCAAATAAAATAATTAAAAGTTGTCCTCTCCTTGTCCTTCCTTGTTGGCCGATTGGTTAGGGTGGTGGGGCCACCCGGTTCGTTTTCAACTAAACAGTTATGGTTCAGTTATGTTAAGTCGGTTACATAAAGGTCTAACCTCGTTAGTTGTTTATTGCGTTATGATACGGGTGTTAGGGTAATCAGGGACCCTAACTGGCTCAGAAAAGTATCAATATTAATTTTGGCAATATTTTTATGTTCCGGGTATTGTCCGGTTGTTCGGTTGGATAGGAATCCGTTAAAGTGCTTAAGATATCCTTTAAGCGTCGTAAGTAATATTTTTAGCGACACAATTTATTCAGCAAAGTGTCGGGAATAATTCCTTGTATTTTGGCACTTTATTAATTAGCTAGAAGCTAGTGTGTAAATAAAAGTGCTGTGTTCAGTGCTTAAAGTATGTTTTAGGCACATCCAAATCTCTGTATCTTATCCCTAGAGACGTAATCATACAACCCTTGTATCCCTACACACACTATGGGTGTAGTAAAATAATTCTGGCTCATTCAGGCCTTTAGAGGCAGTGTCTGCCTGATGCTGGCTATATCAGCATGTTCACTGTGTATCCGTTTAGTGCTACTGTGCCTTTTGTGCATCAAGTTTGTCACTAGAGTTCAGTAAATAAATAATGTAGTGACAGGAAAAATCAAAGTATGATGCAGACATGTACATGTATCAACAATCAAGTAGCAGTTTATCAGAAATCTCAGTTAAGCACAGTAATTAGGCAACAATTAATAGCTAATTAAGTCGTACGGATACCTGGTTTTGTGAGGGTTGTCACATTCTCCCCCCGTTAAATAAATTTCGTCCCGAAATTTAAGTTCTGCTTGTAGATGCAGAGTTTTTAGGAAATAGGTGGGGGTATTTCTCTTTCATCCGATCCTCACGCTCCCAGGTGTATTCAGGACCATGTCTGGCATTCCAGCGAACCTTGACGAGCTTGACACTGCTCCGGCGGGTCCTGTTAACTTTCCAATCTGTGACCTCGACAGGTGCTTCTACGAAGTGGAGCGTGTCGTCAACATGAATCTCGTCGATAGGAATGGCAACGTCAACTTGAGTTGGACTCTTCTTTAAATTGGATACATGAAATGTATCGTGAACACCATTTAGTTCAGCAGGTAGGTCCAATTTGTATGCTACGGTTCCAATTCTTTCTAGAATTCTGAAAGGACCAATGTAGCGTGGATTTAACTTCCCACGCTTCCCAAAGCGTGCCACCCCTTTCCAGGGTGATACCTTCAATAACACCATCTCTCCGACTTGAAAATCCACATGTTTTCGGTTTGGATCCGCGTAGGCTTTTTGTCTGTGGCGAGCGGCTTCGATGCGTTTAAGAATCTGCGCAATCTTGTCTGTCGTCTCTTGGACGATTTCGGGACCGGCAAGCTGCCTATCACCTGCGTCAGCCCAACATAGTGGTGATCGACACTTGCGTCCGTAAAGGGCTTCAAAAGGCGCGACACCAATACTGGTGTGGTAGCTGTTGTTGTATGAGAATTCGACCAAAGGTAAGTGTTTATCCCAGCTACCGCCCAAATCCATAGCACATGCTCTCAGCATGTCTTCCAAAGTCTGTATCGTTCGCTCGCTCTGGCCGTCAGTTTGCGGATGGAACGCAGTGCTCAGATTCAATTGTGAGCCAAAAGCTTCTTGGAAGGATTGCCATATCCTTGACACAAACCTTCCGTCTCTATCAGAGATGATCGAGAGGGGTACTCCATGTCGTGCTACGATCTCTCTTAAGTAAATTTCCGCAAGTTTACTAGTACTGTCGTTCTCCTTGATTGGCAGAAAGTGTGCGGACTTTGTTAGGCGGTCAACAATCACCCAAATCATATCATGACCTCTTGGCGTTCTTGGCAGTTTTGTAACAAAATCCATTGAGATTTGTTCCCATTTCCACTTGGGAATCTCAGGTTGTTGCAGAAGTCCCGAGGGCTTCTGGTATTCCGCCTTGACCTTAGCGCACGTTAAACATTTGCTCACGTAAATAGCAATGTCGCCTTTCATCCTAGGCCACCAGTAGTAATTTTTGAGATCTTGGTACATCTTATCCGATCCAGGGTGGATAGAGTACCGTGACTTGTGCGCTTCATCGAAAATAACTTCCCTTAATTCACCAAATAGAGGAACCCAAATCCTTTTCCCAAAACATAACGTTCCTTCCTCGTTTGGCACCAATATCTTCTCCATCCCTCGGAGATACTCTTTCTCAAGGTTCTCCTCCTTGAGAGCTTCTTTCTGCGCTGCACGAACGCGCGAGGAGAGATCGGTTTGGATTATCATTTCCATAGCCCTAACCCTTAGGGGCTTGATCCTTTCCTTACGACTTAAGGCATCGGCGACTACATTCGCCTTCCCTGGGTGATACTTTATCTCGCAGTCGTAATCGTTCAATAATTCAACCCATCGTCTTTGCCTCATATTCAACTCCTTCTGGTTGAATATATGCTGTAGGCTTTTGTGATCTGTGAAGATTGTGCACTTCGTACCATACAGGTAGTGTCTCCAGATCTTTAGTGCAAAAACCACTGCGCCTAGCTCCAAATCATGAGTGGTATAGTTCTTTTCGTGCACCTTCAGTTGGCGTGATGCGTAGGCAATGACCTTTTGGCGTTGCATCAACACACAACCCAGTCCTTGACGCGATGCGTCGCAGTATACCACAAAATCGTCAGTACCTTCCGGTAGAGCTAAGATTGGCGCGTTACAAAGCTTGTCCTTCAACACTTGAACTGCTTCATCCTGCTTGATTCCCCAATCAAACTTCTTATTTTCTGTGTGAGGAGCGTCAAAGGTTGAGCGATTTTCGAGAAATCCTCGATGAACCTTCGATAGTAGCCAGCCAAACCCAAGAATTGCCGAATCTCGGTTGGCGTTGTAGGCGTTTCCCAATTCTTGATTGCCTCGATCTTGGTGGGATCCACGTGGATTCCATCCCCATTCACCACGTGCCCAAGGAATTGTACCTCACGTAGCCAAAACTCACACTTAGAGAACTTGGCGTACAGCTGTTCTTTCTTTAGCAGCTCCAGAATAGTTCTAAGATGTTGCTCGTGCTCAGCCTTCGTCCTTGAGTAAATCAGGATGTCATCGATGAATACGATCACGAACTTATCCAAGTATGGCTTACAAACTCGGTTCATCAAATCCATGAACACTCCAGGTGCGTTTGTTAAACCAAACGGCATAACGAGAAACTCGTAGTGTCCATAACGAGTTCTGAAAGCTGTCGTCGGGATACTCTCCTCCTGTATCCGAAGTTGATGGTATCCAGATCGAAGATCGATCTTTGAATAGAAGCTTGAACCTTGAAGCTGGTCGAACAGATCATCGATTCTTGGCAGGGGATACCTATTCTTGATCGTCAGCTTGTTCAACTCTCTGTAGTCGATGCACATGCGGAAACTTCCGTCCTTCTTCTTGACAAATAAGACCGGAGCTCCCCAAGGCGAGAAGCTTGGTCGGATAAAACCCTTGTTTAACAACTCTTGCAGTTGTGTCGACAATTCCTGCATCTCAGACGGAGCAAGTCTGTAGGGTGCCTTAGCCACAGGCGCAGCGCCTGGAACTAAGTCGATGCGAAACTCCACTTGCCTTTGAGGTGGCAAGCCAGGCAAGTCTTCTGGAAAGACTTCTGGGTAATCCCTCACGACAGGGATGTCTTCGATCTTTGGCTCAGCAGCCTTCTTATCCACAATGTGTGCTAGAAAAGCAACACATCCTTTCTTCAGACACTTCCTTGCTTTCAGGCAACTAATCATCCTTAACGGCGTCTCACGCTTTTCTCCATGAACAACAATGGTCTCACCATCACCGGTCGGGATACGAATAACCTTTTCGTGACACACTATCTCAGCCTTGTTATTCGTTAACCAATCCATCCCTACTACCACGTCGAAGCTTCCCAACTGGACTGGTAGTAGATCTAGAGTAAACTCGCGTTCTCCCAATTCAATCACACAGCCTCTGATCACATCATTGGCTTCTATCAACTTTCCATTAGCCAATTCGATTGTGTAGGGAATGTCTAACTTATTAGCGGCTAGCCCAAGTATATTCTTAAATTCTAGTGATATGAAGCTATAGTCGGCACCAGTATCAAACAGAACAGATGCATAGCGTTGATTTACAGGGAACGTACCAGTGACAACGTTGGGATCCTGGCGCGCTTCCTGTGCACCGATCTGGAACACCCTTCCACGGGCTTGGTTCAATCCTGGGCAATCCTTCTTGAAGTGCCCAATGTCACCGTAATGAAAACATCCTAACCTTTTTCCACTTCCCGCACCGCCCCCAACTGGCGGGTTGTTTTGATTGGCAGTTCCGGCTTGATTTGCATTGTAGCCTCGATTATTCCCTTGTGGGCGATTTCCCAAACCACCACGATTATCGTTTCTATTCATATATCCTCCCTGGCCTCCTCGGCCTGCACTAGCCCAACATGATTCCTTTGAGTGGCCCGGTTTTCCACAAGATTCACAAACTTTCACGTTACAATTGCCAGTATGGTGGCGTTGGCAGTTGTTGCATTTGGGCTGGGTGCCCTGGTACCCTTTCCCTTTCTTGGTACTACCAGCTGATTTTCCTTTCTCTACTGCCATACTGACGCCTTGTTTGAAGTTTGAAAACTTCCTTTTGTTATCTCCTGTGGACTCAACGTGAGTCTCTGTCTTCTTCGCCTTGACTTCATCAAACTTGTTTAAACGAATTGCCTCCTCAGTGAGAGCCACGCTCAAATCAATGGCTTCCGTAATAGTTGCCGGTCTGGCGGAGGTCACCATGCTAATGATTTGGGGAGCTAACCCCCAAATGAAGCGCTCAATTCGCTTGTATTCAGGCGTGACCATATAAGGAACCACTTGAGACAGGTCATGAAACCTCTGGACGTACTCTGCAACCTTTGGCCCATCCATCTTTAGGTGCCAAAATTCAGTCTCCAACCTTTGAATTTCTGCACGGGAACAGTACTTCTTGCGCATAAGCTCTTTCAATTCGGCCCAAGTCAGGGCGTAGGCGGCAGCTTCACCTAGTGTTTGCACTTGTAAGTTCCACCAAGATAGGGCTCCGTCTAGAAACAGCCCTGAGATGTAAGTGACCTGCTGGTCGAGCGCACATTTGCTCATGCGGATGGTGGAATCAGTCTTCTCTGCCCAGCGAACGAAAGCAACAGCACCACCTGTGCCGTCGAAGTTGATGGGCTTACAGTCCAAGAATTGTTTGTAGGTGCACCCTGCACATACATCATATCATAGGAACGGCATTAGCATTTGCTAAAGGAATCCATTTATGCCATGGTATGTCTTAATGACTTAGGTTTACCATGAGGAGGATTTTGGTTGCCGTTGATGTTCGTGTTGCTTCCGCTTGGTCCTTCTTGCGAGGCAGCATACTGAGCAATGGCGGCAGCAATAACTTGCTGTAGTTCTTCAGGAGTAGTGGGCATCGGCTGCGGTTGACGTCTTGGTGCCATCTTCTAAAGATGCATACGTCGATTAGGCCAAAGTAAACATACGTATATAGTAATAGTAATAGTATATAACATCTCATGTTATCAATATATCACACACAACATCCCATGTCCCAACATCCCATGTTGCAAATATCATACATACAACATCCCATGTCACAAAACATAAATAAGCAATCAAGTGAATTAGATATGGTGAGAATACAGCGATTGTTATATATATCGAGACCATAAAGTGTAGCAAGTGTGTCAGCATGTCACTGTATCATACAATCACAAATCAAATAGGGGCTACATCACCCCTGTCAAAAACAACATCACATCCGTGTCACATACAACCAGTACATCAACAAATATCAGCAAAAATCTGTATCGTCAGATGGTCTCCAAAAATCTGTGCAGTCACAATCGCGGTCGTCTCACCATCGCCTACCACTACGGTACCAATGAGCCCTATGCGGATGGGGGTGGGGGAGGGGGAAAGTGAGCGAAAAGTAAGCGGCGTAAGTGATACCAGTCCTCCTCCATCGCCTGCTGAGTACGGATCACGGACGCAACCTGCTGCTCCAAGGTCGAAAGTCGGGCAGCAATGTCAGGAGGAAATGATCGAAAAGGCTGAAATGATGAAGATGTCTGACCAAGATATGGACCAAAAGACAACTGAGCTCTCTCGAGCTCCTGGAGTCGCTGTGAATGAGACTCGTGCTGGTGTACAAACGACATCAAAAGATCCTCAATAGTATGGCCCAAATGAAATGGGTGGTATGGATCTGTAGGTGGCATGGCAGATGGGGTCGACCAAAGTAATGGCGTGCTGGTAAGATCGATAGGTGCAACAGAAGATGGGATAGATGCTATCTGAGGCATGAATGGCATGGTCATCGGTACATGACCGAAAGGGTGGGCTGAAGAGCCCTCTCCAGGCCCCGCTGGAGGAATAAATGATGGGATCTGAAATGAAAAATCAGTATGATGTGTGCCAGTGTGATGTGGGGGAAATGGTGGAACATCCTCGTCCGCCGGTATCCACCCGTGCTGTGCCTCCTCATCTGGAGGATCCATGTGCTCAGCAAAAAGAGCGTGCTCGGGCTCGATGGGTAAAGGATCGATAGGAGCAATAACGGGGTCAACAGGTGCAATAACAGGATCGACAGGATCAATAACAGGATCAGCAGGTATGTCACCTACGGGTAAAGGAACAATGGGATCAGCAGCAACATGATCGCCCTCGATCACAGGAACACCTACAGGGGGATCATCATCAACAGGCTCAAGAGGAAAATCAGCATGAACAGGGTCATGCTCAGGTAAAGGATCAAAAGCAGCTGCCTGCTCTGGGGCTATGGCAGGCTCAGGGTCGTCGAACGCCATGTCAAAGTCAAAATCTGGATCAATGGGATCGATAGGATCATCAGGGTCCTCTATATGCTCATCCATAGGAATATACTCGATATCAAGGTCAGGATCAAATCCTGGAGGGAAAACAGGGTCAGAATCCTCGATATCATCATGCTCAAACGCGTAGCTCGGAATAGGGGCAACTGAAGACGCCTGCTCAGGGTCTGAGTCGTGAATAAACTGCTGCGCGCTCGCCCCGCGAGATGATACAGATGCCACAGACTCTAAAGAGTCTGGGACTGGTGAGTGAATGGGCGAGTCTCCAGCTGGAACGTCAGCTATCATCAAGAGACCGCCAGCAGGTAGAGGAGCTACGTCAGGATCCTCGTCCTCAAATGGCTCGTCCTCGTAAAGCTCGATGTCGCCGTCGGCATCGGCGTCTGGCATAAGCTCATAAGCAGGGTAAGAAGCAAGAGGAATCGGTGCCGGAATCGCAACAATAGGGAGGTACTCAGCGGGGTCGCCATCAATGGGCTCATAGGCAAAAGGTAAGGGTGCCGGAATCTCTACCAGAGGGTGCCGAAAGTCATCGTCGTCCGTGCTCGTGTAGTCTGAGGTATGCACCTCATGCTCCGATGACACAATGTCATCCGACACTATGGGTAGTGGTCCAGTGGTATCTGATCCACCTGTAGCTGGTGAATTCATGGGTCTGTAACACAATCACAGAATAAGCACGAAAATCAGTAAATCAAATAGTCACATAAGTTACCAAATAATAGTCACATAATTCACCTAGTCCCACTAGCCTCCCAGCCTCCCAGACTGTCCTTCCTAGTCTCACTAGCCAACACTCCTAGTCCCACTAGCCAACACTCCTAGTCCCACTAGCCAACACTCCTAGTCCCACTAGCCAACACTCCTAGTCCCACTAGCCTGAACCTCAGCCTCCCAGACTGAGCCTAGAATAATGAGTAAAATGTGCTCAACATTTGTTTGTAAAAAGTTTGTGGATCTGGACTTAAGTGGTATGCAGAAAAATGTTTTCGTGAGAGCCCTAGTGATCATACTCTAGACTCGAGAATGAATCCTAGTTCGCTATGATCAGAGCTCTGATACCAAGCTGTCACACCCTGGCTTTGCGGAAGCGTGGTTAATTTGTGTGACTTCTTAATACCATAGCTTAATCATAACAAAGCTATATGAATTTAAAAACCATGCAAGTCATCCATTAAGTTTTTGAAAACATCGTACAATACCATTGTTTTTAACATGCAACCATAACCTTGTTCAGTAACATTACAACTTATAACAAAACATAAACGTGATTTAGGGATTGTGTCTTGTCCAGGTAAGAGACACAACCCTAAACCCTGATGACTTCATGACCAGTGCAGCGGAAAACGTTCCATACCGTGCCAGATCCGTTTAATTTCCTGAAATACATGTGAGTTGAAAAATCAACAATAATGTTGAGCGAGTTCATGCGTAAGTGAGTATGTAAAACCTTTGTGAGTATAAGAAAAATAGTTGTGGTATGTAGCAGTGTAAGAGGACTTGTGATCACCAATGGTTTGCAAGGCCACTGACATATGTGAGGTGCAAATAGGGAGACTCAAACCTAGCAGATTTATGCCACGGCAAAGTATGTGGACAAAGTCACCCCACGGTCCGTTTCTAGTTTGGCCGGGGGCTGGGCTCGCTACACCCAGATAGATCTACCGCTCCTGTCCCTCGGTCCCTCCATGAGGACTAATGGCCCCATGTTGTTCCTATCCACTCACATGATCGTATAACACCTCCTTACGTTAAACATACCGTTGTAAAGTACTCGTAAATCATAGTAACATGTATTTCACCCCCGCAGTTAAGTAAACTGAAAACAGTTAGAGAAAAGGGGGACATGAACTCACAGTGAATGCGTATCTCTACCAAGTAATCCGAATATCCGAAGCTGTGCAACGACCTACAGGTGCTAATTCTATTAGACGGATGGCCGTGCCTTAGCTTTATAACTTACATTTTTAGGAGACGGTTAGACAACCGTTTCGTGTACATACTTGGTATTTTACTTTCCTTCCCAAGGATGGGGGATTTAAATACATGTGTATTTATACTATCTCATTAAGTCCCACTTAATATATTTTTATTTCTTATTCCAAAATATAATTATTTTTCTCAAAAATAATATATTTTCACTTTACACAATACTTTCCGAAATAATACGTTGACAACAAACGTGTCGGTGAATATTTCCGCGTAATGCGTAAGTTACGTTTTAATGATTAGGTGGTAATAGAAATTACCGTTGTAACTTTTATGCTTGTCGTATAAGCGTTGGTATTATTTTGGGTTTGACAAGTTAGTAAATATTATTTTTACTCTAAAAATAATATTTATACATTTTCACAAAATAATCATAAACAGTGTTGTGACAAAATATATTTACCGAATATATATTTATCACGTTTAGTTTTGTGAAAATCCCACCTCCGAGTATTTAATAAATAAAGTCATGGCGAAATATAGTTTGAAACATGTCAAAAGTAGTCTAACACTGGTAAATAATTCTAAGTGTTGGATTTTTAGAAAATTTCGCCAGAGTTTCCTCTGTAACTGGAGGTGGCCACGCTTTCAAGCGTATCATTTTCTTTTACAAAATCACTTCTTTTATTTCAATCAATCAATTTCCAACATAATAAACAAGTTTCAACACTTCGAATTTGTAGACTAGTATGTAAAATCACAATATTACATGAACTTGTAGTTTTTCTAAAACTATTATGTAGATCTCGTTATATTTAGTGGATCTATGTATAAAATAGTTTATTCTTGCAAAAACCCCGTTTTTGGAACAATTCACTCTTTACAACTTCCGATAATTTTTATAAAAATTGTTATTTTGTCGGATCTTTCATTTTATAAGTGTTTCTACACTTGTAGTTCATAAAAATCACATTTGTTAACCTGTTATACAACTTTTATAAAACATGATTTTCTCGACACCCGGTCCTACGTATATACCACTTGTACATACGTAGATCGGCTCGTCTTAAATACTATTTTTCACGTTAAAACACTTTTACACAAGTTCATGATTCCCGTGTGGTGGAGTTTCACCTTTTAACCCTTTGTACAAAAGAAACAAGTGTATGTCAAGATACGTGATCCTAACAAAGTCGGGTTAAACGATGATGAGAGCCACCACATCGTAGATCGGGCCATAAAAACCAACATATTTAAATACTACGACATTTACACGCGTTATGTTCTTTTATCCAACGATTTTCACTTTTTAGTAGACTTTAAAGATTCATGAAGCGGGTTACCGACATTTAACCGATAAAAATCCTATTAACCACTTTAGATACGATTAATAACGAGTTTTAAACAATATACCTCTAGCTCGGGGCTAGGGAAGATTCTAGTCGAAAACTGCGTGGATAAAAGCAAACGGTAGAGGTCCTTTGCGTTCCGAGTGCACCAAAGCTCCTTATACGTGACCCGTGAAGCTTGAATGATCTTGGAATGGCAAGACTCGAACTCGAAAATGGATGGATGGTTGTGTGAGTGTTCGGCCGAGAGGAGAGGGCAAGGGAGAGAGAGAGTGATTTTGTTAAGTGTGTGTTAGTGTGTGTGAGAAGTGAGATTAAATAGAGAAAATTGTCGTTATCGTCCATCGGTTTTTCGTTCTAGATATCCACATAACCAAATAAAATAATCAAAAGTTGTCCTCTCCTTGTCCTTCCTTGTTGGCCGATTGGTTAGGGTGGTGGGGCCACCCGGTTCGTTTTCAACTAAACAGTTATGGTTCAGTTATGTTAAGTCGGTTACATAAAGGTCTAACCTCGTTAGTTGTTTATTGCGTTATGATACGGGTGTTAGGGTAATCAGGGACCCTAACTGGCTCAGAAAAGTATCAATATTAATTTTGGCAATATTTTTATGTTCCGGGTATTGTCCGGTTGTTCGGTTGGATAGGAATCCGTTAAAGTGCTTAAGATATCCTTTAAGCGTCGTAAGTAATATTTTTAGCGACACAATTTATTCAGCAAAGTGTCGGGAATAATTCCTTGTATTTTGGCACTTTATTAATTAGCTAGAAGCTAGTGTGTAAATAAAAGTGCTGTGTTCAGTGCTTAAAGTATGTTTTAGGCACATCCAAATCTCTGTATCTTATCCCTAGAGACGTAATCATACAACCCTTGTATCCCTACACACACTATGGGTGTAGTAAAATAATTCTGGCTCATTCAGGCCTTTAGAGGCAGTGTCTGCCTGATGCTGGCTATATCAGCATGTTCACTGTGTATTCGTTTAGTGCTACTGTGCCTTTTGTGCATCAAGTTTGTCACTAGAGTTCAGTAAATAAATAATGTAGTGACAGGAAAAATCAAAGTATGATGCAGACATGTACATGTATCAACAATCAAGTAGCAGTTTATCAGAAATCTCAGTTAAGCACAGTAATTAGGCAACAGTTAATAGCTAATTAAGTCGTACGGATACCTGGTTTTGTGAGGGTTGTCACAAATCTGGACCGCTTATTCAGATTGATTTGGACCGCTTTTTCAGACAAGTTTTTGAACCGTTTATTCGAACAATTGTTTCGCTTATTCGTCACATCTGAAAAACCGAGTTACTGAATCATGGGTTTTAATGTGTTTAACATGACTCAAGAAGAATGTGATAGAAGAAGAGTACTAACGAAAGAGTTTGATTCATTTTCAGGTTTTCCAGGAGAAAGCACTAGATGTGTAATTGAGAGATATATACATCTTGTTCATTCAATGTCCGAAGTTGGTTTAACCAAAGCATCAGAGGAATGGGTCGAAAAATTTGTCAGTGCGTTTCCTCAAGAGGAATGGGAAAATTATATCTTAAAATTAAAACGTTCTGAAGAATTTTCTAGTCTGACAATTAGTCAACTCATTGGAAAAATTGAAGAACAGATGGTGATCAAGGATGAGAAAAGGAAAGAAAAAGCTGTAAAAGTCAAAGAATCTGTGAAGAATGAATCGTCAAGGTCTGCATCAGTATGCTCAAATTGTCACAACTTCAAGACAGTCAATGACAAACTTGTGAAGGATGCAGAAAGTTTAGCATTGGAGATCAAGAAGTTGAACAATAAGAAGAAAGCTGATGAAAAACAGATTCTAGACTTACAGGGTATTTGTGAGAAGTTGAAAGTCGCAAATGTCAAACTGTTGGGTAGTGTGAACAGTTTGACATTAGAGAACAAAGGTTTGAAAGAAAATGAAAAGGTTTTTGAAAGCAAACAGAAATCATCAGAAAATGAAGATTTCTGGATAAAATTGGAGAACAAAAATCTGAAAGCTAATGAAGTGAAACTTCAAGAACAGATAAATGTTTTGGAAAATGAAAAAAATCTGTTCTTGAAAACTTGAAAAATGAAAATGAAAATTCAATCAAGTCTCATCTTGAAAGAATATCTAAGCTTGAAGACGAAGCTAAGAGTTCAAGGATCAAGATTGATGAACTTGAAAAGAAATTGATCAGTTTTGCGACTAAATCTGACAAGTTGAATATTCCTTGTCCAAAACCGATCAATTCAGTTCCAATAAGTGACTGTGTCACAAACTTTGACTCTGTCAAAGTTGAAGATTGTGATGATGCATCCGATGATGAAAATGTTAAAAAAGAAAAACAAAAATTGTTTTTAAATTTGAAAGAAAAATTTCAGAAAACTGTTTTGCAATCGACTGAAAAAGGTGAATGTTCTAAGCAAAAGCCTTTGAAGAAGAAAGCAGAACAGAAACAAAAAGATAATAAAAGTTCATCGGATCGATCATCCAATCAAAAACAAAATTTACAAAAAATAAAAAATGAAAACTCAAAAAATGTTGGTAATAAGTGGTGCAGGTCAGACCACAGTGCTAAAGCGTCAAATCCAGCAAAGTTGAGGAAGGAATATCACCAGGCCAAACAGTGTTACGACTTGAGTGTTTGGTACAACGGTGATAACTGGTACGATAACAGAATGTGTTACAGCTGCGGCTATCATGGACACATTGCTGTTAATTGCCAGTACTAGAGATATGAGACCAGGAGGTGCTATAACTGCAAGATCAAAGGTCACATTGCCCGAGATTGCCCGAGGAGATCAATGGGAAGATCAAGGGTTATGTCTCAGAAAGTGGCAAGAATTCCAGTCAAGTTCAAGCCCGAAGAACTAAAAGTTCGAGAACCAAAAGTTCAACAACCGAAAGTTCTAGAGACGAAAGTTAAACTTTCTCAGGGGCAGAAAGACCGACTGAGGAAGAAGAGAAAGAAAGCGAGAGAATATCTCGAGAAGATTTTGTCCTCAGGTTCACAGGATAAACAGAATAAAAGTTCTGATGAATCGACTCCTTCAGTTGCAAAAACAAGCAAGACGAATTCATCAGATACAAATCTGAGGACAGAACTGAGAGAGAAGAAGAAGGAAAAGGTCGGCGATGAATCTGACAGATCAAAGTCGGACAAGCCACCTTCAGGCAATGATTCTGGTATGGTAAAACCAGAGGAGCCATGTGTTGAGGTAAAAGTTGAGAATTCTAGTTTAACAATGGATGAGAAAAACTTTCCACCATTGTTGAGCAAGAATTCGAAATCACCCAAGGTCAGTCAGGCTTGGGTGAAATTGTTTAAATAGAAAAACCTGACTTGCCGGAGATCCCAAGATGGTATCGTGGATCATGAATCGGCACATTTCTTGAGAAATTTCACTTTGGTGATTTTTCGATTTACATGTGGTAAATCAGGGACATTAATTTGTACTTGATTTTCTACTGATGGTTTATGATCAAACTGGAAATGATAAATGTTTAAAATTTTTGAAGAAAACAAGATGATGAGATAACCCCAAAACTACAAATGGTTGGAACACAAACTAATTTTTCCGGAAAAACCATTTTGATTGAAACAAACTTAAGTGTTTTGAAATCATTATGGGAAAATAGTTTGTTGTGAGGGGGAGTTCTGATTGTTTTTGCACGAGAATGGTGAATTGAGGTAATTCACATAATGTTGTCAAGTTTCTTGTATAGTTTGTTTTCAATTTTTTTTCTTCAGAAAATCAAAATTGAAATATATTTTGATTTTAGGGGGAGTAATAAAATTTTGAAAAATTTAAAAAAATTGAAAAATGAAAATGAGTTTTGCTGCAAAAAGAGGAGATGATAGTACATCGGTGGACTTTCACAGCATGCTAGAGATTTGTAAAGACAAAATTGTTTTTAAACAAGTCTTACTAATGATGTGTCAGTAGGCTTCACACAGTTAGTAAATTGTATTCGAGATATAAACATAAAATCAAACTTACTTATTTTGTGGGGAACACTACTTGGATATATAGGTAACCCCTGAAATCTCGTCTGAAAGGTTTCTTATTCTGGAATACTAGGTTCTTGTACTCAAATGATGTCTGGGGTATTATTCCGGGACTTTCTCTGAATGGTGGTTCTGACCTAGTCCCTGGCTAATACTTTCTTCATATGCTTGAAACATAGCATAAAGCCCTCAGCTGATTAGACAATAAAATTGATGATCAGTTGTTGTAGCTGAAAAGATCCTCTAAAGGGGACCCACTGCTAAGTCGAAGCTGATATCTCTCTGCTGAACGGAAGTTCTGACCTGAGATCCCTCAGTTCTCGCATTTTTCCCCTAATTTATATACAGATATCATTTGTAGTTATACTTACCTGTAGATCAGAATATTGGGATCTGGATACGGGAGTATATTCAAGAGGTGGGACACTCAAATAAGTTTAAGTGCTAATACATTAAATACGTATCTTGAATTGATTGAAAACTTGTGTAGAGGTTTAAGTGGACAACAATACTGACAATCAGAAGTAAATTTGTTTTTAACATTTACTGATTAATCAAGATCAACGGTGTTAGTGATATGTCTAAAAACCGATATGATCCTCTTGCACAATCTCTCAAAAATAGTGTCCATTTCTGTATTTCTCAAAATGCAAAAATCCAAAAATATTGTATTTTTGTTTGATATTCAAAAACTTCAAAAAGATTTTCGACAACAGAGTGTGAAGAACTGATATTTGACATTTCAAGTGCTAAACATGTTGAACTTGTGGTTTGAGAGAGAGTGTTAAATTGTGAAGATTTGAAATGCAGATTTGGTTCATTAATTTGATGAATAAGTTGAATGGTAACCTACAGTTTGATCTTCATAATTTTTCTTATATGATTTGCTGATTCATTAAGTTTAATTGCAAATTGTATTAGTTTGTAATAGTATGGTTGAGTTTTGCAGGTTTCTGATCCTGTTGCTACGAATAGCCAGGAGACACATCAGAACCAGAGGAGAGCTTAAACAGAGAAAGCCAGGAGTTGATTTCAATGGTGATAACGATTTCCAGACAGAGATCTCAGCATTATGTTTGGGGGAGCCTGATGAAAGTTAGAGCCAGAGAATGATCCAGGCATATGATTCCAGGAAGGAATTCCTGAAGAAGATATTATTCCAGGCTGAGTTCCTGAAGAAGGCCGAACAAGATTGAAGAGTTGTGAATGTTTGAAGACTCTCACTAAAGATTCCGTCAACATCCAAGGGGGAGTTTGTTAGTGCAGTTGTCTGTCGACTACATCTTCGTTCGTGTCTTAGAATGATAGAATGACAAAGAAAGAGAAGCCCGAAGACTGATCAAGACTGAAGAACTGAAGACAGCATTGTTGTGACTCGATAATCGACTCCATCAACATCTGAGGGGGAGTCTGTTGGTGCACTACATCTGCTGATTACGTCTTGTATCGTGTCATTGTCTTAGAACGTTAGATCTGGGCTTGAAATACGAGAAATTGAGTGATTGTATAGTTTTAGGGTTAATGGATCGCTCATAGGACCATTAGATTAGTGGACCGCTCATATGTACTTGTGGTGGATCGCTCGAACGGCTAACATGGTTGGACCGCTTTTGGGACAGCATGTGGACCGCTAATACGTACATCATGTTGGGCCGCTTAATGGGCCTGTTCAATAAGCGGTTCCAGATGCCTATATATACCTTATGAGCGATCTGAGTTAGATAGTTAGTCGAAACGGTGAAGAGAAATCGTGCCGAAGTTCTGCCGGTGCGATATTTGAGCTGTAAACGTTTGAAATCAATAAACAAGTAGTTAAAAGTGATTTGCCTGCTGTTTCTACCTTAGTTTCTTGTTATTCCGCACCTGAAACCAAGGAGAAAGCCTCTGAACGACTCGTTCGGGTCATCACACGATCCTACAAGGAATAGTGTGCGCACTTGTTTTTATGTGTGGAAGAATGTGGGATTGATTTGGACTTAGGATGGGTCGAACCCGATCCTCTAAAATTCGCCAAGAAATTCTCCATGGCCTTGTCGACCTTTGCTGCAATCAAGGCTTGAAGGTAACTTTCTTCACCTTCGCGGGTAGCATTCACATTATCATTCGCCCGTCATTGGCACCATCAAAATTCTGATTCGCCTTGTCTAGAGTCTTTGGACTATACGCCAAAAACAAATGATTGCTCAGTGCAATATATTAAATATAATTTGGTCATTTAAAATTGATGACTCGATAATAATGTCATTAGCCATGATCTCCTTCGATCATATAAGGCTTGGATATATATATATATATATATATATATATATATATATATATATATATATATATATATATATATATATATCCTCCACCTATTGGACAGTGAACCATAAGGTCACAACTGCCATTGTCGCAATTGACAATTTAAAATTTAATAATATACGAGCCGCGATCTTATTTGATCATGTGGCTATAAGGCTTGGACAAAGTCCACCACCTTTGGACAGGTAGCCATATGGCCACAATTGTCATTGTCTCAATTGACAATAAATATATAGCCCATAGGCAAATCATTTGACATCATATTGGATGTTAAAATAAATGATCATCACATTAATGATATTAGCCATGATCTTATTCGGTCATATAGGCTATAAGGTTTGGACATAGTCCACCACCTTTTGGTCAGTGTGATTGCTCATTGCCACAATGCCAGAAGTATTAACATTACTTCGAATGCTAATACATGAATAATGTCATAATAGTTTGACAATAAATATATATCTTTAGCCATGGTCTCAGTTGACCATATAGGCTATAAGGCTTGGACATAGTCCACCACCTATTAGGTTAGTGTGATTCCTCATTGCCACACTGCCATTCATCATTGCCAATAATATATAGGCTTTGCCATATGGCTGGTCAAAAACCATTAAGAAGATCTTGCTGAAATTGTGAGTAGATCGATAAAGTTCGAGTAAAAATCGAGAAGATCGCTTTAAAAGGATAATATAAATAAGATAATCTCAAAATTATCATTTAAAATAGGAAAGGTTATAATACTTACCCTCAAAAGGGACATTTGAAATGAAATTACAATACTTGTCCACATAGGGACTTTGAAAGAAATACAATAACATGTCCACGCAGGGACTTTTGAAATTTAAATTACAATAAAATAAAAGATAAATAACAAATCTTTACTCGTCTTTCTTCGCTTTCCATATCTTGGTAAGCTTCCTGAAGATTTTGTTTTTTCTTTTTTCGTTCTTTTTAGCCTGATGTTGAATCTGCTCTGCCCGCTTCAAGGCATATTTAATAGCCATGAATAGTGGATGTTGTTGTAGTTGTGGTGCAATAGGATACTCGAACCCATAACTGGGATATCCAGCCTTTGGATAAGAGGGAGGAAATGGTAATGGGTAAAGTGTATTATGCACAACCGCCTGGATGTAGGGGCCGTACGACGTCGCTGGATAGTTAAAATCCATAGGAGCTGCCGAATAAGATGAACCATATCCAGTCATATATGGATATGTGGGAATGAGGTTATCAAAACCTAAAGGTGGTTGTTGAGCAGATGATTGCTGAAGTGGCTCAATAACAGGTTCGTGTTAGAGGGTTCACCCATTTATGGGTCCTCTGGAATAGTGGGATAAGTTGGAGGCAATGGTGGAAGCAAACCCGACCATTGTCCTGCACATACCGACATACGTGCACCACGAGATTTCCTAGGTTGTGGTGGCGGTTGCGGTTGCTTCACAGGCTCCATCTGTTCGTCCTCTTGTGGAGGCAGCAGTGTTTGTGGATGTGGATAAGGAGGTGTGTAAACAAAAGTAAATTGGTTGAAGTATTGGTCCCATTCATCGGGACCCTGATATGGAGATCCTTCATAAGATGCAGTATCACTTGAGAGTTCAATTTGGTGCATGTGAGAACGAGACGGTGGCATCTCTTGATCAGAATCATCATCCGGTTGATTTTGCTGTTCTAGTTGGTTTTGGCTAACATGTGGAGTGTTAATTAACTAGTTTGGATCAAATGAATCATGAAAAGAATGTGAGTGGGAATGGTGAGATTGATGTGAATGGTGAGAGTGGGATGAATGGTGTGAATGATTAGAGTGGGAGGAATGGTGTGAAAAAGAGTGTCTCGCAGGTTGGGACGGGTGAGACTCGCTTGAATACTGCGGGTGGTCCGAACTGTGGGACTACAAAGGTAATGGTCCTCCCCTCATTGGACCTTTTCCTCATCCTCTGATTCTTGGCGACATATCACCTGTTAAATATAAAAAACAATAACAATAACTTAATATAATATGAGTGATCCTAGGTCAATGCCTAGACTCATAAAGTCTAAGGGTTATGTTATCGTGTTATTTGAGATTAAACACAAAAGGCTAGTGTTTAATTCACTCAAATGTTGGCTCTAATACCAACATGTCACACACTGATTTCCCGGTGGGCTAGGACTTGGGGTAAATGAAAAATTGATACAGATACACAAATAACACAGCGGAAGTCTTGGGAATTCAAATACTATTACAAATTACAAGTGTCTGATTGTTCAAAATAATATACCAATGGTAATGTATAAAAGATTCACAGGTGGATCGAAATAATAAAATGACTATGTAAACAGACTATTAGGTTTCAATGCATGGAGTTGCATTTATATATATATATATATATATATATATATATATATATATATATATATATATATATATATATATATATATATATATATAGGGGAAGGTTCAAATGAAAACCACTAGTTAACGCGAAAACTCGAAAACTAATTAAAAAAAGCCAAAAAAACATGCAAAAAAATTTTTTTTTAAAAAATTTTTTTTTCAATCAAATTTTCGCAGGTTTTTTTATTAAAAAAAAAAAATTTCAAAAAAAAAAAAAAAAAAAAATTTTTTGTGTAGTGCACATGTGTAATACTGCACATGTGTCTGTGTACTACACATGTGTATTATTACACATGTGCACTACACAAATTTTTTTTTTTTTTTTTTTTTTTGAAAAAAAGTTTTTTTTTATATATAAAAACTAGCGATTTTTATTAAAAAAATTGAAAAAAAAAAAAAAAAAAATTTTTGTGTGTTTTTTAGGCTTTTTTTAGTTAGTTTTCGAGTTTTCGCGTTAAAAGTGGTTTTCATTTGAACCATCCCCTATATATATATATATATATATATATATATATATATATATATATATATATATATATATATATATAAGCACAACCGTCCAAACAAAGTAACTAGCAAGGTTTGCAATTTACTCGACGCCCTAGTCTGGAATGAATGGTATAATAACCAATTAGAATATTAACGGGTACTATTCAAGTCATAGACTTGCACAACTAATTATATAAAGAAAACGGTACGGTACGCTAGATTAAGCGGTCAACCAGATAGAATGTAGTTTAAACCCCCACAAGTACTAAGACTTGTATGATATGGTTAAACAATAATACATTCTGGAATTTATAAGAATTTGAAGGATTTTGACCCAATTTGGTTAACTTACGTAAACTAAGTTACATAAGTCAACCGTACGTGTATAGGCGGTATTGGGTGATCAGATGAGTCATTAGCAAGTTCATTATGCCAAAACATTATTATTATGTTACCAAGTCAGTAGGCAATCCATATTGTATGCACATTATAGTTTAAAATCAATTTATGCTCATAAGGGCATTTTGGTCAAAGTTATGGCATAATACATGAACTTGCAATAAACCCGACAACTAATTATGATCAAGTAGTATAAACTTAGAGGGTTATCCTATACATAAATATGATCATACTGCAACTTCAAATATGTAGCTGACATGGCTAATTAGGGTCAGAATCGAAAGTCAAAGCAGAAGTCAAACTGCTTGACTTTCGGTTGCGAACCGAGCTATAAACTGGAAATGATGAGCTAAAATGCTTAGAAACGTTCTAATATTTTTTACCAACTGATATAGTGTCAAAAATATGTGTTTAAATGTTTATATGTTAATTTTATAAGTTTCCGAAAAACTGCGTTTTGACTTTTAATTAAACATAACTTTGACCCGTCATTTAACCAACTTAACGTTATCTTCAGGAGGTGCCCTCTTAGGGGATTATCACCTACCTTATTACGATCACGTATCCATGTTCGAATCGAGCAATGGATGGACCATAATGGTCTTAACCGAAAGTCAAGGCAAAAGTCAATTTGCTTGACTTTCGGCTAAATACTTAGCCTATAAAATGAAAGAGCTAAAGAGGGAACACTTACTAGTATTCCAGAAGAAAGATGAAGTCAGTTGGGAGGCCTCTCGGAAGAAGCAATTCTAGATGAGAGTAGGGAGAATGATTTTTAGAAGTGAGCAAGTAAATAAGGAGTACATGAGTGTCATTTATAGTTGAAGAATTGATACAAGATCTTGCCAAGTGTTTGGGATTGATCTAAGATGTCTCCAGGTGGGTAGTGAGGTGTAAGAAACTGAGCAAGAGTGTCAAATTGTGAGAAAGGTGGCACAAGGGCAGAATGCCTTGGCCTCCAAACAAAAGTCTGCAAGATACAAGCCTTACGGACCGTAAGGGTCCTGGGCTTACGGTCCGTAAGCCCTTCAGGCGCCCACTGATTTAAATAGCTTAGGGTCCGTAAGCACTAATGGCTTACGGTCCGTATCCGATTACCATCAACAATTATTTATTTACCTTACGGTCCGTAAGGCATTAAGCCTTGCGGTCCGTAAGGGTCACTCAAAGGCCAATAAAATGGCATGTTGACTTAAATGGTCCCTCCACTTCCATTCTTCAATAATTTTACACATTTAGTCCCTCTCGTCCAACATTTGGCACATTTTGAGAGTTAATTGGACATGTGTCATCATGTAATTCGACACAAATTTCTGAGGTGCTGCACAATCAAAATAACAATCCAAGTTTGTTTGATCTAAATGTTTCGTTCTATCTCAATCTTGCGTCTGATGCAAGTCATGATCCTTGGGCTTTGGATGCATGTCAGGGTAATTATACTGGTTATTATCCACTGCTGCCCGGTAGTTTTCAATCCCCTCCTGGTACTGGTGGACCGCTGCCCGAGTGTTTTCAATCTCCTCCCGATAGTGGTGGACCGTCCGAGGGTCCAAACGGTGACCAGGAACCTAGTGAGTTTAAAACCGATCATGTATAACATATATTTATATGTTTATTTGCCGTACGTTTAATATTAATATTTATACATTTGATGTCATTTACATTATTATCTTAGTTCATCCAAAAACTATGCATAACATCTTATTCAATAGAGTTAATCATTAATTCACATATATAAGTGTTTCGTTAGAAATTCGATAGCATGGATGAATTGGTTGAGTGGTGTAGAGAAGTCAGATGGCAAAATGGGTACACCATAGTCACTGAACTCACGATCTACGAGAAACCCCCAAGCGGCCAACCATTTATGTGCAATTGTGCCGGCCAGCACAAGTCAACAGCCACGGTCAGACGTAGCGGGAGCAGGAAAACCGGTTGCGAGTTCCAACTGATCGGGACATACAGAAAGAGGTTAGGTTTTTGGAATCTAAGGGTTGACAAAGCTAAGCATAACCATGAACCTTTTCTGTATCCAGAGGGTCATCCGTCCCTAATGAGGCTGACTCCAGCGGAAAAGAGGACGTTGGAGCAACTGATGTATCAGAACATGAAACCACACGACATTCTTACTACCATTAAAGAACAGAACACCGAAAATGTCTTAACAAGAAATACCACGTACAACGCACGACTCAAATAGGGTCGAAGGGAGCAAGTCGGCGAGACTCTAATGCAGATACTTTTCCACCGGTTGAAGACAACTCGGTTTGTTTTCTTCCATAGAACATCTGAAAATAACGAAAGTGTATAGGATGTTTTCTTTATCCACCGGAGTCGAATAGGTTGTGGCACACCTTCCCGCGTGTGTTGCTTATAGACTCCAACTACAAGACGAACCAGTCCAAAATGCCATTAGTTCATATTATCGGTGTCACATCCACATACTTATCATTTTGCATTGCGCATGCGTTCATAACCAACGAGAAAGTGGAAAACTTCACGTGGGTTGAAAGACTCATTGGACAGTGTTTTGGAGACCCGTGTAATAGTAACGAACGAAGATCTCGCCCTCATGAACGCATGTGCAAGCGTGTTTCCGAACACTAGACATTCATTGTGTAGGTGGCAAATACAGCAAAACATCGCCAAATATTGCAAGCCAAGCTTTAAAACGGAAGAAGACCGAGAAAAGTTTTTATACAAGTGGGGCAAGCTGATTAACTCAACGACCGATGTTGACTACACCTACTTGTACGAGCGAATACGAGCAAGACTGCCAAGCAAAGACGCGACGGTAAGTTTCCTAGTAATTTTCTTATTAATCGTACTTATCTGACTTGTCTTGACTGCATTTCACTTTGTTTTAAAAGATTATGGATTATTTGTTTTCAAACTGCTTAGAACCATTTAGAGAATGATTTTTTTCTTTCTAGACCGACCAACATCTGAACTTTGGACAGCGTACATGTGGCACCTGCGGAAAATCCACAGTCATCATCCTGAGCTAACACCTTGCCGTCTTGGGTTTACATATCAAATTTCGGGACGAAATTTCTTTCAAGTTGGGGATGATGTGACAACCCGTATCTCAGCAGCTTGTCTGTGTGTTTTGGTTTAGCTTGTGTCACACCCCCAGAATACCACATGCGGAATCCCCCGCGAGGCCTGTGACGTACCAGGATCTAGCCACTAATCACATTGAACTCATAACAAGATTTCAAATAAAAGCTTTCATTCATTAAAATAAAGTGTTAGAAAACATTATTTATAACTCGTTGTGTTTAGGGGAAGCATAATACAAAGTTTAACCAAAACCCAAGTGTAGGAAATCAACTAGTCTCGTTTCAAGTTTCCATGTATCTCGACCCATGACCACTCCAGCATCCCAGACAGCAAGTTCCACATCCACACATAACAATAACCTGCGAGCATGCACACAAGTGTATCAGACAACGCTGGTGAGTTCATAGTTGTACGAAAATGTTAGTTACCAAGTGTTTAGTTCAGTTCATTGATTACAAATCCAAAAGTAATATTGATAATATCTCGATGCTGAACAAGACGGCTCCTGATGTATGCTTTGCCCGTTCCCCAGTGCTCCTATCAAAGCACTGGGCATGACTGGGTCATTAGTTCACACTCGTCCTCTCCGGTACGGGGTGAGGGTGCCAACCTAAGTAGTGCTACTAACTAATACCCCGTTATTATCCAATATTCCAGTTTTACCCAAAAGACTTATCCCTCCCCGGGATACCCACTGACTGTCCCAATCACCGGGACGCATGCTCAAGAGTAGTGAACTCACCTTAGGTTGCTCGGTATGTTACGATACACTACCCGTTCCAAATTAATCAACCAAACCCTAGTGTAATTACCAATAACATTCAGTTTCATATGCACATAGAATCACATATTCTCTACACATACTACACTTGTAGTGTACGCAGATTACACATATCATCATACAAGTCACAACAGTAATTCATGCAACATACCAGTTCATTATCCTCATACATTCACATATCATGTATTTACATATCATATATTTGCATATCATATACTTGCATATCATATATTTGCGTATCATATATTCGCATATCATATATTCATATATCGTATATTCGGGTCACATACTAGGTCACATTATTAGTTCATGTTCAATAAATACCCAATAGCCCATTGTCACTCATCATCAAATTATGCGGCCCATTAACCTAGTTCAGCCCAATGTAGTGTGCGGTCATTGATTACCCGTCCGACTAAGGTGCGAAGGAAGTGTACAGCCCATAAGCACGAGCCCATTCAAAGAGTACGGCCCACCCTCATGTGTGCGGCCTCATCTAAATATATGTATAATCTGTTCACTAATGCAGCCCACATGATTAGCATGTTAAGCCCAATTAGCATGTAAAGCCCAAATACATGTGCGGTGCCCTTTAATAACTCCCGGCCCAGAAGTGATGGTGCGATCGAGCCTGGTGTGATTCAGTTTAATGTGTGGCCCAACCACATAACAGGTCCAAGTAAGAGTGTGATCGAAATAGGCCCGATTTTTATTGGATCTCACCATCACCCCCTAACAGTTTCAACAGTTATTCAGATCGGAAACTGTTAACGATTAACATGAACTAAGATATTCTATCACATGCAACGTTTTAAAGTGAATAGACAATTGTTGAGAACTGTTAATTGAATCGATCAAGATATCATATGAAGGTCAACACTCTTTAAACCTCCATTGGACCTTCAAAGTTGATAAGTCTCTAATGATTAAATTTTCTGAATAACCGACAATGTCACATGCAATTTTCAGTTCTTATTTAAATGTCTTATACACTACTAAATTTTAATTGGACCAACAATTGTGAGAAATGGGCTGACAACCTAATCAATATGTTAGATCTCACTAGTTTGCCAATTGTTATGCCCCTTAGCCATGCTTCGGACGTAAATAAAAATAGCCGAACAACATCAGATTTATTACCATTATTATTTACACAATACATACACATAAGTTTAAGGTTTATGGGATTTCACAAAAGCACAACATCAACATACGTCGACCTACATATATAATTTGTTAAATCAGATTGCACATAAACAAGATCATCAAATAGGAATCAATATAAATATGGTTTCACTAACCGTATCACTTGATCCAAAAGGAGAATGCCTCGAGGGGGGGGGGTGGGTTTCCTGCCGCACACACGTTTGAGAGAAGTAGGGTTTGAATATGTGTTGTGTTATCAAGTTACATAGCTATGTGTGTATATAAATAATCTAAGTTCAACAGCCGGCCCCCAAACCATGATCTACTTGGGCTCCTATCCGGCCCAAACATGATTCTGATCCAGTTAATTGGGCTATCACAATGGACGGTTACATGATAGCCGCAATGGGCTCAAGCCCACCTAATTTGGGCTATCATAATTGTAGATAGATTGCTGTCACAATGAGCTGGTTTTAAATTAATTAGATTCTATTGGGATACGAGGGTTTAGGGTGCGGCCCACTCGAACAAATAACACTAAGATGTGGCCCAATACAATTCAGCCCAAAAACATAATTATACAGTTACAAAGTCATACGAGCACGGAACGTCAAACACTTGGAAGAGAAATAACGAGGAGTTACGATCACGTTACTAACCTTGAAAGTCGGGTTGCCACAGCTTGCATAGTTGATATGGTGTTTCGATGTAATACGTGTATGTTGATTAAACTGTTTGATTAAATGCGAGTGATGACGAGTTTGTGTTATCATGAATGTTATGTGTTTATATTTGTGTGTGTGTTAATTGGACCGCATAATCCTCGAAACCATGTGGGCTTCTCCGAGCCCAAACGTCCTTAAACCCAAACCGAGCCCAAACCGACCCCTTATGACATGTGCATATGCATATAGGGGTGCATATCATTCTTTTTCCAAAACTTTAGCAAACCCTACTCCCCACTCTTCCTCAAGGTCGACGGCAGCCCCTTTCATTTGATCGGAGCACTCTCTCGGTCCTAACACCTCCCTCAACATCTTACAACTCGGTTAGTGTTCTTACTTGTACTGTTTTGTTGATCATTCCCGCCCATGTGTGATGATTGTGTGTTGATTGATGATTATGGTGTTATGTGTTAGCATAATTGATGAAAGTAATAGGATAGAATGATGGTAGGGATACATCTGCTCGATGATATATGGATTAGTTGTGATCATTAGAGTACACCATGCTTATATGTTAAATTGACAAACTAGGGGTTTGTGCATTGAGATTGATAATCTAGCATGATCGAGTTTGGAAATAAGTAAAACATTGTTATTAGATAAACTGATATATGTTCTAAGATTTCTGTGTTATTTGATCCGAATGGAAGGTGGATCGAGTAAATGGATGATGATGATGATTGTGTTTATTCTTGTTACTTAATCATGAAAGATATAATTAGGGTTTGTATGATGTGGTAATGTGTAACTGTTTCGATCTTTGAATGGGGGTGGAATGATTGGAAATTATGTTGGCTAAATTTAAGGAAGTCAGTTGACTAGACCCAATCGCACAATGGATCCCAATCGCACAAGGGATCCCAATCGCACAAGTAGTTTTGGATCGCATAAGGACATGGGCTGCATAAAGTGTTTGGGCCTAGCTTATTAATATTCCGGTTGGGCTGTGCACGGATCGCACAAGTTGTGCGATTGAGTAAGGGGCTGTGCTAGTTGTTGTTGGGCCAGTCCGGTTGGGCCGAACCATGTTCCAAATCGCACAAGGGGACCTCAGGTCGCACAAGGCTAAGCCAATCGCACAAGCCCTTTGGGCCATATGTTTCGCGGGCCTGATACACTAAATGGGCCGCATAACAATGGATTCGATCTTCAGGCTATCTGTTTGTTTATACGTGTGCGAAATGTGAACTGTGTGTGCTTAGTATAAAGTACAAGACTATGTGAAATGAATACGTGATTGGCAAACAAACTGATTGGGCGTATGATTACGTTTAGGCATCGATTGATTAACTTGAACAAGTAATTGTCTTACCGAGCAAACCAAGGTGAGTTCACTGCTCTTTTTCCAAGCATGCATCCCGGGGAGGGATATCGGGTAAAGTTCCGGGAAGGAATGTCAGGTTATTGGGATGTTTGTTATTGCTCTCTTTTCTATCATATAAGACCCCTTACATCTACCGATAGTTGCCGGGGAGGCAACGAGGTTATTAGTTGATAGCGCTATTAGGATTGGCACCCTCACACCGTACCGGGGAGGACGGGCGTGAACTAATTACCTTACCACTTGACCAATGCTTTGATAGAGGCATTGGGGTTGGGCAAATACATCTTGTAGCCATTGCGGTAATCGAGTTAATAACAACATCAAATCAAATCATCGAACTATTTTATACTCATATCTGGTAACTAAACGCGTTAACAAAACCTTGAACTCACCAGCGTCGTCTGACACACTTGTCTGCATGCTTGCAGGTCATTAGATTCTTGATGTGGACTTGCTATCTGGGAGTGCTAGAGTGGTCATGGGTCGAGACTCTTGAATACTTGCTTCGTCGATTATGAACACATGTTTTGAAACATTTGATTTACAGTTTACATTATGCTTCCACTGAACATCTACTTTGGTTTAACTTACGATTTGGATTTATATTTTGAAATGATTGGAACGTTTTATTTAAATATTATGCGTAGTTCAATGTGATTGGTGGCTTGGATCCTGGTACGTCACACGCCTAGCGCGGGGGGGGGGGGGGGGTACCGCATGTGGTATTTTGGGGGTGTGACAGTTTGGTATCAGAGCCACTGGTTATAGTGAACTAGGTTTTCAAACGTTTTTATAAAACTAGACTATAACCGAACAACTTCGAAAATCGACCATGACACTCAGCTCCAGATTGCAAGGTTCGTCTTCTGTTTACTTTATGCGTTACTTGTTTAGTAGTCACACTCACAGCTTGCATGAAATGACATACTAGATACTATGGTGATTTGATAGTGTGACCCTACTCTTTGATTACTGTGATTCGTAATCCTGTAATATTTTCTATTTTGCTACTTGAATGCGGGGGAAACTTCTAGCACAAGTTAAGAGGCATTGAGATAAGCATGCAAATTGCCTTATTATTATGGGTGCACACATAATAATAACATGAGGTGCATGTAAGACCCAGTGAGGCTTAATGAGTGTGAGAAGGGTTCTGCCCTATTGTGTGTAAACTTGGTAGTTGTAGATCTCAACGTGAGACATAACTTTTACCTCATCTCGACTCTTAAATTTTGTTCCCTCTCCTTATATAGAATCATGAGTGGACGAGGTCATGGACTTGGTCACATCGCGATGACCCAAGCTGAGCTGACAAACTTAATCAACACACGTGTGGCTGAGGCTTTGGCAACCTACTGATGTGTTCAAAATGCAACATATAAATTTCATCAAATGTGGCATAAAACTAACCCTTTTTGAGTAATAATGTTGGAAAAAGTGTGTTTTTGTCTTCCTTTTGTATTTTCAGGATTAAATGAGCTCAAATGATCAAAAGAAGCAAAAAGGTAGCTAAATCTAACAGAAATACAAGAAAAGGAATAAACGTGGCATGCCCGACCCCTCGACAGCATCTTCCCAAGCAAAACAAGAGAACAGAAGGCTGAACACGCCCTTTGCTCAATAGTGTCTGCAGAAAATACAAAGTTGTAGAAGCTTCTATCACCCACCACGCGGGCGTGCCCAGCGGACACGGGGCCGTGGTCAACTCTAAGATTCGCATAATCTAGGGAAATCTTGATAGTACAGATACGCTTCTACACACGGGGTCGTGCCCAGCGGACACGGGGGCGTGGTCAACTAATGCAGACAAACTGCAATTAATGAAGAACGAGAAGATGGGTGGACACGGGGCCGTGCCCAATGGACACGGGGCTGTGTCCGGGCTTCTATGCAGGCTATAAACAAAGGCCATGTTTGCCTAAGTCTCTTACATCACTTGGTGAAGACAAGTGTCTAGTGTAATACTTTTTATTTTTAATCTTTTCGCACTTTTTATTTGGTTATGTATTAATGACTTTAATAACTAGTTTCTTATGTTGAAGGTGAATCTTCCTTATCATTTGTCCATGGTGTCTTGGCATTATTTTACTGTCTATGTAAAATAAAAGATTTTCACCATTCATATCTCCATGGTCTATATGGAGATATGTTGGCTACCTGGTTGGGGGTCAAGGGAATGGTTTGGTAAGAGTCTTCCCTTGCTCAGTGTATAGATCCTGCAAGGACCTGGGTCAAATTTAGTAGGACCTCCTTCAATACCCACTAGTATTGGATGGCGAGGGTCCAAACTCTTTGATCCCCTCATATGTAAGATACTATTAAAACTTTAACCCGGCTACTTAGGACTGTATCCCTGCTGACTCACACTACTTAGCCGAGGGTAACGTCACCTTCAAAAGAGGGGCCTACCACATTACGCATTAATAACTTAATTAATTATCTTTCAATAATCCGACCCTTTAGGATTGTATCCTTGCTGACTCAAACTACTGGGTTGAGAGTAACTTCACCTTCAAAAGAGGGGCCTTGTACAATAACTAAGATAATCTCTTAAAAAGTGCAAAAGTGCGGAAATAATCAAAGGTTACACTAAACACGAGTCGGATCCAAGTGATTCATCTTGTCTATCTGTTTTTACTTTTATTTTTATTTTCAGCATTTTGAGTTTTGAGTTTTTAGTTTTTAGTTTAAAACCTTTTTCTAACCTTTTGATTTGATTAGACGTTGATGATAAACCAGAATTGAAAGCTCTTGTGTCCTTGGACGACCTCGGTATCTTACCAACACTATACTACGCTCACAATGGTTGCACTTGCCCATATGTGTGTTTAGTGTTAGCAAATATCGTGTTTTATAAATTTAAGACTTGGCTAAAAAGTGTTAAAGGTCTTAAAATATACATTAAAAACTATACGACACTTCACACGCATCAAGTTTTTGTCGCCGCTGCCGGGGACACAAGAATTTTAAGAAAGTTAGGAATCAACGGCCTAATCATTTTTCTTATTTTTCTATTTTTTTAGGATTTTTCGTTAATTTTTCAGTTCCTGCAGAGCTTAGCACGGGCCGTGCCTGGTCGGACACGGGCCATGCCCAGCATTGTTACTGGCAGTTTTTATTTTCCGAGTTAAAGAGAGTTGAGCACGGGGCCGTGTCGGTGCAACACGGGGCCGTGTCGAACTCCCCAGTAATAGGGATCCGGAAAACAATCACTGTATCTCCGACCACGGGCCGTGTTCACCTGAGCACGGGGCCGTGGTGAAGCTTCTGACCAACATTCTTTTTTGTTTTTATTGCAGGACTTGGAACCCAGGCGCCACATCTGAACTTTCCACATAGTGTATGAGCTCCAGTTCTAGTAGAGACATAAAAGAACCCCTAGACGAACCCGAACACTTTCTAGGAAGAAGACTTAAAGCTAAAAACCGAGAGAAAGTGTTGGGGGACCCACTTCCAATGGCGGACCAACGTACCCTCATGGATTACCTACGACCCACCGTAGGTAATCTCGGCGCCGCTATCAATGCACCAAATGTCGAAGCCAACAACTTCGAACTTCGGCCGCATTTGATACAAATGCTTCAAAACTCCGCAACCTTCCATGGGCTTGCGGACGAGGATCCCCATCTGCATATTACTAATTTGTTAGAAATATGTGATACCTTTCGGATCAATGGAGCATCAAACGACGCCATCCGCCTTCGAATGTTTCCATTTTCACTAAAGGACCGAGCTAAGGCTTGGCTTAACACCCTCCCAGTTGGCTCGGTAAACACCTGGGATGAACTAGCCCAAAAGTTTCTATATAAGTATTTCCCTCCTACTAAAACGGCTAAATTAATGACTGAAATTAATACTTATTCACAAGAGGATTGGGAATCCTTATATGAAACTTGGGAATGATTCAAGGAGCTACTAAGAAAGTGTCCTCATCACGGTCTTGCGGTATGGCAACAAGTATCTACTTTCTATAATGGGTTGTTGCCACACACAAGACAAACACTTGACTCTAGCTCCGGGGGACTTTTAGGTAATCGTCGCCCAAATGAAATATATAATCAAATTGAGGAAATTGCTCAAACCAATTTTCAGTGGCACACTCCCCGAGGCAATAAATCTATTGCCCGGGCGCCCATAAGGTTGATGAAAGCACTTCTTTACAAGCTCAAATCGAGGCCCTTTCTTCAAAAATCAAAAAACTAGAAATGGCAAAAACGGCCTCGGTTATGGCTTGTGAGGGGTGTGGTGGGCCGCATGAAAATTGGAGTTGTATGAAAGAAGTAGATAATCAAACAGAATCGGTAAACTACATTGATAATAGACCTAGGCCGTCGGGTCCTCCAACGGGTACCCTACAACCAAGGATGGCGTAACCACCCTAACCTTGGTTGGAGAGAACCCGACAATAGTAGTAACCAAAAAAATCTAAACCAACGAACAAACTTTCAACAACCAAGAAACGAGTCACAAAATTTCTCTCAACAACAAGGGGGACGAGAAAGGCTTGAAGATACCGTATCTCGCCTCATCTCCGACACCGAAAAGAAAAACTCGGATCGATTTCAACAATTGGAATCGAATTTTAGAAATCAACAAGCTAGTATTCAAAACATTGAAAAACAAATAAATCAACTAGCTCAAAATTTCTCCGAGAGACCACAAGGCGCGTTACCAAGTAATACCGAAACCAACCCAAAGGCGCAAGTACATCTCATCACATTGAGAAACCGTACCGTGGGTCCCGAGGAACCTCCATTACCTCCAACAGAAAAGAGCCGATCTAGCCAAAACACAACTCCACCCATAGCCCAACAAGAGACGGCTTCCCCACCAATTCAGGAGCCCAACAAGAATCCTCCGGTTCCGTACCCCGGTCGGCTAATTCGCCAAAAGACCGACGAGCAATTCGCAAAGTTTGAAAATTTGCTAAAACAATTGCATGTTAATATTCCATTTATCGAAGTCCTAACTCAAATGCCTAAATATTCAAAATTTATGAGGGACTTCCTCACTCATAAAAGGAAAATTGAATCATTGCAATTAGTTAATTTAGGCGAAGAATGCTCCGCCTTGCTACTCAGCAAACTCCCGCAAAAGAAGATTGACCCTGGAAGCTTCACAATTCCTTGTTCGATTGGGGAATCCCCCATTCGCAATGCACAAGCCGACCTCGGGGCTAGCATCAACCTCATACCCGCATCAATGTTCAATCGACTCAGCCTAGGGAAAACAAGCCCTACAAAAATGAGCATACAACTCGCCGATAGGTCCGTCAAATATCCACAAGGTGTCGCTGAAAATCTATTGGTCAAAGTCGGCGAATTTGTCTTCCCGGCCGACTTTGTCATACTAGATATGGAGGAAGATACCGAAGTACCACTCATCTTAGGGAGGCCATTCCTAGCTACGGCCCAAGCAGTGGTAGACATGAATGGTGGAACACTAACATTGAGGATTGGGGACAAGGAAATGAAGTTTGGAGTTGGGAAGAGAGTAGAAGACGACGACCCGGTCAATTAAATGAAGGTCATAGACTCAACATTGGATGATGCTCTCCGACGGTGCAACATGGGATGAAAAACATCCCACTTGGGTAACATATGACCAGGCTTTGGGTCTAGCCAAGGACCCTTATAAACGTGGCGCACCACGGAGGCATTCCGCGGAACTATCCGTAGTTTAGTTTAGATTAGTTCTTATGTTTTCTAGTTTAGTATTAATTTTCAGGAATAAAACACACTCGGGATGGTGAAGGATACCAAGGGAAACTTGCACCAGCACCCCATGCACAAAAACAAGGCCACCCGACAATTTTTCTTCATTACAGCAAGTTCAGCACGGGGCCATGCTCAGCCAACACGCCCCGTGCTCAACCATCTGCAGAAAAATGCCCAGTTCAGGTAACTGGACACGGGGCGTGCTCGCTGAACACGCCCCCGTGCCCAGGCTTCTGTTTCTTTTTACAAGTTTCTGTTACTGGCGATGTGAACGCAGGGCCGTGTCCAGACGCCCAGTAACATAAATTTTTTCTTTTTCACACCTTTTTACACATTCAATCAACCTAAAAACTTATTTTTTGGACACAATGAGGACAATGTGTAATTTAAGTGTGGGGAGGATGCTAAAACCTTGAATTTTGCAAGTCCTAATTACAAGCCTTACACAAAACTCTATTGGAACCGCTAATCACCCCAAATGTTTTCAAAAATTTTTCATTTTTTTTTACTTGTCTAGGTTTAATTTGCGAATTTCAAATTCTAAAAAGGTTATATTTTTAAAAATTTACAACCGATAGCGTCGTGATAAAAAGAACCAACATAAGAAAATTATGAAACGGCATGACAAATCTAGTTAAAATTTGATTATATATACTTGATCACATAAAAACCCATTCCCACAAAAAGTGAGTTTTGAGCCTATATTGAGCATACAAATACACATCTTTAAACTAAATGCTCATTTTTCGTTTCTTGTGTGAATAGCCGCTTGGTTCTTACGACTCTAGAACTTGCCAGGACGATACATTCCCGGTCC
This sequence comes from Helianthus annuus, assembly GCF_002127325.2. NCBI lineage: Eukaryota > Viridiplantae > Streptophyta > Magnoliopsida > Asterales > Asteraceae > Helianthus > Helianthus annuus. Next base: position 19,874,650 of record NC_035446.2, read on the forward strand.
TTACCAACTTAAACCCGACTAAGTAATGATGGAGGCATTAGGACTAACCCTTTTTATTTCAACACCATCACTTTTTCTTTTTTTTACCATCTACCCAAAATCTCCCTAGTTAACCCCTTTGAGCCTAAACCTTTTCATTTCTTAACCCAAATCAAACACCCTTTTACCCACCAAAGCCCTTTTTTTTCATTTTAAACCCTTTATTTTAGTAACAAAGCTCGGTTTTTCGTATGACTTCCTTATAAAAAAAATTGTGATGAAGCCAAAAGAAATAAACAAACAAGTTTATCAAAAAGAACTTTGTTTGAAGAATTGCTTCATCAAAATAAAAAGTTGCAAAAATAAAAAGTCTTACGAAAATCGACGCCTTTTACGCCTTTCGCCCTTTTCTACTAACCACTAACCTAACCACCTACCTTTAACCCAAGCCTAACCCTTTACCCCAAAAGTCCTCTTGATACTTAATAAGGTATATAGTTAAAAACGAGGAGGATTGATTGCTTGGCAAGCTTATGGTAGGAGTAAGTTCCTTGCCGCTCTGGAGTGTTTCACTAAAATACACCTTCGGCGGAGTGTTGAGTGATCCCCCGTGAGGTATGTGAACTTGTATATAAATGGAATTTTAAAAAGGCATGTTATGCCCTAATAAGTAATTTATCTTATGTAATGTTTTAAATAAATCATGACGAATAGGATTGTAAATAAATAAAAATAAAACTTAATAAAGAATCTTGGAAATCCCGACACTCTATGACAAGCCCAAAAACCTTCTCTTCTACCCGTTCCATTTGGGAGTGTAAAGCCACATTATAAAGAGTTTTGCTTGAGGACAAGAAAAGATTCAAGTGTGGGGGTATTTGATGTGTGCAAAATGCAACATATAAATTTCATCAAATGTGTCATAAAACTAACCCTTTTTGAGTACTAATGTTGGAAAAAGTGTATTTTTGTCTTCCTTTTGTATTTTCAGGATTAAATGAGCTTAAATGAACAAAAGAAGCAAAAAAACAGCTAAATTTAACAGAAATACAAGAAAAGGAATAAATGTGGCATGCCCGACCCCTCGACAACATCTTCCCAAGCAAAACAAGAGAACAGAAGGCTGAACACGCCCCGTGCTCAATGAGCACGGGGGCGTGCCCAAGTGTCTGCAGAAAAGACAAAGTTGTAGAAGCTTTTATCACCCACCACGGGAGCGTGCCTAGCGGACACGGGGCCGTGGTCAACTCTATGATTCGCAGAATTTGGGGAAATCTTGATAGTACAGATACGCTTCTGCACACGGGGTCGTGCCCAGCGGACACAGGTGCGTGGTCAACTAATGCAGACAAACTGCAATTAATGAAGAAAGAGAAGATGGGTGGACACGGGGTCGTGCCCAATGGACACGGGGTTGTGTCCGGGCTTCTGTGCAGGCTATAAACAAGGGTGCTTGGCTCACTTGTAACTCATCCCTTGGCACACCACCTCTCTCATACTTCACCCACCCACCACCACCATCACAACACCATCATCCACTACCATCATCCATCATCCATTGATCGTAAGAGTTCTTGACAATCAATAGCCATGTTTGCCTAAGTCTCTTACATCACTTGGTGAAGACAAGTGTCTAGGGTAATACTTTTTATTTTTAATCTTTTCGCACTTTTTATTTAGTTATGTATTAATGAGTTTAATAACTAGTTTCTTATGTTGAAGGTGAATCTTCCTTATCATTTGTCCGTGGTGTCTTGGCATTATTTTACTGTCTATATAAAATAAAAGATTTTCACCATTCATATCTCCACGGTCTATATGGAGATATGTTGGCTTCCTGGTCGGGGGTCAAGGGAATGGTTTGGTAAGAGTCTTGCCTTGTTCAGTGTATAGATCCTGCAAGGACCTGGGTCAAATTTAGTAGGACCTCCTTCAATACCCACTGGTATTGGATGGCGGGGGTCCAAACTCTTTGATCCCCTCATATGTAAGCTACTACTAAAACTTTAACCTGGCTACTTAGGACTATATCCCTGCTGACTCAGACTACTTAGCCGAGGGTAACGTCACCTTCAAAAGAGGGGCCTACCACATTACGCATTAATAACTTAATTAATTATCTTTCAATAATCCTACCCTTTAGGATTGTATCCTTGCTGACTCAAACTACTGGGCTGAGGGTAACGTCACCTTCAAAAGAGGGGCCTACTACAATAACTGATATAATCTCTTAAAAAGTGCAAAAGTGCGGAAATAATCAAAGGTTACACTAAACGCGAGTCGGATCCAAGTGATTCATCTTGTCTATCTGTTTTTACTTTTATTTTTATTTTCAGCATTTTTAGTTTTTATTTTCTAGTTTAAAACCTTTTTCTAACCTTTTGATTTGATTAGACGTTGAGGATAAACCGGTATTGAAAGCTCTTGTGTCCTTAGACGACCTCGGTATCTTACCAACACTATACTACGCTCACGATGGGTGCACTTGCCTATATGTGTGTTTAGTGTAAGTAAATATCGTGTTTTATAAATTTAAAACTTGGCTAAAAAGTGTTAAAGGGCTTAAAATATACATTAAAAACTATACGACGCTTCACACGCATCACCTACCAAGCTGGTTAGCAAGAGCGAAACCAAAACAATCCACCTGCTTGTACGTTCAAGATGTTCATGGACTGTAAGCCACAGACCTTCAGTAGGACTGAAGGGGCTGTAGGACTCCTGCGATGGTTTGAGAAGGCAGAATCAGTATTTGCAATGTGTAACTGTCCTGCTGGAGACAGAGTGAAGTATGCTACAGGCACACTTGAGGATGGTGCCCTGGCATGGTGGAATGCCCAGGTTCAGATGTTGGGCATCGAGGTGGCAAATGCCACTACTTGGGATGATTTTAAGGAGTTTATAAGGGAGGAGTATTGTCCTCGGGATGAGATTTAGAAACTAGAGAATGAGTAATATGATCTGAAAATAGTGGGATCCGAGATTGAAGCATACGTGAAACGGTCACATGAGTTGGCTATCATGTGCCCGAACTTGTCCCGACCTCCGCACCGAAGAATAGAACTGTTCATCAAGGGATTAGCTCCACGAGTGAAGGGTTTGGTTACTGCAGCGAACCTCAACAACTTACCTTAGATTGTCCGTTTGGCTCACAAGATCACCGATCAGGAGGTGGAGAGCGGCTCTCTACCACCGCGCGTTTCTGCCACTACACCTACTGCTGCAACCACAGCTACTACACCCGCTAGTGATAACAAGCGCAAGTAGAATGATACTGACAAAGAAACCAGTGCGAGTCAATCTCAGAAAAGGCCTGACAACAGCAATAACCGTAGCTTCAGTCAGTCATCCTCAGTTAACCAAGGCCAAAGCAGCAATCAGAATCAGGGCTCATATGTTGGGAAGAAGCCACAGTGCAATAGGTGTGGTTATCATCATTACGAACAGTGTGTCCAGTCTTTCCGTAGGTGCTAAAAGGTGGGCCATGAGGCCAAACACTGTAGAGCCCTGCAGCCAAAGCAGCAACAGCAGCAAAATCAGCAGTATCAGCGATAGCAAAGGCAACAACCGCATCAGAACCAGGGCTTTAAGAAGGGGTGTTTTCAGTGTGGGGATGAGGGCCACTTTAAGCGGGATTGCCTCAGTTGAATTAGAATGTTTGTTAGTGCACTATGTCTATTGACTTCGTCTTGTATCGAGTCATGTAATGAGATAGGATAGGATAATCAATGCTCAAGTTGCGAGAAACTGATTTTAGTGGAAATGTTGATGATTCCGCTTGAAAGTGACAGAGATCATTTCAAGCGAAATCACATTAATAGTGATTCCGCTTGAAAGTGTCTTGGTCAGTTTTAAGCGAAATCACTCACACCTATAAATAGGAGCATGGTCTGCTTCATTTGGAGCAAAATCAGAAGTTTGTATTCGGTAACGAAGTGCTGCCGAATTTTCTCCAGGTGATGTAATCATTATTATATCAATATTCGAGATATTTAAAGTGTATCGAGCGTCCGTGTCATTGATTCCGCCTTTGATTTGGATAAACAACTTTTCTGATCGACTCAGTCAGGTCGTACAGCGATCCTACAAGTGGTATCAGAGCACAGGAGGAAGAGTTTAGCTTGATATCATCTATTTTCTGACTTCTACACCTTCTTTTTCAAATTGGACAAGATTTCACAGTCAAAATGGATTGAATTTTTCACAGTACATGCAAAACAGTGTTTTAACAAAGCCATGAGAATATCAGACCTAAATTCGGATTAAAAATGACAAAAATGGGCTAAAAAGCTGATTCCGCTTGAATGAACAACATGATTCCGCTTGAAAAACCAGCTGATTTCGCTTGAATCAGCAATTCCGCTTGAAATTAGCATGTGATTCCGCTTCAAACAACTATTTCGCTTGAAAAGTCCATTTGATTTCGCTTCAAGTCGTGATTCCGCTTGAATCCAGTATTCCGCTTGAGGATTAGTTCTGATTTCGCTTGAAAAGTGTTTACGCTCCAAAAGTGATTTCGCTTGAAATCCTTATTTCGCTTGAAAGAGGATTTTTGTGTTAAGATCATTTCACGTCAATCGAGTGTCAATCTGTTTCAGGATATTTGTTATTATTGATTCTGATTGTGTTTGTTTGATTGTTTGTCTCCAGGTTATTCAAAACTTCAAACCATGGCTGAAGAATTCTACAATACGTTTTTCAATGCGTTCACATCTGAATCTTCCGAGATTACAACCGTTACACCAAAAACCATCACAAAAGCAATTAATGAGAACATCAAGCATGATAAATTCTATGAAACACACTCAAAGCCACCAACTCTGGAAAGCGTTGAAGATTATACTTGGTGGAAAGAACGGTTTCTCAACTGGGCAAAAGCGTATGCACATGAAAGCTGGTTCTGTATGGAATTTGGATATGAAAGACCAAAGGATGATAAAGGAGAAGATCTTCCATTCAAGAAGTTATCCAAAGAAGATAAATCCGAATTTGCAGCTGAACAGAGAATGATTGCTTTGATCCAGTCGGCAATTAGAAATGATATTTTTACATTGCTTAACAATGATGGGTCATCAAAATCTGTTTGGGAAGCTTTATGAGTTAAAGCTGAGGGGGGTAAACAGATTAAAAAGAACAAAATTGCTTTGCTAAAGAAAGAATTTGATGTATTTGCTAGCATTAAAGGAGAGTCTGTGAGGCAAATGATAGAGAGATTCTGTCATCTAAAAATTGAACTTGAACGTTTTGAGATTGTGAAAACAAGAGAGGAAATTATTGATAAAGTCATAGAAGCGTTACCACGAGCTGATCAGTGGCAAACGTTTTTTTATTTTGAAAAATGATGTTTTGTATGAAAAAATTTCTCTTGATACATTATTTGAAAAGATTGAAACTCATGAGCTTGAATTACAGAAACAGAACAAGATGAGCAGTTCTTCACATCAACAGAATTGTGACACCTGTGTCACCACGAACACCAAACAAATGCCAAACCTATGAAACATTGTGTTTCATACTTGGGATTTGTATAAATATGTGTATCCTTTGCACATATCAATTCTTGTTCAATTCCGAGCTTTAAATCGCTTTCTGGAAAGTAATACGCGCACTGATGCGTAAACGTAATCAGTTTAGCGCAACAAACACTCCGGAATAGTGAAATAGGCTTAACATACTTTAAATGACCTTTACATAACTTAGAAATAAGTTTTGGAAGGTTTGGTATGGCAAAAACAAGTTTATTCGATCGCAGGGACTATTTGCGTCAAACTGCGAAACTATACCGATTCGTAAGGTAACGAATAGTCCGAAACTTGATCATAAGCTAAACATACCATATATAACCTAAACATAGCTTAGAAATAAGCTTTGATAGGTTCGGTGTGCGAAAACATGCTTATATGATCTTACAGGGACTAAAAGTGTCAAAAATGGCATAAGTTTGCATTTTCGCGCATATCTTACGTTCTGGACACATCTGGAAATCCAAAATTTTTGTACACACTAAAATATTTTTATTTTAGTGATCGGCATGAAAAAAATTCCATTCGTCGCTTAATTTGGTTCGTTTTCGCATCCGTTTGAGTTCCGTCGTAATTAACCGAACAACGCGATCGTACGACCAACTGAACCGACATCCGAGATATTTTTGAGCATGTTTTGAGTCCCCTATACTTTAACTTCATTTTAGAGCCTTGAAATGAGGTTAACGGGGTTTAAACGCATCGAAAACAAGCTTAAAAACGTGCAGGGACCATTTCTGCCAAACTTTGAAAGTTCAGCCTACACCGTCGCGTAGCGCGACGACCATAAGGCTTTATGGTCGCGCTACGCGACCATCACATCTGGGCAGAAACATTGTTTTCAGCATCAGTTTGATAATTCAGGGACCTTTCTTGCAATTCCTTTGTGTGGTGACCAAGTTAGCACCTCTCCAAGTAATACCAGCTGTCCCTAACACTTGTATGGTTATGATTCATTGCTTAATGGCTAAACAAACCACTTGTCATGATCTTGTTGATCACCAACAAGTATAAATAGGCCACTCCATTCACTTGTTCATTGCTCATTCCTTCTTTCTCTCCTTCACATCTGCTTTGGAGCTCTCCTAAGCTGAATTGGGACTTTGTCTTCTTGTTGAAAAGATAGCAAGGACCCTTAGTGAGCTTCTTTCATTCTTTTTATGGCTTTTTCCTTATGTAGTGCAGAAAGTCAAACGTTTGGCCAACAGTTTGACTTTCGGTTTTGACCATCAATTGGTCAAGTCAAAGTTCAATTGAACTTTGAAACGTGATTGTAATCACGATAGTTATAATCCTTCGTGATTATAACCGCTGATTACCACGTTAGCTAGTTGTAGTGTCGAGTCAAAGTTTCGGTCAACATGCGCTTTAGCACGCATTTTGCAACGAAACTACTTTAGGGTATCAAAACACTTTGTTTTGATACCAAATCAGTAGGTTAAACATGTTTTGACATGTTTAACTCGACACTATTAGTTTGTGCTTGTTTAGGGTCGTAAGGTAAGCGGTCTAAACAACCGCTTACACTTCCGAACCCGACCCGTTGGGTCGATCTTTAGGATCCGATCAAGCTCAGTAAGTGATCATAGATTCATAGGGAATAACCACTGAGGTTATAACCTTATGATCACCTAGGATTGGTTAGTCATTTGCTAGTTAGCTTGTATGCCCATAGGAAATGACCAAAATGCCCTTTTGAAGCTAAAATCCGTATTTTGATTATGTGAACATATTTTCGACATATAATCTGATTTAGTAACATGTATAGGGATAATTGGGCATGTAAGACTTGACATAGCACATAATTAACCATCCGAACATAGTTTTACGCAAACGACGCATTATAGTGGCTTATACTACCATAATGGGTCGAAACTGTGACAACACGAAAGTTCAAGGCTAACCTTTTTGGTGTGTATTTACGTTTGACTGTATATTTTGTTCATCCCTGTGAGATTTGTTAGATTACATTCGTGCACCACTAAACGTCCATGTGTGTATATTGGTTATTCATAAATGAAAATGTTAAATGTTTGTATGTGTGTTAGCATGTATACGTATTGGTTAGTTAATTATGCAAGGAACCGTTAAACGTTTTCATGTGTCGATTAACGGATTTAGGAGATAGACTAATTGGGGCTGCGATCTCACTTAACACCCTCACATTCACACATTCACTTGGGCCGGAGGCCACATCCCTTTCTCGGCCCACACCACTTGAAGCCAATCCAAGCCCACCTGAATATCATATATTATACGAACTGCATGATGTTGTTGTCTTCTAAGCGCACACGTGCAATGCACTAAACCCTAATATCCTTGTTACCCTCACAACTCATGACGGCAGCCATTCTCTCTATCCCCTACGGCCGATGATTATTCCAACAAACCCACACCCGACTTCCTCCTCGTTCTCTCACTTAAATGGCCGACCACCATTAACGGTGGTGGCGCACGACGGACGAAATAGATGAGAGAGAGAAAGAAAGAACGGAGCTGAGGGTGGCGCGTGGTTGTTACAGCGACGGAAAGGAACCAGGGAGAGAAGGGAACCGGTGAAGTCGGTGTCGTCTCAGACGACGGTGGTTTTTATGTTCCGACAAATCTTTGGCAGGCCCGTTTCTTGTTTCTGGTCGTAGCTCGGGGATGTTACCGGTCGACTGTTGATTGATTGATGATGATGGTGTCAGTGGTGGCCGATGAGGGCAGCCGGTAACGACGACGTTACGACAAGAAGTTGTTCCAACATCTCTCTCTGATCCTCAAGATCTCTAGCGCTATTCTGCATATCGGTTAGTGGCTATATTTGTTATTCAATGAGATTATGTTGCTGTGATTATGTGGGAATGGCATGAGTACGAGTAGGATTAGAACATGATTAGGTGCATGAGCTATGGTGAGAGACTGTGGTGTTATTCGATTTGATTGTTCCTATCGGTAATAATGATATAGTCTTTGATTATGGGTATTAAATCCATAATGATGTTATTCATGATTTGCATAAGTTGATTGTTCCATAGATTGCATGATTTAGTTGACTTTTGGATCATTGCTATGAATATTAAATGCATGATTAGGACTTTTGTTTGGACCGAACTCTTAACAGGTTATACACATATTGTTTGGGTTGATATTGGTTAGTGGATTGATTAGATTTATTAGATGGAATTGTTAATTATTATCAAAGGCTACTGTTGATGATGTTCATATTACGAATAGGTATTATTTGCTACTCTAATGATGTTATAATTATGTGATTGTTTGTTACCTGGAATTAATACACTTTGGGTTATTTGCTGAATTACATGAATTGAGTTAAACTGCTACTTTGCAATCGATATGTTTTGGGCTGGTTATATTGGTTGGGCTGCAAAACAATATCGGTCCACATAGTTAATGTTGATTCAATATTGAGCTACACACATTGTTGGTACGTTAGATGCCTAGAATTTGAACTTCATGAGGGTACTACATGTATCGTGACTGTGATAAATGGATACAGAATGTATAACTTGTTGTTCGTGAAACATGTGGTTTATGTGTACGTAGGACTGACTATTATCGTAACTGTGGTAGGACGTATTTGATCGGTTGTTAAACAAGTAAATAATCTTACCGAGCAAAACCAAGGTGAGTTCATCTTTCTTGAGCATGCGTCCCGGTGGTTGGGACAGTCAGTGGGTATCCTTGGGAGGGATAAGTCTTTGGGTAAAACGGGAATGTTGGATAATATACTCTTCCTATCACCATTAAAGTCCCTCCGTGTTGTTTGGTTACCTGGAAGGTAACATGGTATTAGTTAGTAGGGCTACTTAGGTTTGGCAACCTCACCCCATACCTGGGAGGACGGGAGTTGAACTAATGACCTAGTCATGACCAATGCTTTGATAGGAGCATTGGAGAAAGGGCAAAATAATCAGAAGCCGTCTTGTATTGGGGTATTATCAGCATTGTTTTCAACATTACTTTCGGAACTAAATTCAATGGATTAACTAAACACTTGGTAACCAACGTTTTTGTAAAACTATGAACTCACCAGCGTTGTCTGATACACTTGTTGCATGCTCGCAGGTCGTTAGAATTGTATGGATTTGGAACTTGCTGTCTGAAGTAGCTGGAGTGGTCATGGGTCGTGTCGATGGGATTTACTTATTGGAATATTGGTTTTCATACAATTGTTTTGAGAATATTTAACGTATGGTTTTAATAACGCTTCCGCTGAACACATATTGAAATTTTATCATTTAATAGAGAGTTTTATTTTGAAACTTGTGAGTTCAATGTAATTAGTGGCTCATTGTCAGTTCGTCACACGCCTAACAGGGACACTCCCTAGGTGGTAGTTTGGGGGTGTGACAGAAACGGGTCAAAAGCACTTAGGTAGACCTTCCAAATCAGAATGCTAGCTCTATTAAATCATACCATATGAGTTGCAATACTCATTTGATTTATAGAACTTCATTCTATCCTATCTCCCGATTTAAGATCCGATTGTTTAACATAGTGATCCATACTAGGTGCCACTTGATTCCTTGATTTCCCGAGCTTGGTTAGGACACTTAATCAAGGATACTTGCAATCTCAAGTGAGTACATAGTCCCCCCTTTTACTGTTTTCAATTGTTTTGGGGTGAAACATATATGCCTATCTGTTATTTTCCTGATTTTAAACTATATGATTACACATGCTTAATACATATTCTTATGACAAATTAAACAATTACCTATGGTTTAAACACTGATTTTCCAAAACTTAATAAACAAATTGTTGGATTGTACCATTTTTATACATTCACCCAGCCGATTGGTAGTATGATATAGCGCTATAGGACTAGACACCCCATTCCTGTTGTATGGAATGTCAGAAACCAAATTTAAACCAAATAGAAATTTCCTTCGTGGTATTTCTATAGTCTCCAAAGTGTAGTTTGATACACTAAGGCTTGGTTGAATACCAAATCACACTCTCTTTGTATATGTTGATATACTACAAAAGTACAGTTTGATGTGCTCTCAAATGTGATCTACCAAAGTATATTTTGATATACTATGTACAAAAATCCAACATATGTTTTAACACACCTACTTTGTTATTTAAACCAAAGCATAGTTGATATGCTATTTTTAAACCAATGCATAGTTTGATATGCTACTGTTTACCAAAGTATAGTTTGATATACTACCAACTTTGTTATTTTAAACTAAAGTATATATTGATATACTATCTAAAGCATAGTTGATATGCTACTTTTAACCAAAGCATAGTTGATATGCTATTTACAAACCAAAGTATAATTTGATATACTACCAATACTTTTATTCTTAAACCAAAGTATACTTGAGATATACTACCGAAACTATTATTTTAATTACTAAAGTATATTTTGATATACTATCCATTTAACTATTTCAAAACTAAAGTATACTATGATATACTATTTGTACAAACTTTTCAAAACCAAAGTATATTTTTGTCTATACTATAAACCCGTTTTCCAAAACGACACATTTTCAGAAACAAAACTTTTACATTAGATTCATGGCTATTTTGAAAAACATAAAACCTTTTCTCATATTATCTAAAGCCATGAATCTAATACACAAAATCCTATGTTACTCACAGGCATTTTTATGCTGACATACCATATTTTCATATATGTTTCAGGTACTGCTATGTGATGATTGTTGATACACGCTACATATAGGATGGACTTGTGCCTTAGCGACCTAAAACTGAGAAACAATTATTTGTTTTATTATAAATTGTACCAAAACATTGAATTCAATAATTCAATAAAACAAAACTATTTAATCCATGGCTGTGAAACAATGATTCTGTTACAACACTCCCCGACGTTTCCGCCACGATTTGTTGTTTTACGTGGTCGGGGTGTGACAGAAAAGTTGGTATCAGAGCCAATGGTTATAGGGAATTAGGTTATTAGTAATGCTTTGACCTAGACTATAACCTTCCTAGGACCCTAACACAAGTTATCTTGTGTTTAGTCTTAAAATAATACACTTCACCTATCCTTAGGTGATTAACAAAAACAAAACACAATTCGTTCTCTCGAGTCAAAATTTTTCAAAACATCACAAGAAGTCATCTATCCTTAGATGATTTGTTTTTAGGCTTTTAAGCCTTTGGTGTTTTTAAAAATCTCATCAAAGTTTGGGTCTAAATAATGTGAACACGTGCAAACTGGAAGGGTGAATGCCTGTACCCTGAGTTTTCTGTCTAAGGCTAGAGTGTTCGTACAAATCCGCAGTATCGGACCAGTCACTCTTACCTGGGAACTCTTGGGGTGAGTGTTCACTTATAGGCGAGCATGTCTTCAGTGATACATTATGTTGACCCATTTACTTTGATTTGTCACAGTGTCGTTTGTTTGTTTTAAGTAACGAACAAATGGTCACAATCCTTATGCCTTGTCGATATTCTTAACATCCAGTTTTGAATATCCAATGACATCTCACTTGTTTTTCCCTCGTGTTTCTTTGCTCTTTTAGAATATGCCTCCTCGACGTGATCAAGCTCAGGATGCCGCTTTGGCAGCCTTAATCACTCAGCAATTCGCTACTGTACTCCCGAACCTTATCACCCAGATAAATCAGGCAAACAATAACAATAACAATGTTCAGTGCACCTTTAAGACATTCAACTCAGCTAAGCCACTTACATTTACTGGGTCTGAAGGGGCCACTGGGCTCCTACAGTGGTTCGAGAGTCTCGAAAGCACGTTTCGTCATGTACAATGCTCAAACGAGCGAAAAGTTGAGTTTGCGTCGAGTGTATTCCAGAAAAGAGCACTCACATGGTGGAATGGCATAATGAGGGATCGAGGTGCCGATGTAGCAATGGCACAAACCTGGGAAGAGCTTCGGGCTCTAATGATGAAGGAATTCTGTCCTCGTCATGAGCTTAGGGCTTTGGAACGGGAATTTGATGATCTCAAACAAGACAGCGGTGAACATCGAGCCTACACTGATCGTTACGAGGAATTGAGTCTGTTATGTCCTACCATGGTTACGCCCTTGGATAAGGCGATTGAAAGATACATCGATGGTCTTCCTGACCCAGTTCAGGATATTGTTACTGGTAGCAACCCTACTACCGTCAGACAAGCCATTGAACTATCTGCCACCCTGACTGAATCTCAAATCAGGAAGGGTAAGCTTTTCCGAAAAGGCGATCTGAGACCATCTGACAAGACAGCACAAGATAAACCAAAGGATAAACAGACCGAGTCCTCTAAGAAGTCGAAGAAGCGTAAGGCTTCACAAAACTTCACAGTAGTCGCTCAGAATGATCAGGTTGCACCAAATCAGCCAGCACAGCCTCGTGCTAGGAAGAACTATATTGGTACTGCACCCTTGTGCAACAAATGCAACCGTCATCATGTGAATCAAACACCGTGTCTCAAGTGTACCCACTGTGGGCGATTGGGACATTTGGTTGAAACCTGCCGTCATGTTATCCAAAACCAGAATGCTGCAAATCCTGCTGCTGTTCAAGCACAATTTCCACCTGGATCGTGCTATAACTGTGGTGATCTTACTCACTACCGGAACAATTGCCCGAGACTTGTTAATGCAAATCCAGCGCGCGGACGAGCATTTAACATAAACGAGGCAAATGCAAATGACAATGCAGCAGTGAACAATTAGTCTTTTGTATTTTCTTTGTTTGTTATCTTTTGACATTTGAGACAATTCAGTTATTATAAATAAAATGGTTATTCCAATTTTATTTCCAAAACTGATATGATTATGTATGTGTTGGCATACCTCTACAATATTGACACCAAAGAACCATGTTCTTTCCAGAACAAACTACTCGTGTGGTTCCTTCATTCTATGATCATTTGTGATCTCCCCAAAAAAAAAAATCCTAAGTACTAGTTTCTTTTAAGAAACAAAGTACAGGTGCAATTCTTAATCAGACACTTGAAGTACCATTTCAAATCTTTGATTTGATAAAGGTACTGTCGTAAGTCCTTGATTGGATTCTTTATGTGTCCTAATATGAATGTTATAACACAACAGAAACAAATTCCAAATCCTTATAAGATCTTCCTATCTTCATAGTTAGATTCTTGAGGATATTTTAAAGTACTAATTGAAGTCCGTGATTGGATTTCTAGTGTACTTCAAATTCACAAACGGGCTAATAATTAAATTAACGAATACACAATTTGGTGATTTTGTGTTTATGGGTAACTCCAAAGCTCGTTATCTAAGTCCTGGTGGAATCTTCCGTATTTTCATATGTTAGATTCTCAGAAGGATACTCAAAGTACTGTCTTAAATCCTTAAGGGGCTTCTATGCAAATAGTAAGAACCTTGGATTCCAAAGTGCTGATTCAAAACGATTATTTGGTTCCGAGTTATAAAGATCCCTTAAGTGGTCTATTTAAAGAGATCATACAACGGTCTAGTTAAGGAAGATCATGTGTTGATCTGGTTAAAAGGATCGTTCATTGATCTAGTTAAAAAGATCCTTTGGTGGTCTAGTCAAGTCATTTCATGGTTATTCGATTGATTTTACCCTACACATTATGAGATGAACTGTGCGGACTGTGCAAGGAATTACGTAATTATGGATGCATACGTAATTATGGAATTCAGTGCACAGAAACTGTCACACCCCCAAAATCCCACCTGCGGAGTACTACCGCTTGGAGGCGTGACTGACCAGGATCCAGCCACCAATCATACTGAACAAGCATATAAACAGTTATAAAAGTTAACCAATACGATTGGTGTTTCAAAACAGACAAGTTAAGTTGCAAGCGGAAGCATAAGTTTAAAGTTATAACATAAGTTCAAAAGTTTCAAGTTTAACATAGCACGCAGCAATCCGTGTCCCACAACGACCCTCCTCCATGCAAGCTCCAGCTGAGTACCTATGGTCCTGCAAAGCATGTAGTAACGAGTCAACAACTAGTTGAGTGAGTTCACGGTTGGGTGTTCGTTTTAGTTATTCGAAAACAGTTTACTTTAACTGGTATCCTGCCGTGGGGGTTACCCCATAGTTTAAAAACGTGACATGTTCATTCCCAGTTACTCCGGCATTCCAGCCGTGGGGGCTACCCCATGTTAGTTATCAGGCATTTCGGCCGTGGGGGCTACCCCATGCGTACACTAGACTCGTTACCATATCGACTGCTGACTGTAGTCATGTTTATGTGCCCTGAAAAACATCAATGTCTATCATCATTGACGTGCCCCAGATCCATTAGTTCACGCCCGTCCTCTGCGGCACGGTGTGAGGCTTGTCAGACCTAAATAGCGCTATCTAACTAATGACCCGCTCGCCATTGGCCCGGCGATTAGTCGATACAAAAAAGGAGGGACTTCGTGATAGAGTTTTAGTCTAGTACGTTTATCCGTCCATCCGGACGAGGAATCACATTCCTGAACCACTGATGTCCTACCCAAGGAGGACGAGGAATCCACGTTCCTTAACCCCGTTCCCAACCCTGGGAATCCCATGTTTTGTAGAGGGTGTGAACTCACCTTGGTTTGCTCGGCAGTTAATCACAGAAAGATCAATCAAGTCGCAAGTAGTCAATAACGTCCTAACACGGATATCGCTTATAATCAGATTCGAACCAAGTAGTGCACGTACAAGTAGCAGTTACGGCATACAGTTTCTATCATGGCAATTTAGCACAGTGCACAGTATCACATTTGGCCCACAAGTTCTACCTAAGCCCAATATACGTATTAACAGTTAACACAGAAGTTCACAAGGCCGGCCCATTAACTAAGGCCCAAAAGTGTGGTCTCGAGTCATGCTGTTTGATCGTAAATGGTTGCGAGTCGCAACCGGTGTCGCAACCATGGTTTCGGCTAATCATGCTGAGGTCTCGAGTCGCAACGGGACTCGTAACCTGTGGTCTCGGCTTGTCCTGTTATGGTTGCGAGTCGCAACCGCGTGGTCTCGAGTTGTCACGCTGTGGTTGCGAGTCGCAACTGGGTGATTGCGAGTCGGTATGCTGTCATTTTCACGTTCAGTGTTGATTCAGATATGGTCAGCTTAATGGTACAATGTAATCAGGCCCAAATCAGGAAATAACCAATAGAATTTCACTAACAAGTTTTCCTAATCAGGCTATTAGTAAAAATGGATCAAAATCTCAAGGGTTTTCAATCTTCAACTATCATTCAAATTGTTCTTCAAACATTCAAGCATATTCATAACACATTCAACCTTTGTTCAACCAAATTTATGAACCACAATGTAACATACTTAACATACTCATCAAAACATCTCAAAATCATATCTACACCTATCCGATTATCATGATACTACACATAAACAAAACCGGTTTTTCATAACATCAATAATCAAAGGTTTGTGTCATACTTGGTCACAAGATATCATGAGTTCTTTAGCAACACATTCAACATTAAAGCTTTTTAACACACATAAAACATCATTCATGTGATATCATTCTTTTTGACAACAATTAATAAGAAACATTCATGCATAAATCATATTGTCATAATCATCAATCCAAGCACCAAAACACAACATGAACTACTAACATATCAAGAAATACTAACCGGTTGGTGAAGTGTGTGTGTGTGCCGATCCAAAGTTCCAAATCCGAGAGTTCTTGTGCCAACCGATTGGATCCGAGAGTCTTGGAGGTGTGTTTGTGTTCTAGAGTTTTAGTGAGAGAGAAAGTAGAAGAGTGTGTGTGTTGTAATGTTCAACAAATGGAAAAAATGACTAAGGGTGGTTTATATATACTAGCTCCAAGTGTTGCACCCTTAATGGGTTTCGGCTAAGGGTTTACGGCCCAAATGGCCCAACCGGCCAAAGGTTCTCGGCCCAAGGCCCATTCGGTCACTATTCACTCGAGACCTCATGGTCTCGAGTCGGGTTCTTTGTTTTCGGGTTGGGTTCTCGGTTCACGTATAAATATATATGCACACAAACAAAACACATATCACATAAAAGGTTCACGTTATCATTAAGTTTAATCAGTTAACTAGTCACATAACGTACAAGCAAGTTGCATCAAGACACAACGAAAGGTTCTAGATTTCGAGTTGTCACATCATCCCCAAGTTGAAAGAAATTTCGTCCCGAAATTTGATGGCACTCACTGAGGAAGCTAGTCAAGTTGCATGTTTTTCCTGGTTTCCCTGGGGTGTCACATCCACCCTCCGTTGATCTGGAATTTCGTCCCGAAATTCCGTAGCTTCTGCCTCAGTAGCGTTTGTACTGTTCTTAAACAGTTGGGGATACTTTTGTTTCATCCGATCTTCGCGCTCCCAGGTGAACTCTGGGCCGCGACGTGAGTTCCAACGAACTCGAACGAGAGGTATTCTAGTGCTCTTGAGGACCTTAACATCCCGGTCCGTGATTTCGACAGGTTCTTCGACGAATTTCAACTGTTCGTCGATCGTGAGTTCCTTCAGAGGAACTACGTGCGTCTCATCTGACAGACACTTCTTCAGATTCGACACATGGAAGACGTTGTGAACTGCACCGAGTTCTGCTGGTAAGTTCAGTCTGTAGGCCACCTTGCCTATTTTCTCAAGGATTTCGAAAGGTCCAACGTATCGTGGGTTGAGTTTTCCTCGTTTACCAAAACGAACCACACCCTTCCAGGGCGAAACTTTGAGTAGAACCCGCTCCCCAACCTGGAGCTCAAGTGGTTTTCTGCCCTTATCGGCGTAAGCCTTCTGACGGTCACGAGCGGCCGCCATGCGTTGTCGTATTTGAGCAATCCGCTCAGTAGTGTCTACCACATGTTCTGGACTAGTGATTTGACTATCTCCCACCTCTGCCCAACAGAGGGGTGACCGGCATTTACGTCCGTACAATGCCTCAAACGGAGCAGCTTTAATGCTGGTGTGGTAGCTGTTATTGTATGAAAATTCCACAAGTGGCAGATGTCTTTCCCAGCTGTTGCCGAAGTCGATTACACATGCACGAAGCATGTCTTCTAAGGTTTGAATAGTGCGTTCGGACTGCCCGTCCGTCTGCGGGTGATACGCTGTGCTCATATCAAGACGTGAGCCAAAAGACTTGTGCATTGCCTGCCACAGTTCCGAAGTAAAACGTGCATCTCGATCAGAGATGATAGAAGTGGGCACCCCGTGCCTTGAAACAACTTCCTTGAGGTATATCTCCGCCAGAGTGGAGAATTTATCTGTTTCTTTAATTGCCAAGAAGTGTGCGGATTTCGTGAGTCGATCCACGATCACCCAGATAGTATCGTTTCCGCGCTGTGATCTAGGTAGGCCAGTAACGAAATCCATGGAAATTTGCTCCCATTTCCATTGTGGTATCTCTGGTTGTTGGAGTAGGCCTGAGGGTTTCTGATATTCCGTCTTGACTCGCGCACAAGTCAAACACTTGCTGACATAAGTTGCTATGTGGGCCTTCATGCTAGGCCACCAATACGTAGTTTTAATATCGTGGTACATTTTGTCCGAACCAGGGTGTACCGAGTAGCGAGATTTGTGCGCTTCATCCATCACAAGTTCTCGTAAGTCACCATAGAGCGGGACCCAAATGCGTCCTGTTACATAATAAGCTTCGGCTCTAACGTTCTCTGGTTTCAGTGCTTCTATCTGAGCAGCTCGTATTTGCGAAGGTAGACTAGAATGGATCGTGAGTTGTAAAGCTCTTACGCGCTTAGGCGCAGTGTCCTTTCGACTGAGGGCGTCTGCCACGACATTGGCCTTGCCCGGGTGATACCTGATAGAGCACTCGTAGTCATTCAGCAGTTCGACCCATCGTCGCTGCCGCATATTCAGTTCCTTCTGCTTGAATATGTGTTCTAGACTCCTGTGGTCGGTGTAGATGGCGCACTTGGTTCCGTATAGGTAATGCCGCCATAATTTAAGTGCGAAAACAACAGCTCCCAGCTCTAAATCATGCGTCGTGTAGTTCTTCTCGTGAACTTTGAGTTGTCGTGAGGCGTAGGCTATGACTTTATCTCGTTGCATCAATACACAACCAAGACCCTGAATTGATGCATCACAGTAAACCACAAAATCATCTGTGCCCTCTGGCAGTGAAAGGATAGGAGCACTACAAAGTCTATCCTTTAGATGCTGAAAAGCTAACTCTTGTGCATTTCTCCAATGATAGACAACGCCTTTCTGTGTTAACAAGGTCAGAGGCTGCGCAATCTTAGAAAAATCCTTAATGAATTTTCTGTAATAACCTGCCAATCCCAAGAATTGGCGAATTTCCTTCGGTGTACGAGGCGCAGGCCAGTTCTTAATAGAGTCCACTTTGGATGGATCAACGTGAATCCCATCCTTGTTCACCACATGCCCTAGGAAATGGACTTCACGAAGCCAGAAGTCGCACTTCGAGAATTTTGCGTAAAGCTGTTCCTTCCGAAGGAGTTCCAGAATAAGTCGTAGATGTTGTTCGTGCTCCTCTTTACTCTTAGAATAGATCAGGATGTCATCGATAAAGACTATAACAAACTTGTCCAGGTACGGTTTGCAAACTCGGTTCATCAAATCCATAAAAACTGCCGGTGCGTTCGTCAGTCCAAACGGCATGACCAAAAACTCATAGTGCCCATATCGAGTCCTAAAGGCCGTCTTAGAGACATCCTCTTCTCGAACTCTCAGCTGGTGATATCCCGATCTCAGATCGATCTTTGAATAGTAGCTCGACCCCTGCAACTGGTCGAACAAGTCGTCAATGCGCGGTAGAGGATATCGATTCTTCACAGTCACCTTGTTGAGTTCGCGATAGTCGATACACATTCTGAAGGTACCGTCCTTCTTCTTTACAAAAAGTACTGGAGCTCCCAAGGCGATGAGCTAGGACGAATAAAACCCTTATCCAGGAGTTCTTGTAGTTGCGTGGAGAGTTCTTCCAACTCTGATGGCGCTAAACGATAAGGTGCATGGGCTACAGGCGCGGCTCCAGGAGCTAGTTCAATCTGAAACTCGACTTGGCGATGGGGTGGAAGACCAGGTAATTCCTCAGGGAATACCTCAGGATAGTCGCGTACAACGGGAAAATCTTCTAGCTTCTTCTCTTTCTCTGTGGTATCAGTAACTAGAGCCAAAATCGCAGTGTGGCCCTTTCGTAAGCACTTCTGAGCCTTAAGAAGAGAGATGATGTTCTCAACAGCACTTCTCTTGTCGCCACGAATCATGAGAGGTTCACTACCTAAACCATGAATACGAACGATCTTCTCGTTGCAAAGAATCTCTGCTCGGTGTTGGGATAACCAGTCCATCCCAATGACAACGTCGAAACTACCCAAGACAATAGGAATAAGATCGATAGAGAAGGTCTGGTTAGCGAGAATAAGCTGGCAACCCTTGACTACGTGTGAGGCTTCCAAACTCTTACCATTAGCTAGCTCTACAGTGTGCTTGTCGCTCAGGGGTGTAGGAATACGCTTAAGCATCTTACTAACTTCTAGTGACACATAGCTAGTATCGGCACCCGAATCAAATAAGACTGTAACATAAAAGTCGTCGAGAAGGAACTTACCCGTCACTACGTTGGGATCATTCCTTGCTTCACCTTGACCAATCACGAACACTCGTCCCCTAGCACCATTGTTGTTGTTCCCATTGTTACCATTCCCCTGATTGTTGTTGTTGTTGTTTTGGTTTAGTTGGGGACAATCCTTCTTGAAGTGGCCTTCAGCTCCACACTGAAAGCACCCTTTGTTGTTTCCCTGCTGTTGCCGCTGGTTCTGCTGAGGTTGCTGACGATTCTGATTGGCGGGGTATGCGCTCCTGCAATCCTTTGCAACATGACCAGGCTTGTTGCACCGATGACAGTTGCCCCTGGTGCATGGCCCACTGTGGTGTAGGTTGCAACGATTGCATTTGGGGTGATTCCCCTTGTACCCACCATGACTTTGACTACCGGACGATTGCTGACTAGGGCTCTTGTGATCGTCCGTCTTTCTCTGCTGAGACTGAGATTGCACAGAAGTTGAACCCCTACTGGAAGTTCCATCCCATTTCCGTTTGTCCCCACTAGAAGCACCAGAAGTAGTTGCAGCACCTATACGCTTCGGTAACTTGTTCTGCTCCACCGCCTGATCAGTAAGACGGTGAGCCAACTGTACAACCTGCTGGATAGTAGTCAAGTTCGCTGAAGTCACATGACTTTGGATCTCTGGCACCAAGCCCTTGACATAGAGTTCAATTCGCTTATACGGAGGATCCACCATAGTAGGACACAACAAGGCAAGCTCATGCGATCTCTTAGTGTATGCCTCAATCTCTGACCCCGACATCTTGAGATTGTAGAACTCATCTTCCAGTTTGTGAATGTCGTCACGACTGCAGTATTCCTCCCTGATCATTTCCTTGAAGTTTTCCCATGGGGTGGCGTTGGCAGCAACCAACCCTAACATCTGCACTTGAGCATTCCACCACGTGAGGGCTAAACCCTCGAGAGTACCAGTAGCATACTTTACCCTGCGCGCCTCAGGGCATTCACACATTTCGAACACAGACTCCAGTTTCTCAAACCAGTGTAGGAGACCTACTGCTCCTTCAGTGCCGCTAAAAGTAGTGGGTCGACAGTCCATAAAGGTCTTAAAAGTGCACACCGGTGCCTGAGCATATTGACCTAAGGTAGGTGAAAGAAAGACAGAGTTTAACACAAAGGTTGGTTCACGAGAGTAGGATCCAAATGATCCTAGAACAATTTCGGACTGCAGGATATACCTCTTGCGTTTGCAGCTGCAAGCGCTGCGGCAACTCGTTCGTTGATCAAAGCCGTCAACTGGGCTTGTGTCATGTTAACGCGTCCAGACATGGTTCTTCATAACAAGAGTAATACGTGTGAGAGAGGTTCGCGAAAGTACGATAGTAGGACAGAGTAAGCACGCACGTGTTCAAACAACAGTAGTTATACTAATCAAGCATACCATGAGCAATGTACTATGTAACTAACAAGTAGGCAATATACGCACATCATATTACCTAGAACGTCGAGCCTTGCATGAGGAGCGAAGTGTCGTTGTGGACCGTTGAGCACTAAACCGGTTATAGTCTGGTTTTAACAAAAACGTTTCTCCTTTATTAAAACCAAGTTCACTATAACCAATGGCTCTGATACCAATCTGTCACACCCCCAAAATCCCACCTGCGGAGTACTACCGCTTGGAGGCGTGACTGACCAGGATCCAGCCACCAATCATACTGAACAAGCATATAAACAGTTATAAAAGTTAACCAATACGATTGGTGTTTCAAAACAGACAAGTTAAGTTGCAAGCGGAAGCATAAGTTTAAAGTTATAACATAAGTTCAAAAGTTTCAAGTTTAACATAGCACGCAGCAATCCGTGTCCCACAACGACCCTCCTCCATGCAAGCTCCAGCTGAGTACCTATGGTCCTGCAAAGCATGTAGTAACGAGTCAACAACTAGTTGAGTGAGTTCACGGTTGGGTGTTCGTTTTAGTTATTCGAAAACAGTTTACTTTAACTGGCATCCTACCGTGGGGGTTACCCCATAGTTTAAAAACGTGACACGTTCATTCCCAGTTACTCCGGCATTCCAGCCGTGGGGGCTACCCCATGTTAGTTATCAGGCATTTCGGCCGTGGGGGCTACCCCATGCGTACACTAGACTCGTTACCATATCGACTGCTGACTGTAGTCATGTTTATGTGCCCTGAAAAACATCAATGTCTATCATCATTGACGTGCCCCAGATCCATTAGTTCACGCCCGTCCTCTGCGGCACGGTGTGAGGCTTGTCAGACCTAAATAGCGCTATCTAACTAATGACCCGCTCGCCATTGGCCCGGCGATTAGTCGATACAAAAAAGGAGGGACTTCGTGATAGAGTTTTAGTCTAGTACGTTTATCCGTCCATCCGGACGAGGAATCACATTCCTGAACCACTGATGTCCTACCCAAGGAGGACGAGGAATCCACGTTCCTTAACCCCATTCCCAACCCAGGGAATCCCATGTTTTGTAGAGGGTGTGAACTCACCTTGGTTTGCTCGGCAGTTAATCACAGAAAGATCAATCAAGTCGCAAGTAGTCAATAACGTCCTAACACGGATATCGCTTATAATCAGATTCGAACCAAGTAGTGCACGTACAAGTAGCAGTTACGGCATACAGTTTCTATCATGGCAATTTAGCACAGTGCACAGTATCACATTTGGCCCACAAGTTCTACCTAAGCCCAATATACGTATTAACAGTTAACACAGAAGTTCACAAGGCCGGCCCATTAACTAAGGCCCAAAAGTGTGGTCTCGAGTCGCAACCGGACTCGCAAGCATGGTCTCGAGTCATGCTGTTTGATCGTAAATGGTTGCGAGTCGCAACCGGTGTCGCAACCATGGTTTCGGCTAATCATGCTGAGGTCTAGAGTCGCAACGGGACTCGTAACCTGTGGTCTCGGCTTGTCCTGTTATGGTTGCGAGTCGCAACCGCGTGGTCTCGAGTTGTCACGCTGTGGTTGCGAGTCGCAACTGGGTGATTGCGAGTCGGTATGCTGTCATTTTCACGTTCAGTGTTGATTCAGATATGGTCAGCTTAATGGTACAATGTAATCAGGCCCAAATCAGGAAATAACCAATAGAATTTCACTAACAAGTTTTCCTAATCAGGCTATTAGTAAAAATGGATCAAAATCTCAAGGGTTTTCAATCTTCAACTATCATTCAAATTGTTCTTCAAACATTCAAGCATATTCATAACACATTCAACCTTTGTTCAACCAAATTTATGAACCACAATGTAACATACTTAACATACTCATCAAAACATCTCAAAATCATATCTACACCTATCCGATTATCATGATACTACACATAAACAAAACCGGTTTTTCATAACATCAATAATCAAAGGTTTGTGTCATACTTGGT
The DNA here is from genome assembly GCF_002127325.2 of Helianthus annuus. Taxonomy (NCBI): domain Eukaryota; kingdom Viridiplantae; phylum Streptophyta; class Magnoliopsida; order Asterales; family Asteraceae; genus Helianthus; species Helianthus annuus. The sequence goes on from NC_035446.2 coordinate 19,898,011, forward strand.
CACAAGATATCATGAGTTCTTTAGCAACACATTCAACATTAAAGCTTTTTAACACACATAAAACATCATTCATGTGATATCATTCTTTTTGACAACAATTAATAAGAAACATTCATGCATAAATCATATTGTCATAATCATCAATCCAAGCACCAAAACACAACATGAACTACTAACATATCAAGAAATACTAACCGGTTGGTGAAGTGTGTGTGTGTGCCGATCCAAAGTTCCAAATCCGAGAGTTCTTGTGCCAACCGATTGGATCCGAGAGTCTTGGAGGTGTGTTTGTGTTCTAGAGTTTTAGTGAGAGAGAAAGTAGAAGAGTGTGTGTGTTGTAATGTTCAACAAATGGTAAAAATGACTAAGGGTGGTTTATATATACTAGCTCCAAGTGTTGCACCCTTAATGGGTTTCGGCTAAGGGTTTACGGCCCAAATGGCCCAACCGGCCAAAGGTTCTCGGCCCAAGGCCCATTCGGTCACTATTCACTCGAGACCTCATGGTCTCGAGTCGGGTTCTTTGTTTTCGGGTTGGGTTCTCGGTTCACGTATAAATATATATGCACACAAACAAAACACATATCACATAAAAGGTTCACGTTATCATTAAGTTTAATCAGTTAACTAGTCACATAACGTACAAGCAAGTTGCATCAAGACACAACGAAAGGTTCTAGATTTCGAGTTGTCACATCATCCCCAAGTTGAAAGAAATTTCGTCCCGAAATTTGATGGCACTCACTGAGGAAGCTAGTCAAGTTGCATGTTTTTCCTGGTTTCCCTGGGGTGTCACAGAAACCACAGCAAGTTTTGTCATGTGTTAAGACCTATAGTGATAAGAATAACGAGACGGGAACAATGTAAAAAGGGCATGGTGGATACGCCGCTGGTACTTCCTATATATAAGTGTTCCTTGTTACATTGCGAAAGTAGCGTTATTTAAATTACTAGAAGTCCTGGACCTTGACCAATGTCATTCTATTTTGGAATCTCCGACTCTGATTTCGAGCACACACAAGTTTCCTATAATAGTCTTCATAGGAAACATCCTCCTATCCGTCGTTCGAAACCCCATGTTTTTGTTACTACAATTCTGGCAGTTAACAGATTCGCTAAGAATCCAACATGACCCAGAGTTCTAGTTGGGAAACTAAGGATTCATTTGAAAGCGAAACGATCACAGTTGTTTTCACAAGTTTCCTCTAGAATTAAAATTTCGGGACGAAATTTCCTAAAGTAGGGGAGACTGTGACACCTGTGTCACCATGAACACCAAACAAATGCCAAACCTATGAAACATTGTGTTTCATACTTGGGATTTGTATAAATATGTGTATCCTTTGCACATATCAATCCTTGTTCAATTCCGAGCTTTAAATCGCTTTCTGGAAAGTAATACGCGCACTGATGCGTAAACGTAATCAGTTTAGCGCAACAAACACTCCGGAATAGTGAAATAGGCTTAACATACTTTAAATGACCTTTACATAACTTAGAAATAAGTTTTGGAAGGTTTGGTATGGCAAAAACAAGTTTATTCGATCGCAGGGACTATTTGCATCAAACTGCGAAACTATACCGATTCGTAAGGTAACGAATAGTCCGGAACTTGATCATAAGCTAAACATACCATATATAACCTAAACATAGCTTAGAAATAAGCTTTGATAGGTTCGGTGTGCGAAAACATGCTTATATGATCTTACAGGGACTAAAAGTGTCAAAAATGGCATAAGTTTGCATTTTCGCGCATATCTTACGTTCTGGACACATCTGGACATCCAAAATTTTTGTACACACTAAAATATTTTTATTTTAGTGATCGGCATGCAAAAAATTCCATTCGTCGCTTAATTTGGTTCATTTTCGCATCCGTTTGAGTTCCGTCGTAATTAACCGAACAACGCGATCGTACGACCAAACGAACCGACATCCGAGATATTTTTGAGCATGTTTTGAGTCCCCTATACTTTAACTTCATTTTAGAGCCTTGAAATGAGGTTAACGGGGTTTAAACGCATCGAAAACAAGCTTAAAAACCTGTAGGGACCATTTCTGCCAAACTTTGAAAGTTCAGCCTACACCGTCGCGTAGCGCGACGACCATAAGGCTTTATGGTCGCGCTACGTGACCATCACATCTGGGCAGAAACATTGTTTTCAGCATCAGTTTGATAATTCAAGGACCTTTCTTGCAATTCCTTTGTGTGGTGACCAAGTTAGCACCTCTCCAAGTAATACCAGCTGTCCCTAACACTTGTATGGTTATGATTCATTGCTTAATGGCTAAACAAACCACTTGTCATGATCTTGTTGATCACCAACAAGTATAAATAGGCCACTCCATTCACTTGTTCATTGCTCATTCCTTCTTTCTCTCCTTCACATCTGCTTTGGAGCTCTCCTAAGCTGAATTGGGACTTTGTCTTCTTGTTGAAAAGATAGCAAGGACCCTTAGTGAGCTTCTTTCATTCTTTTTATGGCTTTTTCCTTATGTAGTGCAGAAAGTCAAACGTTTGGCCAACAGTTTGACTTTCGGTTTTGACCATCAATTGGTCAAGTCAAAGTTCAATTGAACTTTGAAACGTGATTGTAATCACGATAGTTATAATCCTTCGTGATTATAACCGCTGATTACCACGTTAGCTAGTTGTAGTGTCGAGTCAAAGTTTCGGTCAACATGCGCTTTAGCACGCATTTTGCAATGAAACTACTTTAGGGTATCAAAACACTTTGTTTTGATACCAAATCAGTAGGTTAAACATGTTTTGACATGTTTAACTCGACACTATTAGTTTGTGCTTGTTTAGGGTCGTAAGGTAAGCGGTCTAAACAACCGCTTACACTTCCGAACCCGACCCGTTGGGTCCATCTTTAGGATCCGATCAAGCTCAGTAAGTGATCATAGATTCATAGGGAATAACCACTGAGGTTATAACCTTATGATCACCTAGGATTGGTTAGTCATTTGCTAGTTAGCTTGTATGCCCATAGGAAATGACCAAAATGCCCTTTTGAAGCTAAAAGCCGTATTTTGATTATGTGAACATATTTTCGACATATAATCTGATTTAGTAACATGTATAGGGATAATTGGGCATGTAAGACTTGACATAGCACATAATTAACCATCCGAACATAGTTTTACACAAACGACGCATTATAGTGGCTTATACTACCGTAATGGGTCGAAACGGGTCAAAAGCACTTAGGTAGACCTTCCAAATCAGAATGCTAGCTCTATTAAATCATACCATATGAGTTGCAATACTCATTTGATTTATAGAACTTCATTCTATCCTATCTCCCGATTTAAGATCCGATTGTTTAACATAGTGATCCATACTAGGTGCCACTTGATTCCTTGATTTCCCGAGCTTGGTTAGGACACTTAATCAAGGATACTTGCAATCTCAAGTGAGTACATAGTCCCCCCTTTTACTGTTTTCAATTGTTTTGGGGTGAAACATATATGCCTATCTGTTATTTTCCTGATTTTAAACTATATGATTACACATGCTTAATACATATTCTTATGACAAATTAAACAATTACCTATGGTTTAAACACTGATTTTCCAAAACTTAATAAACAAATTGTTGGATTGTACCATTTTTATACATTCACCCAGCCGATTGGTAGTATGATATAGCGCTATAGGACTAGACACCCCATTACTGTTGTATGGAATGTCAGAAACCAAATTTAAACCAAATAGAAATTTCCTTCGTGGTATTTCTATAGTCTCCAAAGTGTAGTTTGATACACTAAGGCTTGGTTGAATACCAAATCACACTCTCTTTGTATATGTTGATATACTACAAAAGTACAGTTTGATGTGCTCTCAAATGTGATCTACCAAAGTATATTTTGATATACTATGTACAAAAATCCAACATATGTTTTAACACACCTACTTTGTTATTTAAACCAAAGCATAGTTGATATGCTATTTTTAAACCAATGCATAGTTTGATATGCTACTGTTTACCAAAGTATAGTTTGATATACTACCAACTTTGTTATTTTAAACTAAAGTATATTTTGATATACTATCTAAAGCATAGTTGATATGCTACTTTTAACCAAAGCATAGTTGATATGCTATTTACAAACCAAAGTATAATTTGATATACTACCAATACTTTTATTCTTAAACCAAAGTATACTTGAGATATACTACCGAAACTATTATTTTAATTACTAAAGTATATTTTGATATACTATCCATTTAACTATTTCAAAACTAAAGTATACTATGATATACTATTTGTACAAACTTTTCAAAACCAAAGTATATTTTTGTCTATACTATAAACCCGTTTTCCAAAACGACACATTTTCAGAAACAAAACTTTTACATTAGATTCATGGCTATTTTGAAAAACATAAAACCTTTTCTCATATTATCTAAAGCCATGAATCTAATACACAAAATCCTATGTTACTCACAGGCATTTTTATGCTGACATACCATATTTTCATATATGTTTCAGGTACTGCTATGTGATGATTGTTGATGCACGCTACATATAGGATGGACTTGTGCCTTAGCGACTTAAAACTGAGAAACAATTATTTGTTTTATTATAAATTGTACCAAAACATTGAATTCAATAATTCAATAAAACAAAACTATTTAATCCATGGTTGTGAAACAATGATTCTGTTACAACACTCCCCGACGTTTCCGCCACGATTTGTTGTTTTACGTGGTCGGGGTGTGACAAGAATGTTGGCTTGTACTACAAAGGAAGTTTACCTTCGGTGAAAGCTAATAGTTCACCAAAGACAGCATTCAATGGTGAGAGGACAAAAGAGCCACAGAAGAGCTCATCAAGTTATGATCCGGGTTATCATTCACCGGCTTCAAAAGCTAGTTCTGAAGAAGCAGAGGAGATACTGTGCAACATTGCTCTCAAGTTGAAAAATTCTCCTGCAATGAGCATCAATGCTACGACCAAATGAGTTTTCTTGCATCTGTTCTGGAATCGTATGAAGGTCTTGTAGCTGGCAAAATTGGAAACTCAGAGTTAACTAAAGAAGACTACGACCAGATTGATCCGGAAGAGATGGAACTTATTGACATCCGCTGGTGTTTAGCTAGTTGCATCCGCAGAGCTCAGATATATATGGAAATTACTGGGAAACAATCTCTTGGAGGTGCATCAACAAATCTTCGATTTGATAAGTCCAAAGTGACCTGCTTCAAATGTAAGCAGAAAGGTCATTTCAAGAGAGAATGCACTAATTCTGCAGTTGGTGGAAATGAACATCCGTTTAATGATGATTACTACCGAAAGGCGATCTACCACCGAAGCAGAGAAGAGCCAAAGATGATTGAAGATAAACCCAAATCAAGAGCTTGTTTTGTAATTCAAGATTATGAAGGTTTTGACTAGAGCACAATTCTTCCAGAAGAAGATCGTCCTATGACAGCTCATGGCAGAAAACCTTCAAATTATCAACATCATGTTCTTGTTGCAGAAATCAAAAATGAAAACAAAGAAGAAAATGTTGTTGATGAGGTCAAAAAGAAAACCAGAGAAGAGATTCTTAGTAAGAAAACTTATCGAGAAAGAAACATTGCCTTGAATAGAATGGATGAAATGCAAGAAGAATATGAGAGTGCTGTCAGCAACAAGAGATGGGATAAAAAGGGAGAGTGCTACTTAAACAGAGAAGGTGAACCAGTTGTTCCAAAGAAAGACATCATTTTTGAGGATGTTCTTCTCATAATTCCTTCATCGGCTGAATATTATAGAAATGTTCTAAAAGATGACACATACGCAAAAAGGCATGAAAAGGAAATCAGATATGCCATGACATCGTGTCTGAGAAATAGGGATGAAGAGAGAATGAAGAAGAATGTTGAAGAAATGGTGAAAAATCTGAAGAAAGTTGCTGAAGAGGTTAAAGCTGGAGCTGTTGAAGTTGAGGTTGTGAAGGAAATCAATGTGGTGAATGAAGAAGTTGCGAAAGCTGTTACTGAAGAACAGCGGTTGTAGAAGATGAGAAGAAAACTGAAAGTTTGACTGAGGTAAAGATTGAGAATTTGAAGTCTGCTAGTGATGAAGGTGCTGGTGATGAGAAGAAGGAAGAGCTGAAGCAGACAGAGGCAGCTGAAAACACCGAAGTGCCAATCACTGAGGTAAATTCTGATTCTGAAATTCTAAAACCGATTGAACAGTGCAAGAAATGCATAGAAACATGCAGAGCTTGTACTGAAAAAGATGAGAAGTTTAGAACAAGTGATCTTGAATTCACAAAAATCGAAAACATTTTCAAAGAAAAATGCAAACAAATGCTAGAAAAAGAAAAAGTTTTAAAGGAAAATGATGAAAAACTTTCCGAAAAATGTAAAAATGTAGAAAAAGAAAATGAAGTTTTGAAAGAAAATGTTTTGAAAAAGACAGAAGAATGTGATCAAAAAGAAAATGTTTGTCAAGAAATGAAGAAAGAATATGACTCAATGAAATTGGCATATCACATTACAAAAGAGTCATATGAAAAAGTGAAAGATGAAATGAAATTTGCTCAATCAAGAATGAATTATCTTTCAGAAACAACTAAAGAGCTTAAACGAATGTATGAAATAAAACAAGGTGTTGTTAATTCCTATATTGAGGATGTTGCTAAGCTAAAGCGACAGATTGCTGATTTAGAACAGGACAACAACAAGTTAAAAAGTTATCACGTGTCGTCATATGTGCTTGAAAGAATTTTCAATATAAAACTGGGAGATGGTGAGTCTGAGCAAAACAAGAAAGGCATTGGCTCAGAGTTTCATCAAGTTCCACCACCAGAAAAGTTTGCATTTTATGATGAAGAAAAGGTCAAAAAAGCTTTCAACATGGTAGATCAATTGCCAGATAACATTGATATAACCTATTCCAAATCTGATGATTCTAGTGATTCAGAGGTGGTAGGTAAAGTCGTTGAAAGTGTGTTGAAAGAAGAGTCGGTTGATACAGGTAGATCTGAATCACAAGATGAAAATGAAGGTAATTTTCATGATGGATATCTGAAAAATACAAAATCGGAGAAAAAATTGAATGATGATTTAAAGGGATTGGTCTATACCATGATTGGATCAGACAAATTATTCTTAGATGTTGTATTCCCGATTCAGAATGTGATTTTAGAAAAGGTTGATAAAGTTTTCAAAATGGTTGAAATTGAAAAATCTGAAATTTCAAAGTTTGCTGGAAAAGGTTCTTATAATAAACCTGGTTTCAAGAAGAAAAATATGAATTCTGGGTTGGGTTATAAGAAGAAACAAAATTGGAAGAAAAATGAAGTGCCAAATTATCAAACGAAGATGAATTTTGTTCATGAAACAACGTCTGAAGAAGAGAAAGAACTAAAATTTAGACGACAGTCTAATGATGAGTTTCATGCTCAGAAAAAACAACAACAACAGGTCAAAGATGTCTCAAAAAGGACATGTTTCAAATGTGATCAAATTGGTCATCTTGCTCGCAAGTGTCCAAATTTCAAACTTGTTGATGTTGACAAAATGAAATTTGAAAATGTGGAAAAACAGAGATCTGAGGATGTGAAACAAAGGTCAAACATATTTGATTTGAAACAAACTTGGAGGTACAATACAAACAAGTTTGCTTCAAATCAAAATTGAAATCAAACCCGAACAGGTTCGATTCAAAATAGACCTAGAATCCTCACACACCCAGATTCAGAACAACACAAAGTTGGAAAACATTAGTTGATATGACAAAACCCCAAGAGTTTTGGAAACTAAAAGTTGTTGTTCAAAATCAAAAGATTCAAAAAGAGACACATTTTTACAAAAGAGGTACTTCGAAAGGTCAGACATGGACTGCTAAGAAACCGATAATTTTTGTAAAAGATGAGAAAGTTGAAGTCAAAGTTGAAAAAGTCTTTGATGACAAAGATTTTCCGAAACTGCATGATACATATTGTGTTGAAATGCCTAAGGTCAAACAGACCTGGGCTAAATTGTTCAAATGATCAAATTGTTGTATGTGCAGGTGCTCAATGAAACTGAAGATTATAAGAATGAAAGTTGGAGCAGCCTGACACAACGAGGAGAGGAGGCTGCTGGACCCTGTGTTGGTTGAAACAGGGAGTTTATTGTTTTTCTGTACATAAATAAACAATATTTTCAAAAACCTAAATATTTGAAAAAAAATTAAAAATCAAAAATATGTTTTTAGTTTGTTAAAAAATTTGAAAAACCAAAAATATGTTTGTTTTTAATTTTTGTCAAACATAGAAAATTTAAAAAAATATATGTGTTGATTGAATATGCCAAAGCCCTCACGGCGGAACAAACATGATTACTTTCACAAGATTGAAAAACGGTTTTCAAACTGTCGAAAATCAATGGGTTGTAAATCATGGGGGTACTCTATGTTAGATTTTCTACAAATCAGAGCACATTAAGCAGAAAATGGATGGCGAGACAAAGCTATCAGTATTGGTTGTCAAATTGTCTTTTAATGGTTTTGCATTTTAGGGGGTGAAAAATTGTCAGAAAATCCAAAAACGTTAGAAAATTTGAAAAAGCCAAAACCATGATAAAATTCAAAAATTTGAGTTTTGTGTAAAAAGAGGAAATGATAGTACATTAGTAGACAGTTACAATATGCTAAAGAAATGTAATGATTAAATAGTGTTAAACAGTCTCACTAATGATATGCCGATAGGTTTTTATACATTTAGTAAACTTTTTCAGGATATAAACCTAAATTCAAACTTGCTTATTTCGTGGGGAACACTACTTGGATATATAGGTAACCCCTGAAATCTCGTTTGAAAGGTCCCTCTTTCTGAGATACTAGGTCTTTATACTCAGTGATATATGGGGTATTATCTCGGGACTTCTGATTTTGCGGAAGCAATGGCCTAGTCCCCGTATAATACTTTCTGCTTGCGTGAAATATAACATCGCCCTCAGCATAAAAAATGATGAAACATTGAAAAATGCTAATCATGTGTTGTTGAAGAAAACATTCTCTAAAGGGAACACACCTAAAGTCGAACCGTCATCTCTCTGCTGAACGGAAGTTCTGATCTGAGCTCTCACGGTTTCACATCTAACCCCTTACAGATATCATCTAGGTATACTCACCTGTAAGACTGAATATTGGGATCTGGATACGGGAGTATATTCAAGAGGTGGGACACCTGAATGAGTTTAAGTTCTTAAAACACCTAATTCGTATCCTGAATCAGTTGAAGTTTGTGTGAAAATTTAAGTGGATCAGTATATCGACAATCTAAGTGAATTGTTTAATTCTTAATGTGTAACTAAGTTCAACGGTACTTGTGACTTGTCAAAAACTGATATGATCCTCTGACACAAACTCAAACAAAAATATTGTCTGTAAATATGTTTGTAAATATTTTTTTATTGCTTTATATTTTCAGAAAAATACAAAAAGATTTTGATTTCTGCTTTATTTTCGACAACCGATGTCTGAGATGCTGAGTGTCAAAATTTAAGTAAGCTGATTGTGTTTCTGAAAATAAAACAAGTTCATTAATTTGAAACTTGATCTAAAAATCAAAAATCAAAAATCAAAAACAGTTTGTGATATCTCCAAGGTCATTAGTTTGGACTTGGATGATTAACTATGAGGGAGTTGGATTTTGGATTCTTGATACTGGAAAATTCTGAAGTTTGTTGATAGGGGGAGTGATTTAGAAAGATTGAATTGCCAGATTACGATTTCTGGAAATTTAAAATGTTGTTACTTATAAACGTATGAGTGTTGCAGATATTGTACCAAACTACGATCCCGATAGCATAGTCTAAGGGAGAGTCTGAAGACGAGCTCAAAGTAAGGGGGAGCTTGTAACTGGAAAGCTAGGTATTGATCCCTAAAGCACGAAAGCTTGATGAAAGGGGGAGCCTGAAGAAGCTGATAAAGATAGAGCAAGGATGAGAGTCTGAACTTGTGAAGAAAAGAAAAAGATTGATAGATGCTTACAGTGTTAGACAATTTGAAAAAAAGCATGAAGACTGATCAAGACTGAAGATGTGTCATGATAAAGACTCGACACTGAAGACTTCGTCAATATCCAAGGGGGAGTCTGTTAGTGCACTATGTCTATTGACTTCGTCTTGTATCGAGTCATGTAATGAGATAGGATAGGATAATCAGTGCTCAAGTTGCGAGAAACTGATTTTAGTGGAAATGTTGATGATTCCGCTTGAAAGTGACAGAGATCATTTCAAGCGAAATCACATTAATAGTGATTCTGCTTGAAAGTGTCTTGGTCAGTTTCAAGCGAAATCACTCACACCTATAAATAGGAGCATGGTCCGCTTCATTTGGAGTGAAATCAGAAGTTTGTATTCGGTAACGAAGTGCTGCCGAATTGTCTCCAGGTGATGTAATCATTATTATATCAATATTCGAGACATTTAAAGTGTATCAAGCGTCCGTGTCATTGATTCCGCCTTTGATTCGGATAAACAACTTTTCTGATCGACTCAGTCAGCTCGTACATCGATCCTACAATGTTAACGACAACAACAACCGCCAGAACAACAACAATGCTGGAAACAACAACGACGGAAACAATGGGGGCAATGGTGCTCGTGGAAAGGGTATTCACGATCGGTGCTGGTGATGCTAGGAACGACGGCAATGTCGTGACTGGTACATTTTCTATGAACAACCTTATTGCTTCTGTGTTATTTGATTCCGGTGCCGATTGGAGTTATGTGTCTTTAGAGTTTGGTCAACGATTAGGATTAGCCCCAACACCTTTAGAGGTTAAGCATGTAGTAGAATTAGCCGATGGTAAAACTATAGAAGCTTCGCATGTCCTTTTTGGGTGTAAACTAGATCTCGTGGGTCAAGTATTTGATATTGATCTCCTTCCTGTTACCCTCGGTAGCTTGGATATTGTGGTTGGCATGGATTGGCTGTCTAAACACCAAGCTGAGATTTTGTGTAAGGAGAAGATTGTACGTATTCCTCTCTTTGATGGAGAGTCATTATCGGTTCAGGGGCATCGCAGTGGTGCGATGGTTGGTATCATCTCGGCTATGCAAGCGCAGACATGCCTACGAAAGGGGTATCCTGCTATTTTGGCACTTGTTACTGATACTCCGTCAGAAGAAAGAAAGATCGAGGATCTGCCAGTTGTACGTGAATTTGCCGATGTGTTTCCTGAGGAACTTCCTGGTTTACCTCCTCACCGTCAAGTGGAATTTCAGATTGATCTTGCATCAGGAGCAGCCCCGATAGCTCGTGCTCCTTGTCGCCTAGCACATGGAGAATTGCAGGAGTTGTCTAATCAACAGCAAGAGTTACTAGATAGGGGCTTTATTCGACCCAGCTCTTCGCCTTGGGAAGCCCCAGTTTTGTTTGTAAAGAAAGACAGACGGGTCTTTTCGCATGTGCATTGATTATCGGGAACTCCACAAGCTTACTATCAAGAATCGTTATCCATTGCCACGCATCGATGACTTGTTCGACCAGTTGCAAGGGTCAAGTTTTTATTCGAAGATCGACTTAAGATCGGGCTATCACCAGGTGAGAGTCAGAGAGGAGGATGTTCCAAAGACAGCTTTTCAAATGCGTTATGGGCATTATGAGTTTTTAGTTATGCCGTTTGGGTTGACTAACGCGCCAGCGGTCTTCATGGATCTCATGAACCGTGTATGTAAACCGTATCTCGGCGATTTCGTCATAGTATTCATAGACGACATTTTGATCTACTCGAGGAGCAAGGAAGATCACGTGCGGCACCTGCGTCTTATCTTGGAGCTTCTGAGGAAGGAGCAGCTCTATGCGAAGTTTTCTAAGTGTGACTTCTGGATTCGGGAGGTACATTTCCTTGGACACACTGTTAATGAATTGGGGATACACGTGGATCCTGCAAAGGTTGATGCTGTTAGGAATTGGGCGGCACCAAAGAATCCTTCGGAGGTGCGACAATTTCTTGGTCTCGCTGGGTATTATCGAAGATTTATTAAAGACTTTTCGAAGATCGCTAAACCTCTTACCTCGTTGACACAGAAAGGTGTTGTGTATTCTTGGGGAACGAAGCAAGAGGATGCTTTTCAGTTGTTGAAACAGAAACTCTGCAGTGCACCGATTTTGTCTCTACCTGAAGGTACCGAGGATTTCGTGGTATACTGTGATGCATCTATTCAGGGTCTCGGTTGCGTACTGATGCAACGCAACAAGGTGATAGCTTACGCTTCTCGGCAGATGAAGGTTCACGAGAGGAATTATACGACACACGATTTGGAGTTGGGAGCCGTAGTATTTGCGCTCAAAATCTGGAGGCATTACCTGTACGATACTAAATGCACCATTTATACCGACCACAGGAGCCTTCAGCATATTTTCGACCAGAAGGATTTGAACATGCGACAACGTCGCTGGGTAGAACTTTTAAACGATTATGATTATGCAATCAAGTATCATCCGGGTAAAGCTAACGTTGTAGCTGACGCTCTCAGTCGAAAGGAATCGAAACCGAAACGTGTTCGCGCCTTGCAGCTTACCATTCATTCTAACATACCTGATCAGATTTGTGCTACACAAACCGAAGCGTTAAAAGAGGAAAACATGGAAGCAGAATACTTAAGGGGTATGGAAAAACAACTTGTAGAGAGATCGGATGGTATTCTCTACTTCATGGAGCGTGTATGGATTCCTTTGTTTGGTAACCTTAGAGAACTCGTGATGGATGAAGCGCACAAGTCTCGATACTCTGTTCATCCAGGTTCGGATAAGATGTATCAGGATCTCAAAATCATGTATTGGTGGCCGAAGATGAAAGCCCACATCGCGACTTATGTGGGGAAGTGTTTGACCTTCTCGAAAGTTAAAGTGGAGTATCAGAAACCGTCTGGGTTGCTGCAACAACCAGAAATACCCATGTGGAAATGGGAGCAAATCGCAATGGACTTTGTCACTGGGCTACCAAGAACTCAAAACGGGAACGATACAATTGGGTGATCGTTGATCGTCTCACGAAGTCATCGCACTTTCTAGCAATCAAGGAAACAGATAAGTTCTCGCAATTAGTTGTTGTATACCTCAAGGAGGTGGTTTCTAGGCACGGGGTGCCAACTTCTATTATCTCTGACCGTGACCTGCGTTTCATCTCAGATTTGTGGCAGTCGATGCACAAGTCATTCAGCTTGCGTCTCGATATGAGCACTGCTTATCACCCGCAGACAGATGGTTAAAGTGAGCGAACCATCTAGACACTCGAAGATATGTTACGAGCATGCGTGATTGATTTTGGCAAGGATTGGGAGAAACACTTGCCTTTGATAGAGTTTTCTTACAACAACAGCTACCATACCAGCATTCCGGCGGCACCATTCGAAGCATTGTACGGACAAAAATGTCGTTCACCTCTCTGTTGGGCTGAGGTGGGTGACAGCCAGGTCACCAGCCCTGAACTTGTGTTGGAAACTTCAGAAAAGATTGTTCAGATCAGGAACAAGATGGCAGCAGCGCGCGACCGTCAGAAAAGCTACGCTGATAAGCGTAGGAAACCTTTGGAATTCGAAGTTAATGATCACGTCATGTTCAAAGTCTCACCCTGGAATGGTGTGGTGCGTTTTGGAAAACACGGCAAGCTTAACCCTCGTTATGTAGGGCCACTCAAAATTCTGGAGCGAATTGGTAAAGTGGCCTACAAGTTAGAGTTACCTGCTGAGTTAGGTAACATCCATGATGTGTTCCATGTGTCGCAATTAAAGAAGTGTTTGTCGGATGAAACACTGGTCGTACCGTTTCAAGAGTTGAAAATTGATTACAAGTTGCAGTTTGTCGAAGAACCAATAAAAATTATGGACCGGGAGGTCAAGGTCCGTAAGCACAGCCGTATTCCGATAGTGAGGGTTCGTTGGAATTCAAGACGTAGACCGGAGTTCACGTGGGAACGCGAGGATCAGATGAAGCTTAAGTACCCACATTTATTCTAAAAGGACAAGACCAAGCCTGGCAAATCTAAATCTAATGCAACTAGTGAATTTCGGGACGAAATTCCCTTTCAAGTTTGGGATGATGTGGCACCTGCGGAAAATCCACAGTCATCATCCTGAGCTAACACCTTGCCGTCTTGGGTTTACATATCAAATTTTAGGACGAAATTTCTTTCAAGTTGGGGATGATGTGATAACCTGTATCTCAGCAGCTTGTTTATGTGTTTTGGTTTAGCTTGCATAGTTGATATGGTGTTTCGATGTAATACGTGTATGTTGATTAAACTGTTTGATTAAATGCGAGTGATGACGAGTTTGTGTTTTCATGAATGTTATGTGCTTATATTTGTGTGTGTGTTAATTGGATCGCATAATCCTCGAAACCATGTGGGCTTCTCCGAGCCCAAACGTCCTTAAACCCAAACCGAGCCCAAACCGACCCCTTATGACATGCGCATATGCATATAGGGGTGCATATCATTCTTTTTCCAAAACTTTAGCAAACCCTACTCCCCACTCTTCCTCAAGGTCGATGGCAGTCCCTTTCATTTGATCGGAGCACTCTCTCGGTCCAAACACCTCCCTCAACATCTTACAACTCGGTTAGTGTTCTTACTTGTACTGTTTTGTTTATCATTCTCGGCCATGTGTGATGATTGTGTGTTGATTGATGATTATGGTGTTATATGTTAGCATAATTGATGAAAGTAATAGGATAGAATGATGGTAGGGATACATCTGCTTGATGATATATGGATTAATTGTGATCATTAGAGTACACCATGCTTATATGTTAAATTGACAAACTAGGGTTTGTGCAATGAGATTGATAATCTACCATGATCGAGTTTGGAAATAAGTAAAACATTGTTATTAGATAAACTGATTTATGTTCTAAGATTTCTGTGTTATTTGATCCGAATGGAAGGTGGATCGAGTAAATGGATGATGATGATGATTGTGTTTATTCTTGTTACTTAATCATGAAAGATATAATTAGGGTTTGTATGATGTTGTAATGTGTAACTGTTTCGATCTTTGAATGGGGGTGGAATGATTGGAAATTATGTTGGCTAAACTTAAGGAAGTCAGTTGACTAGACCCAATCGCACAAGGGATCCCAATCGCACAAGGGATCCCAATCGCACAAGTAGCTTTGGATCGCACAAGGACATGGGCTGCATAAAGTGTTTGGGCCAAGCTTATTAATATTCCGGTTGGGTTGTGCACGGATCGCACAAGTTGTGCGATTGAGTAAGGGGTTGTGCAAGTTGTTGTTGGGCCAGTCCGGTTGGGCCGAACCATGTTCCAAATCGCACAAGGGGACCTCGGGTCGCACAAGGCTAAGCCAATCACACAAGCCCTTTGGGCCATATGTTTCGCGGGCCTGATACACTAAATGGGCCGCATAACAATGGATTCGATCTTCAGGCTATCTGTTTGTTTATACGTGTGCGAAATGTGAACTGTGTGTGCTTAGTATAAAGTACAAGACTATGTGAAATGAATACGTGATTGGCAAACAAACTGATCGGGCGTATGATTACGTTATAGGCATCGATTGATTAACTTGAACAAGTAATTGTCTTACCGAGCAAACCAAGGTGAGTTCACTGCTCTTTTTCCAAGCATGCATCCCGGGGAGGGATATCGGGTAACGTTCCGGGAAGGATTGTCAGGTTATTGGGATGTTTGTTATTACTCTCTTTTCTATCATATAAGACCCCTTACATCTACCGATAGTTGCCGAGAAGGCAACGAGGTTATTAATTGATAGAGCTATTAGGATTGGCACCCTCACACCGTACAAAGGAGGACGGGCGTGAACTAATTACCTTACCAGTTGACCAATGCTTTGATAGAGGCATTGGGGTTGGGCAAATACATCTTGTAGCCATTGCGGTAATCGAGTTAATAACAACATCAAATCAAATCATCGAACTATTTTATACTCATATCTAGTAACTAAACGCGATAACAAAACCTTGAACTCACCAGCGTCGTCTGACACACTTGTCTGCATGCTTGCAGGTCGTTAGATTCTTGATGTGGACTTGCTACCTGGGAGTGCTGGAGTGGTCATGGGTCGAGACTCTTGAATACTTGCTTCGTCGATTATGAACACATGTTTTGAAACATTTGATTTACAGTTTACATTATGCTTCCACTGAACATCTACTTTGGTTTAACTTACGATTTGGATTTATATTTTGAAATGATTGGAATGTTTTATTTAAATATCATGCGTAGTTCAATGTGATTGGTGGCTTGGATCCTGGTACGTCACACGCCTAGTGGGGGTGGGGGGGGGTTACCGCATGTGGTATTTTGGGGGTGTGACAGGACAACCAATAAGGTAGAGAGTCAATATGCCTTTTTGAAGAGATACCTCGCCGAACCCAACAACACGCTGGATAAAGTTGTACCGCTTATCGATCAACTCATACACAAAGTGGAAAATACTATTGTAACGTAGACGTTTCACATAATAAAGTGGAAAATTATTCAACGTTATTAGTAGGTTTAGTTACAAACTCATAACGTAATCAGATATATCTAAACAATACGGCAAACACTATCCAAACAATTACTAAAACTTATTAAACGGTTGTTCTGTTTTTACACAAAAAAAATTAAATAATTATATACGGGTCGTATAACATTATACGGCCCGTATACAGTTGTTAAAAACCAAAAAACCTGATAAAACCTTATAAAAAAACACATTAGGTCGTATAACATTATATTTCTCGTATACAATTGTATACGGCTCGTATAATGTTATACGGTCTGTATACATGTAAAAGAAAAAAAAATTTCATTATTTTTATTTCTGTACAACATCTATACGGGACGCATAATATTATACGATCCGTATAATATTATACGGTCCGTATATATATAAGAATGTGAAAATAAAAAAATAGGGTGTAAGAATAAAACAAGGAATGGTAAAAACAATAAGGAAAGATGGATTTCACAACACAATCATTAGAAAGCAGTAGCACAACTACATATATAAAGGAGACGTGATACATATTTTTAAAGGACTTTTTATTAAAACTTTAGACATGCACTACATGTCTACATGGTAACTCCCAAGGCACCTTCATGATTTCTCATGTCACTCTTCTTCATATTGGTCATCCGAAGATACAGATTTAACTTTTTCTTTTTTGATTTGTACAAACATGTTAGTGTCGGTTGTTTCTTTCTTTCTTTAGTTGACATCTCCCTTGTTTTCTTATGTTTGTTCCTTTCTTTTTGTTTTCTTTTATTATTTATATTCATTTTCCCAACATCTAAAGAGAACTATTATTTTAATGCCATACGGAAGAATAGCACGAGTCCCTTATTTAAGGAAAGTAGATGCTCGATGAGATGGTTTGCATTCCATTTGTTCATAGCAAAACAATTTATTGATTAAAATATTATTTCTTTTAGAGCTTATGTTTTTCATGACTAATAAAATATAAAAAATAAGCACTTTTTAGCCCCATTATGGTTTCTTTGTCTTTATAGTTCTTCTAGTACGATAGCTAGCTACTTATAATAATTAAATGAAAAAGGTGTTCTAAAAAATCCATTTGACGTGAGAATGTGTGATGATGGTAACAATGTTTTATAATACATTAAGATCAATTGTCTTATTATTATTTAAATATGTAATAAAGGGTTACTAATCAATATTTACAACACCCTTATTGAATTGTATAGTTAATTACAATAAATAACGTTGCAACTTCTGTAGATGTCTGTTTTTGGAAAAAAAAAAAAAACATCGCTATTGGTGTTTGATAATATTTTTCGATAACTAGGTTTAAGCCCCTATCGCCCAACGACAAGGTCTGTTAGCAAAACTATTAATTTTTTAACATAGTAAGTAAACTATAATCGTATACTAAAAACTACTAAAACACATAAACCTATGAATTTTTATTAACATTTGTACGTTGAACATGATGCGTATAAAGCGCGTCTAAGGCAACTTGGAGCTTAGCCTGTTTTTTTTTTTTTTGCGTATCTTCCAAACGCGCTCGGCTAGTTCATTTAGTTTCTCGTTAATCCGACGGTCAGACATCGACATCCTCAAGAAGACGCATAAGTCGCTCGAGAACATTTATCTCTTCATTCGAACTCGACATTGTAACCTATAAATATACAAATAAATTAGCCCCAATTTAATTTTTTTTAAATTAAACTGATTATCTATTTGTAGGTTAAAGGCTCGAGTACATCATTCTAGCCTTACGCCTTTTTGATGTAATTCGTTATCGGCAACAATTTCGTGAACCTGATTATACAAAAAAAACGAGAAAACATATATAAAAAATGAGCTAAACTACTTGACGATACCATCAATGCGTATAATGTGGTTTAATTTTTCATGGGTAGGCACAAAAATTTGATCTTAACGGGTTACTTTTATCAAGTCGTCTCAGTTTTATAAACCACACTTTTAACATCATAGCCAATCTACACATTACACAACAATCGCCTAATCACAAACATTAAATATACATATTTAGATATTATCAATTAGCAACAATCAATGCTTGGAAAGAAGATACGACTGTAAGTAACAATGCCATGCCAAATGTCGACCACCATCATAGCTTTTATAACAATATAACATAGTCAATCTCAGATGATGATAAAGTCATCTTCATCGATTATCAATTTCACAACACAATACGACTTCAAAATGAAGCCACAACTAAAGACAACATGTTTAAATACCCACACCCAAATCAAACCGCAAACCACAAAGTATAAGCCGAATATGTATAAAGCTCCACTAAAACATGTGGTACAAGGAAATATAGCAAAACTATGTTGCTAATTGAAAATATACAAATATACAAATGTTCCCAACATCTCAATTGTTCACAATAGACTTGGCTAAGGAACACGCATAACACTAAAAAGCAACCAGTTATTGCCAAGTGATAATATATAAATCACATTACATGCCCAAACAACCATAATCGTCAGTAAACAAAGAAAAAACGAAGCTCAGAGGCTTAGGGCGACTTCAATACACAATGCCAAGCCAAGCCAAGCCTCAAGCACCATCACAGTTATTGCTCTTGGATGACCAATATGCCATTACCCAATGTTCCTAAAATATCAACTGTTTACAATCATTTGGCTAACCGACAAGCACATCATTTGATAGCCATCAAAACGCAGCTGAGTTATAATACATAAATGACAGTGCATGCTCTAATAGCCATAACCAACAACAAATCAATGAGAAAACGAAGCTCATAAGCTATAGACGGCTGCATTACGCAATACCAAGCCAAGTCTAAAGCACCATCGTAGTTAATACTCTCAGGTGAGCAATAAGCCATCTTCATCAATACAAAAACTTAACATTAAAATTGCGACACAAACAATACAAATAAAACAAAGCTGCTTAACCATAAAGATCTCGGATGAACAATACAGTTTCATCTTCATCAATCCGAACAACCAAAGTTAAACCAACCAAAAATATGTCATCATACACAATCGTGAACCAAATAACAAAAACAATCTCATAACAGAATCCGTAAAACCAAACCAACAACTGAAATAAACAATAAGATTATACAGGCCTTAATCATGGCTGACTTAACATCAAAAAAGGACATGTAAAAAGATATCCTTCAAAGCACAACAAACGACCAAACAAACTACGACCCGACAACCCTTATTAAAAAAGACGGAAACCCTAGAAATTTTAGGGTAAACGTAACAGTAGGTAAAGATATACCTAAACATAACAAATATTGAAACGATTGGACCACATTCGACCACCATGGAAGACATCATGGAACTCATGCAGAGGTGGTTGAGTAGGGGGAAGAGAAAATGCCGTGGTACAAGAGAAACAGACAGTTTCAAGATGAAGACAACAACAAAATGACACTCGATTTATGTCACAACCCCTGACCACACCCTAGACGGGAGCCGTGAACAGTCAAGTGGTACCGGTGGTTATGTTGAAAATATCACAGCGGAAATTTCATAAGGAACGTGAGTTAGGAAACTTACCAGAGTTCAGAAACACCGGAATTTTTATTTATACCAAATGGGAATAAAACCAATGTTTTACAAAGGTAGCTTCAATAGGTGATAAACCCTAATACATAAAACAACATTTCTTAGTTTAATTTATAAAATAAACCACTTCTTTAAGCCTTCCGGTGCCGTATCACAACTGTTATTCAGATCTACTGTAATCACCTGAAACGTGTTTAAAAAGTATTTTATCAAGAGGAAATACTAGTGAGATCATTCTTTTGTATAACAAGGCATGATATTGTAATTTGCAGCATCAAGAATTTTTATGTTCGTTCATATCTTTCAATTACTCAAACTAGTATTTGTCACACACCCAATTCGGTGACTATGGTCATATTACTATTGGCTAATTCTTTGTCCAATAGCAACGTTGGACTAGTAGTGTATACAAAACCCCACATACTGTAGTAATTTTCATAATATAAAAACTTAATAACTGTAAATATAACTTGTAAAATATTTAGGGTTTTGCAAATCGTTTGAGTAAAAGAGAATGATTCCACTTGTAGGTCTATAGTTCTTGATTTAACAGGCCTCTTGATTCTAAGCCTTCTGCTAATTAAGCATCTACTTATAATTTTGAATCTTCTGGTAATTAAGCATCTATTTTGACAGTAAGTTTATAGTTTTGAGGTTTCTGATAGTTTAAGATTTAGTTTAACAGAGTAGAATATGTATTAGTGTAAAACCAATTCAAATCTAATGATGGTCACGAGATAAGAACCATAACGTAAGTTAAGAAAGTATAGCTTTATTCAGGAAACACTTTGGCATTCGTTAGTTGGTTCTCTGATCTATCAGACAGAATATCGCATGGGTGACTATCGGTTAGAACTCTTGGAATAATCTTGATGTTACGGGTCGAGTACAGGTCGAGTTGGTTACCGGTTTTGTTTAAAAGGGTAACCAGATAGCAAAGAGGTCATGAGTCATTGGTAGTTTGCACGTTATTGAAGACCTAGTCAGTTGTTGACCGAGTATGTTGGAAACGATTTGGAAAATGGACGTTGAAGTTGTTGCATGGAAGTAGGAGAACGTGGCAGGAGTTTGTTTTATTTATTTTATTATAAATAGGAATAGCATGTGTTTTTATTTTTGACCTCTTGTAATCCATTTGAAATCAATATACAGAAAGTTACGTGGGTTTTCTTTGAGTGTTCTTGGGCATGGAACCAACATTTGGTATCAGAGCAAGGCTGAAGAAGGAGGCCGTATTGAGAGTCGGTGGCGAGAAACGGGGTGCAGCCTTTGGCTGTAGAGCTGGAGTAGAAAGTAGTGAAAGATCATATGATTATATGATCGGAAAAAGAAAGCTTATTTTTATCGCAGCAAGAATTATTTACAACGATCTGTACGCAATTGCAGCATGGAAAGAAAAAGAAACTTAAAAGAAAGACCGAAGAACCCACCGGTGACAAGGAAGAAGGTCGGCAGAAGAGGCGTGGTTTTGTGGCGATGAGTATCGCTGAGAGGAGAAAGAAAGCAGTAAGCAAGGTTGATCACATTCAGTGATCAGAAGAAAGAAGTAGCATAGGTTGATCCGATGTGATCAAGTGGAGAAAGATACGGTTTTTTTAAGGAGGAATTAAATTTATTATTGATATAATGGAAAGCAAGCAAGTACGGTGTAACAACCAATAACAAGTGTCGAGAAACAATAAGCAACATCAAGTATTTGCATAATTGTGATCTGGCCGATAGCAAGAAGAAGCAAGAACGTGAGATGATTAAACAAGTATAAAGCAAGACAGCAAGATGCACGAAACGGAACCAAGCAAGAAAGTGAGAGTGAAGGTTAGAACGCATGAAAATCAGGTAGCTAGTGGCCTGTGATTTATTGAAGCAAGTCTGCAAGCAAGAGGAGCAAGATGATTCGATGTAAGCAAGCAAGAATCGATCGAATCAAGCATGAAAACTGATTCCGGTTATAGCATGATAGCAAGTAATGGAAGCAAGTCGTTTAGCAAGAATGATAGAGACCGGTGGTACTGCAAGAAAGAAAGAAAGTAGCAGGCCGCAAGAAAGAAAGAAATCGGACCCGAGTGGTTCGTTTATCAAGAGCAAGATCTGAGCCATGCGTGGTTCGTATAGAAAGTTAGCAAAGAGATTCGAAGCAAGCGAGAGAGTTCAAATCAGAAAGAATCAAGCAAGTAGCAAGGAGAAAGAACGACATGCAGATTACAGCGGTGAATGTTGGAATAATCTTGATGTTACGGGTCGTGTATGGGTCGAGTCGGTTACCGGTTTTGTTTAAACGGGTAACCAAATAGCAAAGGGGTCATGAGTCATTGCTAGTTTGCACGTTATTGAAGACCTAGTCAGTTGTTGATCGAGTATGTTGGAAACGATTTGGAAAATGGACGTTGAAGTTGTTGCATGGAAGTAGGAGAACGTGGCTGGAGTTTGTTTTGTTTATTTTATTATAAATAGGAATAGTATGTGTTTTTATTTTTGAGCTCTTGTAATCCTTTTGAAATCAATATACAGAAAGATACGTGGGTTTTCTTTGAGTGTTCTTGGGCCTGAAACCAACATTTGGCATCAGAGCAAGGCTGAAGAAGGAGGCCGTTTTGAGAGTCGGTGGCGAGAAACGGGTTGCAGCCTTTGGCTGTAGAGCTAGAGCAGAAAGTAGTGAAAGAGGAGATGATTATGTGATCGGAAAAAGAAAGCTTGTTTTTATCGCAACAAGAATTATTTGCAAGGACCTGTACGCAATTGCAACATGGAAAGAAAAAGAAACTTAAAAGAAAGACCGAAGAACCCACCGGTAACAAAGAAGAAGGTCGGCAGAAGAGGCGTGGTTTTGTGGAGATGAGTATCGCTAAGAGGAGAAAGAAAGCGGCAAGCAAGGTTGATCACATTTAGTGATCAGAAGAAAGAAGTAGCGTAGGTTGATCTGATGTGATCAAGTGGAGAAAGATTCGGTTTTTTAAGGAGGAATTAAATTTATTATTGATATAATGGAAAGCAAGCAAGTATGGTGTAACAACCAATAGCAAGTGTCAATAAAAATAAGCAACAGCAAGTATTTGCATAATTGTGAACTGGCCGATAGCAAGAAGAAGCAAGAACATGAGATGATTAAGCAAGTATAAAGTGAGACAGCAAGAAGCACGAAACGGAACCAAGCAAGAAAGTGAGAGTGAAGGTTCGAATGCATGAAAATCAGGTAGCAAGTGGCCTGTGATTTATTGAAGCAAGTCAGCAAGCAAGAGGAGCAAGATGATTCGATGTAAGCAAGCAAGAATGGAGTGAATCAAGCATGAAAACCGATTCCGGTTATCGCATGATAGCAAGTAATGGAAGCAAGTCGTTTAGCAAGAATGAAAGAGACCGGTGGTACTGCAAGAAAGAAAGAAAGCAGCAGGCCGCAAGAAAGAAAGAAATCGGACCCGAGTGGTTCGTTATCAAGAGCAAGATCTAAGCCATGCAAGGTTCGTATAGAAAGTCAGCAAGGAGATTCGAAGCAAGCGAGAGAGTTCGAATCAGAAAGAATCAAGCATGTAGCAAGGAGAAAGAACGACATCAAGATTACGGGGGTGAATGTTGGAATAATCTTGATGTTACGGGTCGTGTACGGGTCGAGTCGGTTACCAGTTTTGTTTAAACGGGTAACCAGATAGCAAAGGGGTCATGAGTCATTGGTAGTTTGCACGTTATTGAAGACCTAGTCAGTTGTTGACCGAGTATGTTGGAAACGATTTGGAAAATGGATGTTGAAGTTGTTACATGGAAGTAGGAGAATGTGGCAGGAGTTTGTTTTGTTTATTTTATTATAAATAGGAATAGCATGTGTTTTTATTTTTGAGCTCTTGTAATCCTTTTGAAATCAATATATAGAAAGTTACATGGGTTTTCTTTGAGTGTTCTTGGGCCTAAAACCAACAACAACACCAACGTATAGAGAGAAGAAGAGATGGAATGATCAAAGAAAAACTGAATCTTAAGCTTCTTATTTATAGGTAAGGAATATGTCTTTCTTTTCTCGGAACTTTCATATATAGCTTCCCTAGACAAGCCTTCCCTAAATAAGCATTCCCTAGATACTAGCTTCCCATATATACCTTCCCCAGTTGTTATCTACCATATATACCTTTTTCTTATATCTTCCTTATATATGCCTTCCTTATATGTACATTCCTTATATATATACCTATTTAGATGTTAAGTTATTAAACTTACTTAACCGTTTTGTTGCTAAAATAAGTTGTTTAACTAATTAATTTACTTTAACTATTTAATTAAGTAACTTACTTAGCTTACTTAGCTGTTAAATTTCATTTCTTGTTAAGTTTCCTAAGCTTTTACTTAACCACTAAACTTTCTTAAGCTCTAGGTTTTCTTAACCGCTAAGTTTTCTTAACCGCTAAATTTTCCTAACCGCTAAGTTTTATGGTTTAGCATGTCACAACCCCCGACCCCACTCTGGGCGGGAGTCGTGAGTAGATACATGCAGTGGTACCGATGTTGGTTAAATTCGTAGCGGCAAATTTCATTAGAACCATAGTTAGGAAAATTTCAGAGTTTGTAAAACACCAAAGTTAATATTAAACAACTGGGATAAAACCATATTACAAACAAAGGTTTTTATAGGGTAAACCTTATTTTGATAAAACATAATTTCTTGTCTTTATTTTCGTAACATAGTCACTTTATTTAAGCCTTCAATGCTTCATAGCATGCTTCTTTTACTTTCATAGTAAGTTACTTAAAACACGTTTAAAAACATTTTATTAGTGAAAATACTAGTGAGTTCATTCATTTGTATAAAAAACACACTGTTATAATTACAGCATTAAGGGTTTTTACATTTGTTTATATCTTTCAATTACTCGAATCAGTATTTGTCACGGTGGCAGTTCCTGTGACGGTGGTCATAGCACTATTGATCGTTCTTTCAACTAGTGAAGTTGGACTAGTAGTGTAAACAAAACCCCACATACCGGCAATAATTTCAGAATACAAAAACTTAATCACTGTATGTTGGGATAGAACCCTACAAAGGAACAGTTGATTAAAGCCAAAACTGGATCAGATCAGTGGATCCAGAATAAGCAGATGTTTGTATTCTATCTTTCCCCTTTGACAGTGGCTCTAACAGCTGATGGAATCAAAGTACTGTCCAACATAACTACTGCTGACACAAAAGACTGATGAAGACCAAAGTGCTGATGCTCAATCAATTGATTATGTCTCAAGTACTTCTGAAGACTAAAGCACTGCTGGAGCCTAAGTAGTGGAATGAAGGATCAGTTGTTTTGTTTATTTCCTTTATTACTAGTAATCAGTGGTTGTAATAGGTCAGTAGTTTGAGTTTGTTAGGAGGTTAGATGTCACTATCATTGGTGACGTCAGCAAAGATGCCACAGTGGTTTGCTTCGTACTATAAATAGAACAGTACCCTGTACTGTTCTATTAGCTCTTTCATCACTTGTCTTCTTGTACGAACAAACTCTGTGAGCTCAGGCTGAGGGGGAGATTGTAATACATGCATGCAGGTGTAATTGAAGATTGAAATAAATTTAATCTTTTGGTTCAATGATAAACATGTTTGTTTGAAAGCAATTCTCCTGTTTGATTGTGTGTGAAAGTTTGTTTCCATTTTATTCCGCTGCAATTACTCTTTTATTTTCTTAATTATCAAACAAAAACACAATCATAAGAAACTCAGATCCTAAAAATTGGTATCAAAGCTAGGACAATCAAATTTGATCTAACAATCATTTTGACGTAAAAGTTCAGCTCACAATCATTGATACTTATAATTGTTCGTTTCGTTGAAAAAAAGAGTAAGGTTTAATCACGAGCAAAGTTGATTAATCAGTACCTGTAAAACAACCAGGATGACGTCACAATCACAAGATGTTGACAATAGCATCGGGTCACTCTTCAAACCACCCATGTTGAAGCGAAATGAGTACAACATCTGGCAGAGAAGGATGGGTCACATCCTTGCTCAACAGAATACCGGATGTTGGAAGTCGGTTATCTTTGGACCACATGTTCCAATGGTGCCGAGTGCTGAGGATCCAAAGAAGTTCGAACCTAAGAAAGTTGAGAACTATACAGATCTGGATTTTCAGAAATTTGAACTGGATGCCAAGGTATTTAGCATTGTTGCATCTGCATTACCCAGTGAAATTTATGTTGGACTGTTACACTGTAACAGTGCCAAAGAATTATGGGATGCACTTAAGGAACAAGTTGGGGGGACTGAAGAAGTGATTGAAAATAACAGGGAAATTTTGAATCAGTAGTATGAAACCTTTTGTCACATTAAGCGTGAAACATTAACACAACAGTTTGAGCGATTCAGTTATCTCATTAGTGAGCTAAGACTTGTTAATGTTGAAATTGCTAAATCAATACAAAATAGCAGGTTTCTTAGATCACTGCCTGAAAAATGGGATACAATTGCTTTTGTGACCAGAAATTCTGTTGAGTTCAAAGATCTGACCCTGACCCAACTTCATGGTAGACTCCTGACCTATGAAAGGGAGTTAAACCTGAAAAAGAAGTTGCAAGAGTCTGGAAAAGTTGCAGATGACTACTCATTTGGCAACACAGCTCTTCTGGGCCAGGAAGAGTCTGGCAGTAGTAAGGATCAGAGTTATGATCATTTTATTGACATAACTGCTGGTGGAAATTTCAACTCTGATCCTCACTCATCCAGTTATGCTTTCACAGCAAATGGAGAAAGCCAGAACTTTGATAATCTATGCTTTGAACTCAATGACCTTCAGCTATTTGATCCCACTTACTTAGAGGAAATGGACATAATACACCAATTGGCTTTGCTGAGTGTTAGAACCAGCAAATTCTACAAAAGGACAGGGAGAAAGTTCCCAGGGTTGCATGGGAATCTAAAAGTGGGGTTGGATAAGTCAAAAATCAAATGCTATAAGTGCAATAGGCTAGGTCATTTTGCTAGGGAACGTAGGAGTCAAACAAATGGACCTATTATCACTCACCCTAGTCCAAGACCACAAAATAACCAAAGCACTGTGCAGTATTCCCATTATACCCCTGCTGCCCATGTAAACACTGCTCATTATGCAAACCCTTGAACCCCTGTTCCTGTGCAATATGTCCAAACCACTATCCCACAAATACAGTATGTCCAAGCTCCTGTCCCTCAGGTTCAAGTGCAACAAGTTGCACCTCAACAAGTTGTACCAGCAGTGGTTCAACCAGATCAGCAAAGATTTTTCACCCAAGGCTTTATTGACTGGAGCAGCTTACCTGATGAGCTATGTGATGAAAATTTTGCACTCTATGCTACTAATGATGCTTCTAATGATGAATACTGTTTATGGCATTAGAGTCAATACAAGAAGGGCTGGAGACTGAAGAACGACAGCTAAGTGCTGAAACAGTGGATGAAATTGCTAAAGCAGTGGTTACTACTTTTGCTGGTGAAATACTACTGGCAGAAAGTTCAGAACCCCTGTTGGAACCACTGTATGACCCCTGGCATGAAGAAGAAGAAAAGAAACATGGTGAAAAGGAAGAGAAGGTGGCTGATGAGAAAGAGCATGTTTGTGATTGTGCCATGATGGCTGCAGCTAAGGTATCATCTCAGGTTCTTAAAAACCTATGTTCAGATCAATGCATCATAGCATTTGCTAACATTAAAGAGGTGAATGAAAACCTTAGGGATAGAGTATTAAATGATGAAGTTCAATTTGAAAAGTCATTAAAAGAACTGAAAATCAAATTGACTGAAAAGGATAATGAAATCTGCAGTCTCAAACAAGAGCAAAGCATAACCAAGGACCAACTCCAAACAATGATAGAAAAATATCAAAGTTGCAAAAAGGAGTTGGAAGCCACCCAAATCACTTGTGAAAAATGGGTGGAATCCTGCAAAGGTTGTTGGTGCACTGAATGTTTGTTTACTACGTCTTTATCGAGTCTTAGGTCTAGATAGGTTAGATTGGAGCTTGGAAATGAAAAAGTGGTCTTAGAGTGTAATTATGCTCCAAATGACATAAAGTCATTTGAAGCGAAATCAGGTTATGATGTAATTCCGCTCCAAGATGTTTAGTGGTGATTCCGCTCTAAAGTGTTACATGTTGATTCCGCTCGAGTGATCATCATGGGGTTCCACTTGAACTATTTCAAGCGGAATCAGCATCACTATATAAATGTGTGTGATGATCTCTTTCAGTATCGGTTGGAGCGGAATTAGAGTCGAGGTGCTGCCGTATTTTTGTCAGGATTATTGTATTCGACTCAGAAAGCTTTAATAGAAAAGGAATTGAAAGGATAAAGCTGTTGTGACTTTGATTACTTTGATTCCGCCTCTGTATTCAAAGATGAACTGCCTTATACTGACTATTTAGGGTCACACACGGTCCAACAAGTGGTATCAGAGCTCAGGACGAGGAGTTCATACCATAGCAGCTTGATTCTACCGGATTTTCTCTTTTCTACTCACTTCTTCTTATACTTTTCTGATTTGAACTAGTTCCAACGGTTGAAATGGACTGAATTTCGAGTATATTGTGTAAAACATAGTATTAACAAATCCTAGAAAGAATCAGGTTAAAATTCGGATTAAAAATGGTAAAAATGATCTAAAAACCTGATTCCGCTCGAAAAGATCTTCGCAGATTTCGCTCTAAAAAGTTAATTCCGCTCGAAAAACACTTAGCCATTTGAAGCGAAATAGGTGATTTCGCTTGAAATGACATAAAATCGAATTCCGCTCGAAAGTTATTTTCTAATTCCGCTTGTATTCAGTTCAGTTCTGATTTCGCCTGAAAGTTTCATCTGATTCCGTTCGAAATCAGAAAACATTCTGATTTCGCTTGAGATTACTTTCTGATTTCGCTCGAAAGCTGATTTCGCTCGAAATTGCTGTGTTTCAAAATTTCGAAAATTTTCTAAGTGTTTGCTGATTTTTTCAGGTACGTACAAGATGGATGATATATTCATGAATCCGTTTAGCGACATGTATGCTTTTGCTGGAAATTCTGGAGACGATACTACTTCAAGCAATACAAATGAGAATTCCCCAAATACAAATAAAAACTTATCGGATGCCTTAGAAGTTGAAAGTGCTTTTGGAACTTACAACAAACCCCCGAAGTTGATGGCTATCGAAGAGTACAGTCGGTGGCCCAAGAAGTTTGAAGATTGGTTGAGGACTTTTGCTTTTCCCAGCTGGAAGAGTCTAAAAAATGGATACAATGATGGAGGCAAAAGTGGTGAAAGCTTAACATTATCTGATGAGATAGAGTCGTTTGTTGCTGAGCAAAAATGTGTTGCGTTGTTGTTTCAATCTGTTCGAGAAGATATAATATCTTTGATCGAATACACTAGTGCTAAAGATCTCTGGGATAAGTTGAAAAACAAATGTTTAGGAAGTGCAGAAATAGTGAAAAACAAAAAGAAATTACTTAGGAAAGAGTTTGATTTGTTTGGGTGTTTAAAGAATGAATCAGTGTGTAAAATGATTGAAAGGTTTGGGCACCTGAAGCTGGAACTGGCGAGACATGAAATATTCTATTCTCGAGAAGAGCTAGTCGACAAATTGTTTGATTCATTGCCAGATGAGATGGATTGGCAATATTATGCGTTGATGCTGAAAAATACAATCAAGCCTGCAGAGCTTACGGTGGATCTGTTGATTGAAAGACTAAAGAGTCACGAGTTGGAGTTAAGGAAGACACACAAAGTCAATCATTCGTCTTATCAGCAGAACTTGGATTTGTACTATCCAAAGAGCATGATGCCAAAGAATACATCTCCCAAGACAGCTTTTTCTGCTGAGAGTTCCAATACTTCAAACAAAGAAAGTCAAAGCAGTGGATTTTATAGTGGTTCTTCAACATATTCAAACCAGTCTGATGCAAAGAATTTATTTCAATGCAATATTGCTGTAGACTTAAATAATGCTCAGAATTTTAGTGAGGAGTCTGCTAAACAACAGATGGTTTTCTTAGCATCGGTGCTGGAGTCTTATGAAAGTCTTGTAGCAGGGAAGATAGGCAACACCAACCTGACGAAGGAAGATTATGATCAGATTGATCCTGAGGAGATGGAACTGATCGACATAAGGTGGTGTATGGCCAGTGTAGTTCGTCGTGCACAACGTTTCATGGAGATCACAGGGAGGAAGTCTATTGGTGGACCTTCTACCAAGTTGGGCTTTGACAAGTCCAAAGTGACATGCTTTAAGTGCAAACAGAATGGTCACTATAAGCGTGAACGCCGAAATGCGTATGTTGATGAATCTGAAAATCCATTTAGAGAAGATTATTACAAGAAGGCGATTTATCATCAGAATAAATCGGAGCCGCCAAGAATGAAGCAGCTTGAGGAAAACAAAGAGAAGTCTAGAGCTCTTGTTGTAATTCACGACGATGAAGGTTACGACTGGAGTGAGTTGTTACCTGAGGAGGATATGGTTGGATATGCATTCATGGCAAAATCTGAACCTGTTCCTTGGAAAGATAACATAAATGAAGAACAGAAGTATAATCATAGAAAGCTGATAGCTACAAACAAAATGCTCAGATTATCTGGTATCTATCTTGAAGCAAAAGTAGCAAATAGATGGGATCCAGACAGAGAATGTTATCTTGACCCCTATGGAAACATTGCTATTGACCATAACACTCTTGATTTGGAAACCATAATCAAAGAGATGAAAGAAGAAGATGATTACTGGCAAAGAAAATGGTGGGGAAGCAGAGAAGAAAAAGAAGAAGAGAAGAAAGAAGAAAAAGAGAAAGAGAAAGAGAAGCCAAAGAAGGTTGATACTGGGATCATTAACACGACATAGGAGTTGAATGCTGAAAACATGGGAAAGATGGCTGACAAGGTGCTGGCTGCTAAAGCACTTGAGGTAGATTCTAAATCCGTTTCTGAGTATAAAAGCCAGGTCAGTTCAAACGCGTCAACGACTGAGTCAGGTAAGAAAGTCAATGGTGATGTTAACTGCAAAAATTGCTTCAAAGAATGCAAAGTTTGTAGCACAGTTACTTATCTCAACGGTAAGAAGGTTGATGATCTGACTGTGAGAGTCAGAAATGTTGAGGATCAAATTCTTAATCGAGATAAAATGGTGAAAGCGTCAACTGAACGGTTAAAGGAATTAACTAACAAAATTTAAAATGATAAAATTGACCATGAAAAAGTTAGGAAAGAAAATGAAAGGTTAGTTCTTGAAAATCGTCAGATCAGTGAAAATTTTGAGAAGCTTAAACGCACAATGAAAGATAATGATGATAGAAATGGTAAAACATATAAAGAAAATGTTCATCTGTCAACAGTGCTTCGGTTAAAAGAAGAATTAATCAACCAACAACTGGATGAAATCGCAAAATTGTAACTTAAAGTTCAAGAAGCTGAAATTGAAAATGAGCGAATCCAGTTGAAGCTTAAGAGTTACAACTCCGCAAGCTTTGTTTTACAATACATTGTTCCCAAACCCATCGGGAAAAACAAAGTAGGCGAAGATGTGTACTCTGATGGAACCGGGGTGGGTTTTCATCAAGTTCCACCACCAGTTCTTGACAATTATTCGAAAAAACAATCTGGGTTGGTTGAAATTGAAGAAGAGAATGAAGTTAAACTTCCTGATTCAATTGTTGTTACATTTTTTTCTACATCATCTGATGATAGTGTTCAGACAGAGATTGTTAAAAGCACAGTTGAAAGTGTTTTGATGTCTGACTCAGCTGAAGATGATGGTTGTTTCTTGGACAAATACATTCCGAAACAAAAGTCCAAAAACAACTTAAATGATGAACCTACTCTTGTCATGTACAAGATGTCGGGAATTTATAAGTTGTTTTCGGATTCTGAGTTTCCCATTGAGAATGTTAATGTGAACAAGTTAACAATGGTTTTCAAATTGGTTGAAGTTGAGTTGTCAGAAGTGAACAGTTTGAGTCAAACAAAGAGACAAATGAATTTTGAAAAAGATAAAGCTTACTATAAGAAACCTGTTGTTCCACCACATTTTAACAACAATAATCGAAACAGATGGTCGGGTGGGTATCAGGGTGGTAAGTCTTATCAGAAAAAGAATGTTCAAAACAAAAAGTTTGCTGAGAAGAAAGTGTTTGTGAACAGTTCAAGTTCATTGTCTGATGAAGAGTCGAAAATTTTTTCGAAATCGAATGAAGAGTTCTTTGAAAAGAAAGCTTTACAACCTCAGTCTGAAGGCACAAGTCGGGTAGCTGACGCCTGAACATGTTTCAGATGTAATCAAGTTGGACATATTGCACGAAAGTGCACCAACTTGAAGCCTAAGACTGAAGTTGTAAAGACTCAAAAGAAGAAAGATGATGTGAAGGGAAAAGCACCAATGTTTGTTGAGAAAAAGGTTTTGAAAAACCAAATCACCAAGATGAAAACTGAACCTGTAAAGAATGTGGTAACTAAAAATGAAAAATTTTACAAACGGGTTGCATCATCTCAACAAATTTGGAAGCCCAAAACAGAGAAACAAACTTCAACTTCACAAGAGAAAAAGGTGGTGAATTCTGTTCCAATTGTGGATGATACAAACTTTCCACCACTTCAAGCCAAAAATTTTAAGAAACAAAATGGGAAAGCAAAAGACAACAAGGTAACACCTAAGGCTGGTCAAGCTTGGGTGGATATATTCTTCGTTGAATAAAAAAAAACCTGACTTGCCGGAGCTTCCTTGATCGCGAAGCATGAATCGGCATCTTTATTGAAATGAGTTTTTAAATCAATTTGTGATATGTGCAGGATCTTCCAAGATTAGTTTCACGTTGGATTATGGACAGTGGAGTATCTCGACATATGACAGGGAAGACTGCATTGTTGTATGATGTGAGGAATTTCAATGGAGGATATGTTGGTTTCGCGGGTAATCAATGTGGTAGGATTATTGGTGAAGGAACGTTATCCAATGGGATTGTGACATTTGAAAGAGTTAACTACATTGCTGAACTGGAGAATAATCTACTGAGTATCTCGCAGATTTGTGACAGGATGTATACCACTCACTTCACTGACAAAGAATGTTTGATCTTGAAGGCGGGATTTGTTATCCCTGAGGAATGGATTATCATGAGGGCGCCAAGAGTTAATGATCTGTACGTGTTGGATATGAGCGTAGCTACTACAACCACGGGTCAGGCTCGTTGTTTTGTGTCCAGAGCAGCTGAAAAAGAATCGAGATTGTGGCATAGGAAAATGGGTCACATTCACCTACGGAAGATGAATCACCTGGTGCATAACGATTTAGTGTTGGGTGTTCATGTGAAAGGTTTTCATCTGGAAGGGGAGTGCATTAGCTGTGTTAAAGGCAAGCAGAAGAAAAAGTCACACCCTACAAAGCAAGTCAATTCAGTTTCAAGACCTCTGGAGAGACTTCACATGGATTTATTCGGTCCTGTGAATGTCAAAAGTATTACAGGAGACTACTACTGTTTGGTCGTTACTGATGATTATTCTAGATTTTCGTGGGTATCGTTTTTAAAGTCAAAAGATGAAACTTATGACAGTTTGATGGCATTGTTCAAGAAGATTGAGAATCTGTACCAAAGGCGTATCAAAAGAATCAGAAGTGATAATGGTACTGAATTCAAGAACAGCAAGATGGAAGAATTTTGTGATGAAAGAGGTATATTGCATGAGTTTAGTGCTCTGTACACTCCGCAGCAGAATGGAGTTGCAGAACGCAAAAACCGGACACTAATCGAGACGGCTAGAACAATGCTCGCAGATTCAAAGTTACCGATAAATTTTTGGGCTGAAGCTGTTTCCGCCGCATGCTATACGCTCAACAGAGTTCTCACTGTCAAGAAATTCAACAAAACATGCTTTGAGTTTATCAATAACCGCAAGCCTAATCTGAAGTATCTTGAACCGTTTGGGTCACCCTGTACTGTTCTAGAGCCTTATGGAAAGTTTGGTCCGAAGTGCATTGAGGGAATATTTGTTGGTTATGCAAGTCCTATGCGACGTGTCTTCGTTCCAAGTGAGAAGCGGATTATTGAAGCTCCAAATGTTGAATGTCAAGGTCATACAATGCCACCGCAAAATCCAGGAGATTCATGGCGTTATCATTATGACAAACTGTGGGATTCGTTTGACATGAGGGAAGAATCAAAGGAAGAAGATTTCTTTGATGAGTTGGATATTGTGCGAGAGTACGAGTCGCAACAAAGGTTCCCAGCTGAGTATTCAAGACCACCACAAGAAACTTCAAATGATGATGAAGCAGGTCTAAGCAATGCTGGTGAACATGATGATGTCCAACAGAATGAAGTTGCTCAGGATAATGTGACGGTTCAGAATGATAATCAAGAATCTGAGAATATGCCGATATTTGATCGTGGTGATTCAGATTCTGAGGGGGGGTAGATTCAGGGTTCAAGTCAAAAAAACACAATTAGTGAACAAGGTGCAAATCAAAATGTTACTAATCTGGAAGGCGATGTGGATGTTCCAAGCGAAGTAATGCCACGAACTCTTTCATACCATCCAGAGGAGCTGATCATTGGAGAATTGCAATCGGGTGTTCGCACGAGACGTCAAATTGACCAGGGCCTACAGTAGTACCTTTACAAACTGAATTTTCATTGAGTTGTTTTATTTCGCAGATCGAACCGCGAACTTACAAAGAGGCGCTTACTGAAGATTCTTGGGTCAATGCGATGCAAGAAGAATTGAGTCAGTTTGAAAAGTTGGGAGTGTGGAAGCTAGTGGATTTGCCGGACGGTCACAGGAAAATCAATACAAAATGGGTATTTAAATGTAAGAGAGACGACAGAGGAGTTGTTGTACGAAACAAAGCTCGACTCGTTGTTCAGGGCTTTAGTCAATAGGAGGGGATTGATTTTACTGAAGTCTATGCTCCTGTGGCACGACTAGAAGCAATCAGAATTTTCCTGGCGTTTGCATCTTGGAAAAACTTCAAAGTATATCAGCTAGATGTAAAATCGGCGTTTCTTTATGTGAAGGTTAAAGAGGAGGTATATGTCGGACAGCCACCGGGCTTCACCGACCTAATCCACAAAAACAAGGTTTATTTGCTGGACAAAGCGTTGTATGGTTTACACCAGGCCCCTAGAGCTTGGTACGAGACTTGTCTCAACACCTACTAGCCAACAGCTTCATTCGTGGAAAAGTGGATGCCACTCTCTTCACTAAAGAGGTTGACGGACATCTTCTGATAGTTCAAATTTACGTGGATGACATAATTTTTGGGTCAACGAATGAGAATCTGTGCAAAGATTTTGAATCAGTGATGAAGCAAAAATTCAAAATGTCATCAATGGGGGAGATGAAATTCGTTTTGGGACTACAAGTTGAACAACTACCTGAGGGAATTTTCATTCACCAGACGAAGTACGTGCATGATATTCTGGAGAAATTTGGAATGTCAAGTTCTACTCCAGCTGCTACCCCTCTAGCAACAAATCATGGGATTCACCCAAATATCACCGGAGACAGGGCTGATGAGACATTCAATCGTTCCATGATCGGTTCATTGATGTACTTAACTGCTTCACGTCCTGATATCATGTACCCAACGTGCCTCGCAGCAACATATCAATCTAACCCAAGAGCTTCGCATATGATTATTGTGAAGAGGATATTACGCTACCTGAAGGGAACTCCTACATTGGGGTTGTGGCATCCTAGAAAAGGCGACTTTATGCTCGAAGGGTATTCCGACTCGGATTTCGGATGCTGCAAAGTCAATGCAAAATCAACAACTGCAGGATGCCAGTTCTTTGGACCTCGCTTAGTTACCTGGCAGTGTAAGAAACAAACGTCTGTGGCGCTATCCACATGTGAAGCCAAGTACGTGTCTGCTAGCAGTTGCTGCTCTCAGATCCTGTGGATACAGCAACAGATGCGCGACTATGGTTTGCAGTTTCTTAACACACCTCTTTTTGTTGATAATGAGGCCGCAATAAATATAACGAAAAATCCAGTACATCACGCTAAAACTAAACATATAGAAATTCGACATCACTTCATTCGAGATTGCTTCGAGAAGAAGTTGATTCGAATTGAGAAAATCCACACCGACGAACAGAAAGCTGATTTACATACCAAAGCTTTTGACAAAACACGTTTTAAATATCTTTTAAAACTGAACGGTATGAAGCTTCTTTCGGTGTCGGATGGCATTATTGGCGTTGATGAGAGTACTGTTGCTGATGAAGATGAGAAACAATCTGCAATGGTTTGTCGATTTTTTACTTGTTTTGGTATTTAGGGGGAGTAGATATAAATTCAAAAATACAAAAACAGTAAAAAATTCAAAAATACAAAAACATGAGAAAATTAAAAATCCAAAAACAATAGAAAACTGAAAAAGAGCTTGTGTAAAAAGGGAAAATGATAGTACATCAGCTTGACAGTTACAGTACGCTAAAGATTTGTAAAGATTAAAAGCGTTAAACAGTCTCGCTGGTGATGTGTCGATAGGTTTTTACACATTTAGTAAATTTGTTGGGGATATAAACCTAAAATTTCAAACTTGCGTAATTCATGGGGAACACTACTTGGATATATGGGTAACCCCTGAAATCTCGTTTGAAAGGTCCCTCTTTCTGAGATACTAGGTCTTTATACTCAGTGATATCTTGGGTATTATTCCGGGACTTCTGCTGAATGGAAGTTCTGACCTAGTCCCCGAATAAGACTTTCCGCATTGCTTGAAACATAGCACCACCCTTAGCATAAAAAACGATGAAACATTGCAAAATGATAATCATGTGCTGTTGTAACAAAAGATCCTCTAAAGGGGACACATCGAAAAGACGAAGCCGTCATCTCTCTGCGTATACGGAAGTATCGACCTGAGCTCTCACGACCCTCGCATTTAACCCCTTACAGATATCATATGTGGTATACTCACCTATAAGACTGAATATTAGGATTCTAGATACGGGAGTATATTCAAGAGGTGGGACACATGAATGAGTTAAGTTCCTAAAAACATCTAATTCGTATCCTGAATAGATTGAAAATTGTGTGAGAATTTAAAGTGGATCAGTATATCGACAATCTACGTGAATTGTTTAATTCTTGGAATGAAATTAAGCTTAACGGTACTAGTGATTTGTCTGATAGCTGATATGATTCCCTGACACGCTCACCAAAAATATGTTTGTAAATAGTTTAATTTCTTTCTATTACTGTCTGCAATTTAAGTTTCTGTATTTCATTTTTTAGGAGACTTTATTAAAATCCAAAAAGATTTTTCATTTCTGCTTTATTTTTGGATAAACCAAAGTGGAGAGTTGATCGTTGGATTCTCGAAGTTGAAGCAGATGTAGGAAACTTCTGGACTGGAAAATGGGGAGAGATTATCTTGATAAAGATTGGGTTGTTGAAAAAGTCAAAAACAAGTTCATTAACTTGATGCTTGTTATTTTTCAGATAAAGTTTGGAGATGATTAAACAAAAATCAGTCTGTTTTGTTACAAGATCAACCAAGGTCATTAAATTGGACTTGGTAGATTAATTAAGTAATCAGGATCATTAACTTGAACCTGAATACTTGAGTGGATTTCTAGAACTGATAGATTATTGAGTTTTTGTTATTATGAAAAGATAGATTGTAATGTTATTGTTTGAGTAACAGGTTGTGGATTTTATTATCCCCATGGCTCAAAAAGTCAAAGTTTGAACCAGACCAAGATTCTAGATCCCAGCATACTGAGAGGGGGAGTATGTGAAAGGGGGAGTCTAGAGTTCTGGATCAACAGTCAAAGGGGAGATTGTAGATAGAGCTAGGTCAAGATCCTGAACCTGTGAAGAGAGAGTTTTTGCAATGAGAAGACAGAGTTGGAAAGAGACCAAGACTGAAGACTCGACGCCGAAGACTTCGTCAACATCCAAGGGGGAGTCTGTTGGTGCACTGTTGGTGCATACATCTGTCGACTTCGTCTTGTATCGAGTCTTAGTCTAGATAGAATAGATCAGGGCACATTATACGAGAAAGTAGCATGTTTAGGGTGTTTAAGAGGCTGATTTCGCTCCTACAGCTAATTCCGCTCCAAATGTCATGCAGACGGTTTCGAGCGGAATCACAAGATCTTGATTCCCCTCCAACTGCTTCTGTGTCATTACGAGCGGAATCAGGCTACTATAAATAGGTCTCTACGAGCGAAATCAGTAACTAAGTCCTCGTATTCCATGCCGAAGTGTTGCCGGTGTGAGATTTGATTGTAACTAGTGTCAGATTAATACAATCAGTGTTTAAAGTGAAGATTTAGCTGTTTCTACCTTTGTTTCTTGTTTTCCGCACCTGAACTAGAGTAAAACTCCTCTAATAGACTCATTTGGGTCAGTCGCACGATCCTACAATTGGTATCAGAGCTCAGGAGGAGGAGTTCTGCAGAGATTAGCTGGTTTTTATTGAGATTTAACAGTCAAAATCGGACAAATTTTCTTTCTTCACCAGAACGAGATTTAACAGTCAAAATCGGACAAATTTTTCACAGACTGTTTAAAATTGGACATAGACAAACCCTTGAAAGTTTGACATTAAAATTCGGATTAAAAATGGACAAAATTGACTTCCGAAGTGATTTCGCTCGAATGGACAATTTTTGATTTCGTTCGAACTAGTGTGATTTCGCTCCAAAATATTGTCTGATTCCGCTCCAGGATACAGTTTCTGAGGTTCTGCTCCAAATCAGGGTTGATTTCGCTTCAAAGTTCTTATTGATTTCGCTCCAGATTGTTGAACTGGTGATTCCGCTCCAAACAAATTATCAGATTCCGCTCCAAACAAATTATCAGATTCCGCTCTAAACATCATTTAGTGATTCCGCTCCAGAAGTTGGTTTGCTATTTCGCTCGAAATTACATGTTGGTTAATTCCGCTCGAAAGTAACTGTTTTTGAAATACGTAATACCGAATCATGGATAACGATTTCTACAACGCGTTTGCTACACCGACTACTCCGGCTGTCATTGCTCAAGCTATGAATTTGGAAAACGAAACAAGAACTACTCAAAAACCCCCGAAACTAATGAGCATTGAGGAGTATTACGGTTGGAAAGACAGATTCGAAAATTGGGTTCAAGCTAACCATCTTAGATCGTGGGAGTGCATTCTGAAGAAATATATATTACCATGTACTGATCTGCACGTTGAGAAAGAAATATCGGAGTTTACAGTTCAAGAACGAGATATGTACAAAGCAGAGAAAATGATGATCAGTCTATTACAACAAGCTATAAAAGAAGACATCTTCATATTACTTCAGCACGATAAAACTTCAATGTCAATCTAGGATGCTCTTCGTGTGAAAGTTGAGGGTAGTGAGAACATGATTAAGAGCAAGAAAGCGTTGCTCAAGAAAGAGTTTGATCTGTTTCGCAGTCTACCGGGTGAAGACACAAAGAAGCTGATTGAACGATACTGCCACTTGGTGCGATCCATGTCAATGCTAAGTATTACAAAAGATCGTGAAGAGTGGGTGGACAAATTAGCAGATGCTTTACCGCAAAAGGAATGGGGTACATATTTGATGATCTTGAAGAATACGGGTGTTTATGATGGATTAACTATTTCTCAGTTTATTAAAAAGATTGAAAGTCAGGATCTGGAACAGCAAAAGATTGCTAAGATGAACAGTCCTAGTGGTCAACAAGATGTAATGATGTATTACAAAGGCAGTGTTCCAGAAGCTGAGAGAAGCCCGAAAATACAAACTGCGTTTAGTGCTGGGGATTCAACGGAAAAAGTTGACCAGACTTCAAACAAAAGTAGTGGATTCTCTTCATTTTCGAGTGTTAATCAGAAAGATTCAACTACAAGCTTTCATTCTCAAAGCACAAAGACAGGAAGTGGTTATGTAATCCAGTGTAACATTGCTTTGAATCTTCCAGAAGGTCAAAGTTTTTTAGAAGAGGTTGCGAAAGATCACATGGCTCTACTTGGTTCTGTGTTGTTATCTTATGAAGGTTTAGTGGCTGGAAGGATCGGAAATCCTATGCTCACAAAGGAGGATTACGATCAGATAGACGCCGAAGAAATGGAGCTGATGGACATCAAATGGTGTCTAGCTAGTGTTCTTAGACGAGCAGAAAAGTTCAAATTGATTACCGGGAGAAATGACTTTCTTGATGCACATGTTTCTACTTTAGGTTTTGGTAAATCTAAAGTAACTTGTTTTCGATGCAGGGAGAAAGGTCACTTCAAGAGAGAGTGCGAAAACAGGGAAGCTAGTGGAGCCCAGAATCCTTTCGGAAAAGACGATTATTACCGGAAAGTCATTTATCAGCAAGTTGGTCAACAACAACTGCAAGAACCACAAGTGGCTCATGGTAGAAAAATCGAGGATTCAAAGAGAGCATGTGTGTTGGATTTTAACTGGAATGAATACATATCACCTGAAAGCAAAGTCTGCTTAGTCAATCAGGGTGATGAAAGACTACCTGAAGGATTTAGTTGGGATATGTTTGTTGATGAAAAAGGAGATTTTAAAGCGTTCATTGCTAAAATCGTTAGAGAACCAGATATGTTTGCTACATGGATGAAATCTATTGGTGAGACTGTGAAGAATGTGGAGGAAGATTCTGTTGTATCTGATGAAAGCTCACAGAGTGCAGATGAAAGTTCACATAGTGATGCTAGTTCAGAAAAAGAAGTTGTATTTGATCAAACACCATCTGTTTCTGGTTCTTCAGATGATGTGTCTGAAAAATCAATTGAGTTTGATCAATCACCAACTGATGATAGTAGTGACGATGAAGAAGAGAAACACATTAATATTGCAAAATCTCATCTTTCTCCTGAAAGTTTTCATTTCTATTTTGCAGATCGCTTGGAGAAACTGAAGGAGAAACGTGCTGCAAAAGAACAACAAGAAATGAAGACTGAAAGTGTTGTTCAAAATGAGAAAGTTGAAAGTGTTGCTGAGGAGATTATTGAGACTGAGCAAGTGTGTGAAGCTGAGAAGGTGACTGAAACAGAGAAAGTGATTGAAGTGGTAAAAACAATCGAAGTAGAAAAGATTGTTGAAGTCGTCAAGCCATGTTCAAAGTGTCTTGAACCATGCAAAGATTGTGCAGCCAAAGACGAAAAATTGGATGAGTATGAAAAGAAGAAGGAACAGTTGCTGTTCAATCTCAACTATGTGAAAGAATCTTATGATGTCTTAAACAAAACAGTAACTGGTCTTCAAAAGACAAATTCTGAGAGAGAACAAGCACTAACGATGATGAATGCTGTTATGATGACAAAACAGAAAGCTATAAACTTCTACATCGAAGAAAGTGCTAAATGGAAACAAGAGTTGGAAACTGAGAAAATCGAGAATGAGAGAATCAGACGTTTATTGCAGAGTTACTCTAGTTCTGATTATCTTATTGATCGAATTTATCCGACTGTTGCAGGTATGGAAGCTTTTCAAGATGACAAGCCAAAGAAGAAGGATACTGGTAAGAAATCGACTGTTAGCTATAACAAGTGTCCGCCTCCAATCTGGGAAGGGTATTCTCCTAGGAAACCAAACGAGGAGCAACTTGAAAAAGCAGTCAATATAAAGTTAAAAACTGACACAACTGATGAATTACCAGAAAATATTGACATCACTTTCACATCGTCTGACACTGATCATGAGTCTGATTTAATCAAAAAGGTGGTCGATCAGGTGTTGGATACTGATGAGGAGTCTGAGTCAAATTCTGAGTCTGGAGGGTCAAGTTTGTCAGTCAACAGTCAAAAATCGTCGGTTAAACGGTCTTATAGTAAAGAATTTTTGTTATCAAAAGCAAATTTGGATGATGAAACATTTGAAGTTGCATATACTTTAAATGATTCTGACAAATTATACTCTGACAAAGAGTTTCCAATAAGAAGTGTTCGTTTTGAAATGATTAAAAAGGTTTTCAAAATGACAGGAATTATTATTTCTGAAATAAAAGATTTAAATCTTACTGGAAAACCTAAAAATACACTTCAAGAGTTCAACAACGTTTAAACAAGAAAAAAGGTTACAATTCTGGTTCTGGTTTTCAAAAGAAACCAAACCATAATGGTAGCTACAAAAAGGAAGGTTTAGGTTTTATTCAACCAGAAAATTATAAAAATGAGAAAAATTCTAAAACAAAAACAGAATTTGTTTCAGGTGGAAGTGCTGAGGAAGAACAGAAGAAACCGTTCTGGAGACAATCAAACCAGGAGTTTCTTGCTGAAAAGAAAAGAAAAGGCACTGGAGTTTTTCATCCAAGAGAGACTCGAACCTGTTTCAAATGCAATGAAGCTGGTCACATTGCATGGAACTGTCTGAAAAATGCTAAGACAAAACAGGGAGTTTCTAAGAAACTGAAGGAGACAGTTGTTGATGTTGAACCACCAACCGAAAAATTTAAAATTTTCAAAAACTCAACTTATGAAGTTGGTGAGTGTTCGAAAAAGAATTTTTACAAAAAGAATGCAAAGAATAACCAAGTGTGGGTTGTTAAGCAGGTTGATGAGAAAGTCGGGGATGATTCTGGTTCCACAAAGCCAGAAGAGCCACAGTTTTCAGTAAGTGATGATGAATTTCCATTACTAAAGTTTGAAGAGATTAAACAGAAAGTTGGTAAGGTTGAGATCTCCGATCAGTTTTACTCCGAGAAGAATGAGTTTGATGTCGAGAAAGTTTTTAATGGAAGTGTAAAGAAAATTTTTGGGAAAATGCTTGATGGGAAAGCAAAAGGGGTTAAAGACTTTTACGCTTCAAAGAAAGCAACTTTTAACCCAACTGAACAAGAGCTTAAAGAGCTAAAAACAACCAAGGTTGGTCAGACTTGGGTAGAAATTCTTTTCCCTTGAACATCGGACTACGCCGGAGATCCCAAGTTTGTAATCGTGGATCAGGAATCGGCATCATTCTAGTTTTTGAAAAGATTGTTTGAAAGATTGTGAATGAGTTTTAAATGTTACAGGATGAAGGATTACGACAGAGCTTCCAGGTTGGTAAGTGAGAAGCAGGAATCGGCATCTTTGATTGGTAAATGATCGTGTGTAGATGTTTGTTTCCTACACATGGTACAGGTGTTTGTGTTTTTACGATTGGCACAAAGGGTGCATACTTGCATATGGTAAATCAGGGTCATTAATTTGTACTTGATCTACTACAAGTGATTGATGAACAATATGATGAACCATACCCCTAACTTACAAGTGAACCTACAAGTGGTTATAACAAACTTATTTTCTGGAAAAATCTTTTTGATTAAAACAAACTTAAGTGTTTTGAAATCTAAATGAGAAAACTGTTTGTTGAAATGGGGAGTTCTGATTGTTTATGCCAAGTGAATGGCGATTTGATGCAATTTGATATCGGTTGTCACTT
This sequence comes from Helianthus annuus, assembly GCF_002127325.2. Classification (NCBI taxonomy): domain Eukaryota; kingdom Viridiplantae; phylum Streptophyta; class Magnoliopsida; order Asterales; family Asteraceae; genus Helianthus; species Helianthus annuus. The sequence continues at coordinate 19,941,344 of NC_035446.2, forward strand.
TATTTGTACAGTTTGTTTTGAATTGTCTGTAATTGGGTGAAGAGCTTAGATAGTTTTCAAATTTCCTTTTAAATGTGTTTGCATTTAGGGGGAGTAGAAAATTCAGAAAATTCAAAAACATTAGTAAATTTGAAAAAAGACAAAAACATTATAAAATCAAAAATGAGTTTTGTTGTGAAAAGAGGAAATGATAGTACATCAGTAGACTGTCACAACATGCTAAAGAATTGTAATGTTAAAATGTGATAAACAATCTCACTGCGGATGTGTCAGTAGGTTTTTGCACATTTAGTAGATTGTGACGAGATATAAACCTCAAAATTCAAACTTGCTTATTCTGTGGGTAACAACTTCTTGGATATATAGGTAACCCCTGAAATCTTGTTTGAAAGGTGCCTTACTCTGAGATACTAGGTCTTTATACTCAGTGATATCTGGGGTATTATCCCGGGACTTCTGCTGTCTGGAAATACTGACCTAGTCCCCGTATAATACGTTCCGCAAATGCTTGAAAAAGCGCAACCCTCAGCAATTTGATGAAACAATAAAATTGATAATCATTGCTGTTGTAACAAAAGATCCTCTAAAGGGGACACACCAAAAGTCGAGCCGTCATCTCTCTGCTGAACGGAAGTTCTGACCTGAGCTCTCACGGTTTCGCATTTAACCCCTTACAGATATCATCTGTGGTATACTCACCTGTAAGACTGAATATTGGGATCTGGATACGGGAGTATATTCAAGTAGTGGGACACGCAAATAAGTTTAAGTCATTAAAACATTAATCTCGTATCTCGAAGCAATTAAACTTTGTGTGAAAATTTAAGTGGACAAATATACTGACAATCTAGGTGAATTGTTTAAAACTTAAAATGAAATCAAGCTTAACGGTGTTGATGATATGTCTCAAAAACTGATATGATCCTCTTACACAATCTCACAAAAATATTGTCTGTAAATATTTCTTTACTAAATTTCTTTACATTTCAAAATCCAAAAAGATTTTCGGTGTGTTTTAGCATCAATTTTTGAAAATTCAAAAAGATTTTTGACAACTGATGTTGGAGAGCTGATTTTCAAAATTCCGAGTGCTAAACATGATGACCTTGTTATGAGGGGGAGTGTGTCTTGAACATCAAATGTGTTTTTAAATCAACAAGTGGTTCATCAAAGAGGATAGTTTCTTTTGAGGGAGATTCAATGTTAGTACATATATTCTAAATTGTTAAATGTGTAAAACTTACTTTGAGGTAGAGTTTATGCAGGTTAAGTATGAGCTGGGTTATCGATCCTGAGCAGAACTAGAGCCAAGTTTCGATCTTGGAAATTAAAAACTGTGGGATAGTAAGCCAGTTTGATCGATTCTGAGAAACTTATGAGAGCCAGGTTATGATACCCGAGGAATCTGGTTAAAGAAAGCCAGATAACGATCCTGAAGCTGATGATGCTGAAGAACTAAAGGAATACCAGCATATCGCAAGGGGAGTTTGAAGATTTGCGAGAAAAGAAAGAAAGAGTGAAGTCCAGAGACTGCTCAAGACTGAAGATGTGAAGACTCGACACGTAAGACTCGTCAACATCTGAGGGGGAGTCTGTTGGTGCATACATCTGTCGACTTCGTCTTGTATCGAGTCTTAGTCTAGATAGAATAGATCAGGGCACATTGTACGAGAAAGTAGCATGTTTAGGGTGTTTAAGAGGCTGATTTCGCTCCTACAGCTAATTTTGCTCCAAATGTCATGCGGACGGTTTCGAGCGGAATCACAAGATCTTGATTCCGCTCCAATTGCTTCTGTGTCATTACGAGCGGAATCAGGCTACTATAAATAGGTCGCTACGAGCGAAATCAGTAACCAAGCCCTTGTATTCCATACCAAAGTGCTGCCGGTGTGAGATTTGATTGTAACTAGTGTCAGATTAATACAATCAGTGTTTAAAGTGAAGATTTAGCTGTTTCTACCTTTGTTTCTTGTTTCCGCACCTGAAACAGAGTAAAACTCCTCTGATAGACTCATTTGGGTCAGTCGCACGATCCCACATGCACTGAATGTCTGTTTACTGTGTCTTTATCAAGTCTTAGGTCTAGATAGGTTAGATTGGAGCTTGGAAATGAAAAAGTGGTCTTAGGGTGTAATTTCGGTCCAAATGACATAAAGTCATTTGAAGCGAAATCAGGTTATGATGTGATTCTCCTCCAAGATGTTTAGTGGTGATTCCGCTCCAAAGTGTTACATGTTGATTTCGCTCGAGTGATCATCATGGGGTTCCGCTTGAACTATTTCAAGCGGAATCAGCATCACTATATAAATGTGTGTGATGATCTCTTTCAGTATCGGTTGGAGCGGAATTAGAGTCGAGGTGCTGCCGGATTTTTGTCAGGATTATCGTATTCGACTTAGAAAGCTTTAATAGAAAAGGTATTGAAAGGATAAAGCTGTTGTGACTTTGATTACTTTGATTCCGCCTCTGTATTCAAAGATGAATTACCTTATACTGACTATTTAGGGTCACACACGGTCCAACAAAGGTTATGAAATTATGCTTGAAAAACAGCTTAAAGCAATGTAAAATTTGGCATAGGGTTTAGAAAAAATGACCAAATTGAAAACACTGCTGCAAATCAAGCTGGTTCTGTTGAAATTATACCCACAAACAAGGATGACCAAGAAATTAAAATCACTGATAAACTTGGTAACAAAATCACTTTGGAAAGATCTGTGGGGTCCTCAACTTTTGAGGAAATTGAGAAATACCAATTTAAACCCACATGGTCTGATGAGTGTGACATCTTTGAAAATTTCAAACCAATGGACTTCTCAACCATTGATGGTGTAAAAGCTCCTAAGGAAAAGGTCATTCCTCTCAAGGATATCCCAACAGTGGTTCAAAACTCTATTGCAAAGGAGTCTGAAAAGAGAAAGAAAAGAGAAAAGATTAAAAACTTGTTTTGTGACTTTTGTGAGAAAAAAAAATCACCTGACCAAAGATTGTTTTCACTTAAAAGCTTATGATCATAGAAAAACAAGTACCATTGAGCCTTCACAGAGCTGCACCATCTGTGGTAAAAACAACCATTCTACTCAGCAGTGTGTGTACTTGAAATCTTTTGAGGTCAAAAAGGAAGAGTGATGCGCGTGTGGTGTCGTAGGTTTTTATATATATTTTTATCCCTTTTTACACGTTAGTCAAGTTTTAAATTTATAAAACACGATATTTTACTAACACCAAATACACATACGGGCAAGTGCACCTATCGTGAGCGTAGTATAGCGTTGGTAAGATACCGAAGTCGTCCAAGGACACAAGAACTTTTAATTCCGGTTTATCCTCAACGTCTAATCAAATAAAAAATTAGAAAAATGTTTTAAACTAGAGAATAAAAACTAAAAATGCTAAAAATAAATAAAAACAGATAGACAAGATGAATCACTTGGATCTGACTCGTGTTTAGTGTAACCTTTGGTTATTTCCGCACTTTTGCACTTTTTAAGAGATTATCTTAGTTATTGTAGTAGGCCCCTCTTTTGAAGGTGACGTTACCCTCAACCCAATAGTTTGAGTCAGCAAGGATACAATCCTAAAGGGTTGGATTATTGAAAGATAATTAATTAAGTTATTAATGCGTAATGTGGTAGGCCCCTCTTTCGAAGGTGACGTTACCCTCGGCTAAATAGTCTGAGTCAGCCGGGATACAGTCCTAAGTAGCCGGGTTAAAGTTTTAATAGTAGCTTACATATGAGGGGATCAAGGAGTTCGGACCCCAGCCATCCAATACCAGTGGGTATTGAAGGAGGTCCTACTATTGTTGACCCAGGTCCTTGCAGGATCTATACACTGAACAAGGCAAGACTCTTACCAAACCATTCCCTTAACCCCCGACTAGGTAGCCAACATATCTCCATATAGACCGTGGAGATATGAATGGTGAAAATCTTTTATTTTATATAGACAGTAAAATAATGCCAAGACACCACAGACAAATGATAAGGAAGATTCACCTTCAACATAAGAAACTAGTTATTAAAGTCATTAATAGATAACCAAATAAAAAGTGCGAAAAGATTAAAAATAAAAAGTATTACACTAGACACTTGTCTTCACCAAGTGATGTAAGAGACTTAGGCAAACATGGCCTTTGATTGTCAAGAACTCTTACAATCAATCTTGGATCCCGAGACTACTCACACACTCTATGATGGATGATGGATGATGGTGGTGGATGTGGGTTGTGATGGTGGTGGTGGGTGGGTGAAGTGTGAGAGCGGTGGTGTGCCAAGGGATGGTTTGCAAATGAGCCAAGCATCCCCATTTATAGCCTGCACAGAAGCCCGGACACGGCCCCGTGTCCACCCATCTTCTCTTTCTTCATTAATTGCAGTTTGTCTACATTAGTTGACCACGCCCCGTGTCCGCTGGGCACGACCCCGTCTGCAGAAATGTGGAGCGTGTAAGACGAGTGCCTCTTGCGGGTTCCAAGCATGCCCTTGGACTCTTTGGAAGCTAACCGTCCCGTCTTCTGCTTCATAAATCAGGTTCATGGAGCGGCAGATGGTCATGTCCACTCTTCCCGACCATGGGCTCTTTTGGAAAGACCTGGGCATGTTCACAAAATGCTTGAAGAGACGATATATCCACCCCCAAAGAAGATAGGAGTCGGGGGAGTAGCAAGCTGGTTCCAATGCATGTTTCGGAGAAGGAGGTATGGAACGTCAAGGTTGGTGCGGGTAGGAATGCAATGAAGGACCACCCGATCTCTTAACCCTACAACGCCACAGCTGTCGCGCCTTTGGCTAGGAGAGTAAGTGAGGACCCTATGGATATAACGGTAAAGAGGGTCCCTCAACTTAGTGCTCTTAGTGCTGCTTGGATTGTAGTTGCCTTCTCCTATTTGCGCCCATGCAACCTAGCATTGGTTTTCTTGTATTTCACGTAAACCTCCGGTGTTTTCTTCATCACCCGCATCTTCCTCCGCATACAACCCAACTATTGACCCAAACTGTGCCATCGAGATTGAGTACACAGTCCCCCCACATCGGAATGTTACCCCATCATTATTAAATGGGTCGGCTCTTGATTTAAATGCGAATGTGCTGTAGAATTCCAGATTATATTCGTGGACTGAGTGAAGTCGAGTGCACAGGGCGGCTCTTAGTGGGCCGGTGACTAGGTTGTTGAAACGGTCCCACTGGTTCACTGCTCCTAGAAGATTCGTGCATACTTGGCGTGGGTATCCCTCCGGCCTGGTTCGAAGCAAGTCATATCTTGCTTTAGCATCCAACTCATTTGCATTGAACCGAGTGAATTTCTTTGCCATCTGAAAGGAAACACCAAAATATTAGCAAGAAACAGTGAAAAATTTGGAGAAAACTGAAAATAGTCGGCTGAACACGGCCCCGTGTTCAGCGGACACGCCCCGAGTTGGCCTGAAATTGGCTGGACACGCCCCCGTGCTCAACGAGCACAACCCCTTGTCCAGACGTCTGTTTCCCAAAAATCCCATTTTTCGACCCAGTCCTGAAAACTTGAAAATTTTTGGTCCAGTAGGGGCGGTTTTCCCCGAAAATGAAACCCCAAATGTCGTTTTTCTCAAAACAAACCGTTTACCCCTTTAATTTTATCTTTTTCGGTTCAAAAACAAGGGTTTGGGGTTTTTGTGAGAAATCGGGCAAATCTACAAACAATACAAGTTGATTTTCTTCCTATAACATGTATCTATACTAATGCTAACAGATCTAAGCAAAAATTTGAGGTTCGATCCGGGTGAAGTTCAAGAACCCTAGATTTTTCCCCAAATTTTTGATGTTTAAACTACATGCAAGTGCTTAATATAACTACTAATGATGATAGAATCATACCTTGATGTTGTTAGAAGTAGAGGAGACGTCAAAATCTTGCAGAAAAATCGCCTAAACCAGAGAGTTTTCGGGGAAACGGGGCGTGTGGAATGAAGAAACTGTTATGAAAAAGGGGTTTTATCCCGATAGTTGCGCGGACACGGCCCCGTGTCTAGAGGACACGGCCCCGTGGGCGGGCAACTTTAATTATTTTTTTTAGTGCTCGTGTGAGTGCCCTTGTTTGCCAAAAACTTGGTTAGAAGACTTACCGATTTAGATGTCAACCCGCTTGTTCGTAACTTACCAGGTATGATGTTGATGCCTTCATTCTTCGACCGTTTGAAGCGAGATTTCTTTCTCCTCATCCTCAATGAATCCTTGATAGAGCTTCAGCCGTTGGCCATTGACTTTAAATGGAATTCCATTTCGAGATTTAATTTCTACTGCACCGTGAGGGAAAATATGGGTGATGGAAAAAGGTCCTGACCACAAAGACTTTAATTTACCAGGAAACAATTGAAGTCGTGAATTAAACAATAGAACTTGATCTCCTACTCGAAACTCATTAGGTTTAATGTGTTTATCATGCAAATTTTTCATTCTTTCCTTATAAATTTCGGAGTTAGAGTATGCATAATTCCTTAGTTCGTCTAATTCATTTAATTGACAAAATCGATTTTTACCGGCAAATTCTAAATCTAAGTTTACGTTTTTAATCGCCCAGTAGTCTTTGTGTGCAATTTCTATTGGGAAATGACAACTTTTTCCGTAGACGAGCTTATATGGGGTTGTACCTATTGTTGTTTTATAAACAGTTCGAAAAGCCCATAAAGCGTCATCTAATTTGTCAGCCCATTCCTTTTTATTTAACCCTACGGTTTTTTTGAGTATTCGTTTTAAACCTCTATTAGTCACTTCGGCTTGTCCGTTTGTTTGAGGGTGATTTGCTGTTGAGACCCGGTGATAAACCCCATATCTTGTTAAAATTTTTTCGAGTTGATGGTTACAAAAATGGGTACCTCTATCACTTATTAACGATTTAGGTGTTCCAAAACGAGAGAATAATTTTTTCAGAAATCTTACCATGACTCTTCCATCGTTTGTTGGAAGTGCCTCGGCCTCGGCCCATTTAGACAAGTAATCTACTGCCACAAGTATATATTTTTTTTCCTTTTGACGGTGGGAAAGGTCCCATAAAGTCGAGTCCCCACACATCAAAAAATTCACAAACAAGAATGCCATTTTGTGGCATCTCGTTTTTGGAAGAAATGTTACCTGTTCTTTGGCAAGCGTCACATGTCTTGACAAGACTTTGGGCGTCTTTGTAAATGGTTGGCCAATAAAATCCTGAATCAAATACCTTTCGTGCGGTACTAGTGGCACCATGATGTCCTCCGTATGGACCTTCATGACAATGGCGGAGAATTCTTCTCGCTTCACTACCATGTACGCATCGGCGGATGAGTTGATTGGCACACATTTTGAAAAGATAGGGATCTTCCCAAAAATAATGTTTCACATCGTCAAAGAATTTCTTTCTTTGATGATGTCGCCAACCTTTTGCGACTATACCACTAGCTAGGTAGTTAGCGCAGTCGGCGTACCATGGCTCTTCTCGGTATTCCACCATTTCCAAGGACTCCGTTGGAAATTTATCATTGATTTGCTCGTCCCTAGTTGCCTCCAAAGCTGGGTCTTCTAAGCGCGAAAGATGATCTGCTGCAGTGTTTTCTGCTCCTCTTTTGCCTTTGATTTCAGTATCAAATTCTTGGAGGAGTAGAATCCACCGAATCAAACGTGGTTTAGCATCTTGTTTCTTGAAGAGATATCAAATGGCTGCATGATCTGTATAGACTATTGTTTTAGAAAGAACAAGATAAGAACGAAATTTATCAAAAGCAAATACCACAGCTAGTAACTCTTTTTCTGTTGTTGTATAATTTTCTTATGCATCGTTAAGTGTTTTACTAGCATAATAAATTGGGTGAAAATGCTTTTCTTTTCTTTGTCCCAACACGGTGATGCGTGTGTAGTGTAATATATTTTAGGTGTATATTTTAAGCCCTTTTTACACTTTTTAGCCAAGTTTTAAATTTATAAAACACGATATTTACTAACACTAAACACACATATGGGCAAGTGCACCCATAGTGAACGTAGTATAGTGTTGGTATGATACCGAGGTCGTCCAAAGACACAAGAGCTTTTAGTACCGGTTTATCCTCAACGTCTAATCAAATCAAAAGTTAGAAAAAAGGTTTTTAAACTAGAAAAATAAAACTAACTAAAATGCTGAAAAATAAAATAAAAGTAAAAACAGATAGACAAGATGAATCACTTAGATCCGACTCGTGTCTAGTGTAACCTTTGATTATTTCCGCACTTTTGCACTTTTTAAGAGATTATCTTAGTTATTGTAGTAGGCCCCTCTTTTGAAGGTGACGTTACCCTCAACCCAGTAGTTTGAGTCAGCAAGGGTACAATCCTAAAGGGTCGGATTATTGAAAGATAATTAATTAAGTTATTAATGCATAATGTGGTAGGCCCTTCTTTTGAAGGTGACGTTACCCTCGGCTAAGTAGTCTGAGTCAGCAGGGATACAGTCCTAAGTAGCCGGGTTAAAGTTTTAATAGTAGCTTACTTACGAGGGGATCAAAGAGTTTGGACCCCCGCCATCCAATACCGGTGGGTATTGAAGGAGATCCTACTAAATTTGACACAAGTCCTTTGCAGGATCTATACACTGAACAATGGCAAGACTCTTACCAAACTGTTCCCTTAACCCCCGACCAGGATGGACAATGGATGATGGTGGTGGATGATGGTGTTGTGATGGTGGTGGGTGGTGGGTGAAGTGTGAGAGAGGTGGTGTGCCAAGGGATGGTTTGCAAATGAGCCAAGCACCCCTATTTATAGCCTGAACAGTAGCTCGGGTACGGCCCCGTGTCCATTGGGCACGGTCCCATGTCCATCCTCCTTCTCTTTCTTCATTAATTGCAGTTTGTCTGCATTAGTTAACCACGCCCCCGTGTCCGCTGAGCACGACCCCGTGTGCAGAAGCGTATCTGTACTATCAAGACTTCCTCAGATTCTGCGAATCTTAGATTTGACCACCGCCCCGTGTCCAGTGGGCACGCCCCCGTGGTGGGTGATAGAAGCTTCTACAGCTTTGTCTTTTCTGCTGACACTTGGGCATGCCCCCGTGCTCACTGAGCACGGGGCGTGTTCAGCCTGCTGTTCTCTTGTTTTGCTTGGGAAGATGCTGTCAGGAGGTCGGACATGCCACGTTTGTTCCTTTTCTTGTATTTATGTTAGATTTAGCTGCCTTTTTGCTTCTTTTGTTCATTTGAGCTCATTTAATCCTGAAAATGCACAAGGAAGACAAAAACACACTTTTTCCAACATTAGTACTAAAAAAGGGTTAGTTTTATGCCATAACTGATGTAATTTATATGTTGCATTTTGTGCACATCAAATACCCCCACACTTGAATCTTGCTTGTTCTCAAGCAAACACTCTTTATAATGTGGTTTTTCACTCCCAAATGGAATGGGTAGAAGAGAAAGTTTTTGGGCTTGTCATAGAGTGTCGGGATTTCCAAGATTCTTTATTAAGTTTTATTTTTTATTTATTTACAATCCTATTCGTCATGATTTATTAAAAACGTTACATAAGATAAATTACTTATTCGGACATAACATGCCTTTTTAAAATTCCATTTATATACAAGTTCAGATACCTCACGAGGGATCACTCAACACTCGGCCGAAGATGTATTTTTAGTGAATCACTCGAGAGCGGCATGGAACTTACTCATACCATAAGCTTGCCAAGCAATCAATCCTCCTCCTTGTTAACTATACACCTTTGTAATTATCAAGAGGACTTTTGGGTGAAGGGTTAGGCTTGGGCTAAAGGTGGGTGGTTGGGTTAGTAGTTAGTAAAAGGGCGAAAAGCGTAAAAAGCATCGGTTTTCGGAAGACTTTTTATTTTTCATAGCTTTTTATTTTGATGAAGCATTTCATTCAAACAAAGTTCTTTTTTATTTAAACTTGTTTGTTTATTTCTTTAGGCTTCATCATCATCATTTTTTTAACCAAGTCATAAGAAAAACCGAGCTTTGTTACAAAAATAAAGGGTTTAAAATGAAAAAGGGTTTAGGTGGGTAAAAAGGGTGTTTGGTTTGGGTTAAGAAATGAAAAGGTTTAGGCTTAAAGGGGTTAACTAGGGGGATTTTGGGTAGGTGGTAAAAAAATAATGGTGTAGAAATAAAAAGGGTTAGTCCTAATGCCTCCATCATTTACTTAATTGGGTTTAAGTTGGTAAGGACCGGGAATGTATCGTCGTGGCAAGTTCTAGAGTTGTAAGAACCAAGCGGCTATTCACACAAGAAACGAAAAATGAGCATTTAGTTTAAAGATATGTATTTGTATGCTCGATAAAGGCTCAAAAACTCACTTTTTGTGGGAATGGGTTTTTATGTGATCAAGTATATATATTCAAATCTTAACTAAACTTGTCATGCCGTTTCATAATTTTCTTATGTTGGTTCTTTTTATCACGGCGCTATCGGTTGTAAATTTGTAAAAATATAACGTTTTTAGAATTTGAAATTCCCAAATTAAACCTAGACAAGTAAAAAAATGAAAATGTTTTGAAAAAATTTAGGGTGATTAGCGGTTCCAATAGAGTTTTGTGTAAGGCTTGTTAATTACGACTTGCAAGATTCAAGGTTTTAGCATCCCCCTCCCCACACTTATATTACACATTGTCCTCAATGTTTCCCAAAAATAAGTTTTTAGGTTGATTGAATGTGCAAATAGGTGTGAAAAAGCAAAATTTTATGTTTATGGGCGTCTGAACACGGCCCCGTGTCGGATGAACACGACCCTGTGGCCAGAGTGCCAGTAACGAAAACTTACAGAAGGTGGACACGGGGGTGTGTCGGCTGGGCACGACCCCGTGTCTGGCAAAAACTCTGCAGAATTAGACAAACAGCAGGTCTGGGGAAATGGGCACGGGGGCGTGTTGGCTGGACACGACCCCATGTAGACAGTCTGCAAAGGTGAAAAACAGGTTTCTGGCTTCGGTTTTCCTGTCCTGGCTTTAGTAGTACTAGTATTTAGTACTCTAAGCTTCGTATGTACCTGTTTTATCAATAAACACTACACCAAGCCACAACTTTCATCCTAAATTACCATAGTTTAATCATCCAAACCACAAAGTTAAAAAGAAAAATAAATGCAGAAAATAAAAATAGTTAAGGAAAGTAAATTGTTCAACACTCGGCACGCAGGCCAGAAATTGTTCGATAGAAAAGAGGGTTAACCTGTGGGATCACCAACCAGCTGCTCCTGCCTCTACTCCACCCGCCTAGTTCATGTCCTCGTCCTCGTCATCACCTCCTCCTCCATGCCCCGCCATGTACTCCCGGATGCTCCCAATGTCATCCTGTATGTCGGATATGTTTCTTTCAATAGCTCCGACCCGGGTGTACGTGTTGCTTGCAAGGTTGTAGGTGTTCTTAGTGCACATGAGGTTTTCCTGCAATCAATCATGCAAACTTTCGAAGTTAGGAAAACCGCCTCCTTGTGAGGAGGATTGGCCCGGATCACCGTGGGGCTGGTACTGGTACTGAGGAGGTTTTTGGAACGGTGGAGCGTGAACGACTAGTGCCTCTTGTGGGTTCCATGCATGCCCTTGGGCCCTTTGGAAGCTTACCGACCCGTCTTCGGCTTCGTAAATCAAGTTCATGGAGCAGCAGATGTGCATGTCCACTCTTCCCGACCATGGGCTATTTTGGAGGGATCGGGGCATGTTTACGAAGTGCTTGAAGAGACGGTATATCCACCCCCCCCCCCCCCGAAGAAGATAGGAGTAGGTGGAGTGGCAACCTTGTTCCAATGCATGTTTCGGAGTAGGAGGAAAGGAACATCGAGATGTCTGCGGGTATGAATGCAATGAAGGACCACTAGATCTCGTAACCCAAGGACGTCGCTGCTATCATGCCTTTGACTAAGAGAGTAAGTAATGACCCGGTGAATGTAGCGATAAAGGGGGTCTCTTAGCTTAGTGCTCTTAGTGCTGCTCAGATTGTAGTGGCCATCTCCTATTTGTGCCCATGCAGCTTAGCGTTCGTTTTCTCCTAATTCTCGTAACCCTCCAGTGTTTTCTTCATTGCCCGCATCCTCCTCCGTATACAGCCCAACTATTGACCCGAATTGTGCCATTGAAATTGAGTACTTGGTCCCCCCACATCGGAATTGTACCCCATCACTATCAAATGGGTCGCACCTTGAATTGAACACGAAGGTGCTATAGAACTCCAAGTTATACTCGTGGACCGAACGATGACGAGTGGTTAGGGCGACTCTTAGTGGGCCGGTAACGAGGTTGTTAAACCGGTCAAGTTGATTCACCGTTGCTAAAAGCTCCATGCATGCTTGTCGCGGGTATTCCTCCGGTCTTGTTCGTAGCACATCGAATCTAGCCTTAGCATCCAACTCGTTGGCCTTGAACCTTGTGAACTTCTTTGACATCTGAAAGAATACAACAAACAATTAGCACAAAACAGTGGAATTTTCTGAAAAACTGAAAATAGTTAGCTGGACACGGCCCCGTGTTCAGCGGACACGACCCCGTGTCCAGGCCTTTGTTACTCAAAAACTTCATTTTTCGACCCAGTCCCGAAAAGATGAAAATTTTTGGTCCAGTAGATGCGGTTTTCCCCGAAAATGAAACCCCAAGTGCTGTTTTTCCCAAAACAAACCGTTTTCCCCTTCGATTTTATCTTTTTTGGTTCAAAAACAGGGTTTGGGGTTTTTGTGAGAAATTGGACAAATCTATGAACAATACAAGTGGATTTACTTCCTATAACACTAATCTAAACTAATGCTAACAGATTTATGCAAAAATTTGAGGTTCGATTTGGATGAAGTTCAAGAACCCTAGAATTTTCCCCAAATTTTTGCTGTTTTAACTACATGCAAGTGCTTAATCTAACTACTAATGATGATAGAATCATACCTTGATGTTGTTAGAAGTAGAGGAGACATCGGAATTCAGCGGAAAAATCGCCTAAACCAGAGCGTTTTGGGGGAAACGGGGCGTGTGGAATGAAGAAATTGTTTGAGAAAAGGGGTTTTATCCCAACAGTTGCGCGGACACGGCCCCGTGTCCAGCGGACACGGCCCCGTGTCCAGCGGACACGGCCCCGTGTCCAGCGGACACGGCCCCGTGTCCAGCGGACACGGCCCCGTGTCCAGCGGACACGGCCCCGTGTCCAGCGGACACGGCCCCGTGTCCAGCGGACACGGCCCCGTGTCCAGCGGACACGGCCCCGTGTCCAGCGGACACGGCCCCGTGTCCAGCGGACACGGCCCCGTGTCCAGCGGACACGGCCCCGTGCCGAGCAAAGTTTTAAAAATATTTATTTATTTATTTTTATTTTTTATTTTTTCAGTGCTCGTGTGAGTGCCCTGTTTTCCCAAAACTCGGTTAGAAGACTTACCGATTTCGATGTTTATCCACTTGTTCGTAACTTACCAGGTATGATGTTGGTGTTTTTATTCTTCGACCATTTAAAGCGAGATTTCTTCCTCTTCATCCTTAATGAATCCTTGATAGAGCTTCAGCCGTTGGCCATTGACTTTGAATGGAATTCCATTTCGAGATTTAATTTCTACTGCACCGTGTGGGAAAATATGGGTGATGGAAAAAGGTCTTGACCACCTAGACTTTAATTTACCAGGAAATAATCGAAGTCGTGAATTAAACAATAGAACTTGACCTCCTACTCGAAATTCATTTGGTTTAATGTGTATATCATGCAAATTTTTCATTCTTTCCTTATAAATTTCAGAGTTAGAGTATGCATAATTTCTTAATTCATCTAATTCGTTTAGTTGACAAAATCGATTTTTACCGGTGTAGGATCGTTTTACCGACCAAATGAGTCAATCAGAGGCAATACACAACTGTTTGAGAGGCGAAAACAAACAAACAGCTTTGAATCAGTGAAGAATTGAGTAGAAACAGAGTATTTCACTTTAAAACAAGCTTCTCATTCAAAATATACTTGATTACGCGGTGGAATTTCAGCAGCACTTTGTGACACTCTGAATAATTCCGTGCGAAATGAGAAACTGAACACACCTATATATAGGTCAGCTAATTCCGCTTTAAACATAACATGACTGTTCAAACGGAATTACCTAATGTAATTCCATGCGGAATTACACAAGACCATTTCAAGCGGAATTACAATAAACACCCCTAAACTTTACATATTTGACACTTTTGACCCCTATACATCATGACCTAGACTAAAGACGTAGGCTATAGACATTGTTCACCAACAACCGGCAAATTCTAAATCTAAGTTTACATTTTTAATTGCCCAGTAGGCCTTGTGAGCTATTTCTACCAGCAAATGATAGCTTTTTCCACAGACGAGCTTATATGGGGTTGTACCTATTGTTGTTTTATAAGCAGTTCGAAAAGCCCATAAAGCATCATCTAATTTATCAGCCCATTCCTTTTTATTTAACCCTATGGTTTTTTGTAGTATTCGTTTTAAACCTCTATTAGTCACTTCGGCTTATCCGTTTATTTGAGGGTGATATGCTGTTGAGACCCGGTGATAGACCCCATATCTTGTTAAGATTTTTTCAAGTTGGTGATTACAAAAATGAGTACCTCTATCACTTATTAATGCTTTAGGTGTTCCAAATCGAGAGAATAATTTTTTCAGAAATCTTACCACGACTCTTCCATCATTTGTTGGAAGTGCCTCGGCCTCAGCCCATTTAGACAAGTAATCTACTGCCACTAGTATATATTTGTTCCCTCTTGATGGCGGGAAAGGTCCCATAAAGTTGAGTCCCCACACATCAAAAATTTCACAAACGAGAATGCCATTTTGTGGCATTTCGTTTTTTGAAGAAATATTACCTGATCATTGGCAAGCATCACATGTTTTGACAAGACTTTGTGCGTCTTTGTAAATGGTAGGCCAGTAAAATCCTGAATCAAATACCTTTCGTGCGGTACCAGTGGCACCATGATATCCTCCGTATGGACCTTCATGACAATGGCGGAGAATTCTTCTTGCTTCGTTACCATGTACACATCATCGGATGAGTTGGTCAGCACACATTTTGAAAAGATAAGGATCTTCCCAAAAGTAATGCTTTACATCAGCAAAGAATTTTTTTCTTTGGTGATGTGGCCATCCTTTGGCGACTATTCCGCTAGCTAGGTAGTTAGCATAGTCAGCATACCATGGTTCTTCTCTGTATTCCACCATTTCTAGGGACTCCGTTGGAAATTTTTCGTTGATTTGCTCGTCCCTGGTTGGCTCCAAAGCTGGGTCTTCTAAGCATGAAAGATGATCTGCCGCGGTGTTTTTTGCTCCTCTATTGTCTTTGATTTCAATATCAAATTCTTGGAGGAGTAGAATCCACCGAATCAAACGAGGTTTAGCATCCTGTTTCTTGAAAAGGTATCGAATGGCTGCATGATCTGTATAGACTATTGTTTTAGAAAGAACAAGATAAGAACGAAATTTATCAAAGGCAAATACCACAACTAGTAATTCTTTTTCAGTTGTTGTGTAATTTTCTTGCGCATCATTAAGTGTTTTACTAGCACAATAAATTGGGTGAAAATGATTTTCTTTTCTTTGTCCCAAGACTGCTCCAACTGCAAAGTCACTTGCATCACACATGATTTCGAAAGGCAATTTCCAATCAGGTGCTATCATGATAGGTGCATTGACTAGCATTTCCTTGAGTGTTAGAAATGCTTGATTACAATCCTTGTCAAAGATGAAAGGGGCATCTTTTTCAAGTAATTTTGTTAGAGGCCTTGAAATTTTAGAAAAGTCCTTGATAAACTGTCTATAAAATCCGGCATGCCTTAAGAAACTTCTGATTGCTCTAACGGAGGATGGTGGAGCTAATCGTGAAATAGTGTCTATTTTGGCTCGATCAACTTCCATTCCTTCGCTTGAGATTTTGTGACCGAGTACTATTCCCTCTATTACCATGAAATGGCATTTTTCCCAATTAAGGGCGAGGTTAGTTTCCTCACATCGGGATAGCATTCATTCAAGGTTATTGAGGCATTGGTCGTATGAATCTCCAAAGATAGAAAAGTCGTCCATGAAGACTTCCATTGTCTTTTCTATCATTTCATGGAAGATGGCCACCATGCAACGTTGGAAGGTTGCGGGGGCATTACATAGACCAAATGGCATGCGTCGATAAGCAAAAGTTCCATAGGGACACGTGAAAGTTGTCTTTTCTTGGTCTTCGGGTGCTATCGGGATTTGAAAGTAACTTGAGAAACCAAACAAAAAACAATAAAATTTATGATCGGATAATCTTTCTAACATTTGATCAATGAAAGGCAAAGGAAAGTGATCTTTTCGTGTTGCTTCATTTAATCGTCTATAGTCTATACATACTCTCCATCCTGTGACGGTTCTCGTTGGTATTAATTCATTCTTTTCATTAGTTATTACCGTCATACCTCCTTTCTTTGGGACTACTTGTACGGGACTTACCCAAGGACTATCGGAGATAGGATAAATAAGTCCGGCGTTATGTAATTTGATGACTAGGTTTTTAACCACTTCTTGGACATATGGATTTACCCCACGTTGTGGTTATATTACCGATTTGTAGTCATCATTCATTAGAATTTTGTGCGTGCACATGTAAGGACTTATTCCTTTAATATCTACAAGCTTCCAAGCGATCACATTTTTTTGTGTTTTCAAAAGTTTGATTAATTTTTCTTTTTCTACACTACTTAACTTAGACGAAATAATTACAGGTGATTTACCATCTTTGTCTAGAAAAGCATATTCAAACCTTTCGGAAGTTCTTTGAGCTCAAGAGGTGGGTCTTTAGGAGACTCCTAATTTGGTTGCTCATTTTGATCAAGAACTTTAAAAGTTTGTTCTATGGCGACCTCTTCTTCAACAAAGGGGTCAATCTTTTCACTTATATCGGGTGGTTCATCTTCATCTTCAATTAGGGGGTCATTATTGCCAAAAGGATATTTCATTGAACGCTCAAGATCGATGCTCCTTTTGAATGCCCCTAATTGAAGAGGTAGATTGTTGTACTTCCGGTTTTTCAAAGCTTCGTGAGTTTTTACAAAATGTCGTCCCAACACTAGAGGAGCCTCATCGAGGATGACAAAGTCGGTTGGGATTACCATTTGATTTGTTTGAACCAAAACATCCTCAACTATGCCAATTGATTTTATTACTTTCCAATCGGATAGAAAAATGGGTATTTGAAGTGGAGAAAAATCGCTGACACTTAATTTTTTGAAAATGTAATTAGGCATTATGTTAACACAAAGATCTTTATCAATCGTGATATTACTAATAAAGGAATTTTTAAAAAACATGGAACCGGTGTAATGTTGATTTCGAATGGGTCTTCTTTTATTAGCGAAGTTTGATCGTTAGTTAACTTAATACTTACTGTTTCGTCAATTTTTGTGTTAGTGTTTAACTCTTTTAAAAACTTAGCATGAGTGGGAACTAAACAATGATTTTCGAAAGAAGGTGACAAGAGATTAATTTCTTCAAAATTAGAATCTTCTTGATATTTAACGTTGACGGTCTTACCTTTTTCGTTGTTTAACTCATGTGTCGGTTTTTCACTTATTTGTTCTTCTATTTTTACCTCTTCCACTATCTCTTTTTTATTTAATTCTTCTCTTGCGCGGGATTCCTCTTCCCTTGCGCGAGATTCTTTTATGTAGCGCTCGATAGTTTTAAGGTGTTCTTATATCCTATCGGTCACTTCGGTAATAGAGTAAGGATCGGGATTTTCAAAGCTTGGATCCGGAGGTTCGATCCTTGGTTCCTCATAGTACTCATATGAAGTAGATGGTTCACACCATTCTTCTTCATTGTAAGTATAGGATGGATAAGGGTCGTAACTTTGTTCTTCATAATACTCATATGAGGTGGGTTGTTCACGCCATGGTTCCTCATAATAAGCATATGAAGGTGGTGGCTCATATCTTGGTTCTTCAAAGTATGAGTATGAAGGCTCATACCTTGGTTCATCAAAATACGAGTAAGAGGGAGAAGGTTCATACCTTTGGTCTTCATAGGATTTGTATGAAGTCGATGGTTCGTACCTGGGCTCCTCATAGTAGGTGTATGAACTGGATGGTTGAAATAAGTTACAATATTGTACGGAGTGCGGGTTACCACAATTAGTGCAATAGTCTTCCCTATAATCATCTTCCTCATAGGTGTAGTTGTAGCCTCCTAAGTATTGATCCATAAGAATCACTCAACAGACCACAACAGAGTCTTGGGACCAAAAAAAGAAAAATAAAAACCGAAACAGAAGCTGGGCACGACCCCATGTTCAGGATCTGTATCTGGGCGTTTTAAATAAAGTTACTGGTTTTGTGCAGCACGGGGGCGTGTTCAGTGAGCACGACCCCGTGTTCAGACTCTGTATCTAGGTGTTTTAGGAAAAATATGCAGCACGGCCCCGTGTTCAGGCTACTGTAAATGCAAACTAAACTAAAATGCAGAAAAATGTGCGCGCGTTTTGAAAAAGTTTTGAAAAACTGATTAGGCCGTCGATTCTAAGCTTTCTTAAAATCCTTGTGTCCCCGCCAACAGCGCCAAAAACTTGATGCGTGTGTAGTGTAATATATATTAGGTGTACATTTTAAGCCCTTTTTTTACAGTTTTTAGCCAAGTTTTAAATTTAAAAAACACGATATTACTAACACTAAACACACATATGGGCAAGTGCACCCATCGTGAACGTAGTATAGTGTTGGTAAGACACCGAGGTCGTCCAAGGACACAAGAGCTTTTAGTTCCAGTTTATCCTCAACGTCTAATCAAATCAAAAGTTAGAAAAAAGGTTTTTAAACTAGAAAAATAAAACTAACTAAAATGCTGAAAAATAAAATAAAAGTAAAAACAGATAGACAAGATGAATCACTTGGATCCGACTCGTGTGTAGTGTAACCTTTGATTATTTCCGTACTTTTGCACTTTTTAAGAGATTATCTTAGTTATTGTAGTAGGCGCCTCTTTTGAATGTGACGTTACCCTCAACCCAGTAGTTTGAGTCAGCAAGGATACAATCCTAAAGGGTCGGATTATTGAAGTATAATTAATTAAGTTATTAATGCATAATGAGGTAGGCCCCTCTTTTGAAGGTGACGTTACCCTCGGCTAAGTAGTCTGAGTCAGCAGGGAAACAATCCTAAGTAGCCGGGTTAAAGTTTTAATAGTAGCTTACTTATGAGGGGATCAAAGAGTTTCGACCCCCGCCATCCAATACCGGTGGGTATTGAAGGAGATTCTACTGAATTTTACCCAGGTCCTTTGCAGGATCTATACACTGAACAATCGCAAGACTCTTACCAAACCGTTCCCTTAACTCCCGACCAGGTAGCCAACATATCTCCATATAGACCGTGGAGATATGAATGGTGAAAAATCTTTTATTTTATATAGACAGTAAAATAATACCAAGACACCACGGACAAACGATAAGGAAGAATCACCTTCAACATAAGGAACTAGTTATTAAAGTCATTAATACATAACCAAATAAAAAGTGCGAAAAGATAAAATATAAAAAGTATTACACTAAACACTTGTCTTCACCAAGTGATGTAATAGACTTAGGCAAACATGGCCTTTGAATCTTGGATCACGAGACGACTCACACACTCGATGATGGACAATGGATGATGGTGGTGGATGATGGTGTTGTGATGGTGGTGGGTGGTGGGTGAAGTGTGAGAGAGGTGGTGTGCCAAGGGATGGTTTACAAATGAGCCAAGCACCCCTATTTATAGCCTGAACAGTAGCTCGGGCACGGCCCCGTGTCCATAGGGCACGGCCCCGTGTCCATCCTCCTTCTCTTTCTTCATTAATTGCAGTTTGTCTGCATTAGTTGACCACGCTCCCGTGTCCGCTGGGCACGCCCCCGTGTGCAAAAGTGTATTTGTACTATCAAGATTTCCTCAGATTCTGCAAATCTTAGAGTTGACCACGGCCCCGTGTCCAGTGGGCACGCCCCCGTGGTAGGTGATAGAAGCTTCAACAGCTTTGTTTTTTCTGCTACACTTGGGCACGCCCCCGTGCTCACTGAGCACGGGGGCGTGTTCAGCCTTCTGTTCTCTTGTTTTGCTTGGGAAGATGCTGTCGGGAGGTCGGGCATGCCACGTTTGTTCCTTTTCATGTATTTATGTTAGATTTAGCTGCCTTTTTTGTAGGATCGTTTTCGAGCCTTAACGAGTCGATCAGAAGAATTCCTATCCAAAACAAGAGGCGGAAACTAATGTTCTGGTGCAATTACAGCTGAATTCACCTTAAACTGTTGTGTATTGATCTTGAATGCGGTTACAAATCCTGACAACACTTCGGCAGCACTTCGTGGCTTACCGGAAGACAACACCTACAACTATATCTATGGTTTCGCTCGAATGTCCTATATATAGGCATGCAGGTTTCGCTCTTATGGTCATGACCATATGAGCGAAACAACAATGTTCAAATAACGAATCTAGTAGACTGACACATAAGCGAAACCTAGTCTAACACATTTTTCTTGGATTTCGTGCCATATTCAATCCTATACAACACTAGACTCGATACAAGACGTAGTCGACAGACGTAGTGCACCAACAAACTCCCCATCGGATGTTGACGGAGTCTTCAGTGTCGAGTCTTCAAATATCAACCTACAGTCTTTATCAGTCTTCGATCTTCCTCTGAAGTATTTGTCATTGCAAGAAACCTTAATCTTTGTCTTCATCATCAACAAACTCCTCTCTCTCGGATGTTGACACGGTGTCTTTAGACTCCCCCTCTCAATCTGCTGGGATCGTAGTCTCGAATTCATAGCTTCATTCTAAGATCGTAATCAGGCTCTCATCTGGTTCAGGATCATCACCTGACACACATTTACCTGCACGATCTCTACTCACACATAAGTTTCTTTAAAGATTAAATTTTCAAACTTTTAGAAACTTTTGCAAGAAACTCCAGAAATGATTTTACATTCAAGATCTTTCCCTAGCTCTTATCAATCACTCTTAACAACTTCACATACTCTCTCCCAAACCTGTTCTTCATGTTTAGCACTTTGAACTTCGAAAATCAGCTTCTCAACATCAATCGTCGAAAATCTTTTTGAATTTTTCAAAAAAAATTATGCTAAAACACACTAAAATTTTTTTGGATTTCTCTGAAAGAAAGTAAATGACACCACTTGTAAACAAAAATAATACAGAAATAGAATATTTACAAACAATATTTTTGTGAGTTCGTGCAAGAGGATCATATCAGTTTTGAGACATATCATCAACACCGTTAAGCTAGATTTCATTTTAAGTTCTAACCAATTTACCTAGATTGTCAGTATGTTTGTCCACTTAAATTTTCACATAAAGTTCAACTGTTTCGAGATACGCAATTAATGTCTTAATTACTTAGACTCATTCGCGTGTCCCACCACTTGAATATACTCTCGTATCCAAATCCCAATATTCAGTCTTACAGGTGAGTATACCACAGATAATATCTGTAAAGGGGTTATGTGCGATGGTCGTGAGAGCTCAGGTCGATACTTCCGTATACGCAAAGAGATGACGACTTCGACTTTTGGTGGGTCCCCTTTAGAGGATCTTTTATTACAACAGCAGCGACTATCAATTTTATTGTTTCATCAGCTTGCTGAGGGCGATGCTATGTTTCAAGCATTTTGCAGAAAGCATTATCCGGGGACTAGGTCAGTACTTCCATACAGCAGAAGTCCCAGGATAATACCCCAGATATTACTGAGTATAAAGACCTAGTATCTCAGAATACGGGACCTTTCAAACAAGATTTCAGGGGTTACCTATATATCCAAGAAGTTGTTAACCCACAGAATAAGCAAGTTTGGATTTAGGTTTATATCTCGTTACAGTTTACTAAATGTGTGAAAACCTACTGACACATCCACAGTAAGATTGTTTATCACATTTTGACTTTACATTTCTTTAGCATGTCGTGATAGTCCACTGATGTACTATCATTTCCTTTTTTATGCAACAAAAACTCATTTTTCAGTTTTATCATGTTTTTGACTTTTTCAAATTTTCTGATGTTTTTGGATTTTCTAAAATTTCTTACTCCCCCTAAAATTCAAAAACATCTAAAGAAATTGAAAACAAACTATACAGAATATGACAACTGATATCGAATTGCCTCAAATCTCTATCCGCTTGGCATAAACAATCAGAACTCCCCCTCACAACAACCTATTTTCCCATAATGATTTCAAAACACTCAAATTTGTTTTAATCAGAATGGTTTTTCCGGAAAATAAGTTTTGTTGATTTTACCACTTATAAAACTGGGGATCAAATCATCACATTGTTTGCCAATTTTAATGAATGATAGTTAATTCAAGTTCAATTTAATGACCTTGATTAACCACTTGTAGGATTACTTGTAGGATCAATGTAGGATCGTTTGTAACATACAACCACTTGAAGGATTAACAATCAAGCATTTCAAACCTGTTTTTCAACCAATTACCATCTGTTGGTTGAATTTTCAATGTGCCGATTCCTACTCCTCGCTTACAAACCTGGGAGTTCTGGCAAGTCCTACAAAACTTCTCAAACACATTATACAAACATGATAAAGAATGATGCCGATTCATGATCCACGATTACCAACTTGGGATCTCCGGCAAGTCAGGTTTTTACTCTTTGAAAAATATATATCCACCCAAGCCTGACCTTCCTTGGGTGTAACAACATTTTCTTCTTCATCTTTTCTTTCAACAGACTTGTGAACACGTCTTTTAGAAGCATAAAATTCTTTGACACTTTTGGCCTTACCATTGACCATTTGTCCAAAGATACGTTTCACATTTCCGTTGAAAGTCTTTTCAACATAAATTTCTTCTTGTCAGAATAAAATTGATTTGAAATTTCTACCTTTCCAACTTTCTTCATAAAATTTTCAACACGCAATGGTGGAAAATTTTCATCGTTCATAGTTGGAACTGATTTTTCAACCTTCTCCTTAACACGTGGCTCCTCTGATTTTATGGAATCAGATTCATCACCAGAATTATTACCTGAACCTTTCACAACCCATTTTTGATTTTTTACATTTTCTTTTCTTTTTAAAGCACTCTTTGAACATTCTCCCTTTTCAAAAGTTGAATTTTCAAAGCCAGTAAACTTTCGGGTTGACAGTTCAACCTTCTCTTTCAGTTTACCAGAGACTTCCTGTTTCGGTTTGCACGTCTTCGGACAATCTCTAGCAACATGACCAACAGTTTTACACTGAAAACAGGTTCTCTTTTCAATCTTCTTTGGAACATCATTCTTATTTGATTCTTCTTGCTTCTTGGCAAGGAATTCCTAATTAGTCTGCTTTCTGAATGATTGTTCTTTCTCAGCTTCTGTCATTTTCCCTGAAACAAACATAGTTTTTGGTTTATACATTTTTTCATTTTTATAGTTTTTTGGTGGAACAAAACCTAAACCTTTCTTTTTGAAATTATGATTATGGTTTGGTTTCTTTTGGAAACTATAACCACGATTGTAACCCATTTTCTTGTTAATTCTTTGTTGTTCTCTTGAAGTGTATTGTTTAGGTTTTCCGATAAGATTTAAATCTTTTATTTCAGAAATATTAATTTCTGTAATTTTGAAAACCTTTTGAATCATTTCAAATCTGACACTTCTTATTGGAAAGACTTCATCAGAATATAATTTGTCAGAATCTTTCAAAGTATATGCCACTTTGAATGATTCATCATTCAAATTAGATTTTGATAGCAAAAACTCTTTATCATAAACCCATTTGTCCTTTTTGATTGTTGGCTTTGACGTATCTGACTCAGACTTAGACTCGGGTTTGGATTCCATGTTTGACTCATCACTGTCATCTTTATCTAACACCTGATCGACCACACTTTTTATCAACTTTGACTCATGATCAGTGTCGGATGACGTGTATGTGACGTCAATATTTTCTGGCAAGTTATCCGATGGCCCAGACTCCCATTGTAAATTTATTGCCTTTTCGACTCTTTCAGAATTTGGATTTCGAGGTGAATATCCATTTTCGACCGGGGGCGGACATCTATTGTAGACCACACTTGGTTTCTTACCAGAAGTCTTTACATTATCTTCATCTTTTGTCACGGATTTCTTTTTTTCAGACGTCTTCACTTCTTCAAACGTCTTCAATTCCTCCACTATCGGATAGACCATGTCAACAACAAAAGTAGAACATGAGTAGCTTTCTAATAACTTTTTAACTTTCTCAGTTTCTATCTTTTGTGTTGCTAACTTCAACTCCAGATCAGCACATTTCTTTATATGAAAATTAGCATCATCAAGCTGTATCAGGTATGCTATCTTCAGTGTATTCATTGCCACAACTTGTTCACCGTTTGAATAAGTATATTTGTTGATTTCTCTGTTCATTGTATCATAGGATTCTTTCAATCTGTTTATGTTATGCAACAACTCGTTGTTCTGCTTGATTAAAGAATCACAATTCATGCACTTTTCAGGAACTTTGACTGGTTCTGCATCAACTTTAACTTCAAATTCCGGAACCTCTTTGACTGTTCTATTTGATCGCAAAAATTCAGCTCTTCTCTTTTTCTCAGCTTCAGCTTCAGCTTTTAACCTCTCTTCCTCTTCTTCTTCTTCTTCAAGCTTTCTCCGTCTAGCTTCAGCAGCTTCCATTACTTTCCTGCACTTTTCGGCACATTTCAAATCGTAAGCATTAGCAATGAAAGCGTTAACATTTGAAGTATTTTTGGACATCTCTTTGGCCATGAGTTCTTTATCTGGGCAAAAATTGTCCCAACAGAAACCTTCAGCCAATTTTTCATCATCTTGTTCTGCCAAACACACTTTGCTGTTTGTTGGAAGATATTTATCCCAGGTAAAATTATCATATTTTCCTAGACATGCTCTTTTTGACCCGTCAATCACATCTCTCCCGTGTGCAGTTTGTGCCTTATGCTGTGCTGGTGGTGTGACTTGATGATAAATCGCCTTTTTGTGATAATCATTGTTTCCAAAAGGATTTTGGGCACCAGTAGTTTCACGATTTTTGCACTTCCTCTTGAAATGCCCCTTTTCCCTGCAACGAAAACATGTAACTTTAGATTTATCAAAACCTAAAGTTGAAAAATTTGCATCACGGAAATCATCTCTTCCCGTAATTTGTTTAAACTTCTCAGCTCGTCGCATCACACTAGCCATGCACCATTTAATGTCCATTAACTCCATTTCCTCAGCATCAATTTGATCGTAATCCTCTTTAGTGAGCATTGGATTACCGATCTTTCCGGCCACAAAACTACTATAGGATTCAAGAACCATTCCCAACAAAGACATTTGATTTTTAGCCATTTCTTCAGAATAATCTTGATCACTTTCAAGATTTAATACAATATTGCATTGAAGTTTTCTTCCGTTCTTTGTTGCAGAAATGTTTGGATCGAATGATGAAAATCATGTGGTGCTTGATCCTTGGGATGATTTCTTTTCCAAAGAATCTTTCACACTGAAAGCAGTTTCAACTTTTGGAGAATGATTTGTTGTTCCAGTAACACCACTTTTGTAATACAAGCTGATGTCCTGTTCTCCATCATAGTTCTTCATCCTGGCTATCTTTCTCTGCTCCATCTCTTGAGCTTCCAGGTGTTTAATGAAATCTCCCAGTGTCATATTTTTATAATCTTTTCTGTTGGATCTCAGCATCATTAGAAACGTTCCCCATGTTTCATGTGGTAGCGCATCTGCAAGTTTCTCAATCAATTCATCAGTATCTTTCTTAATTCCAAGTTTTGTCATATTTCTCACCAAGTTACAATATCTATCAATTATTTGCTTGGTGTTTTCAGATTTCAAGCCACGGAATAAATCGAATTCTTTCTTCATGAGTGACATTTTGTTTTTGAGCATATCATCACTTCCAACAAATTTTGCTTCCAATTCTGTCCAAATTGAGTAAGCAGTTCCATCATGTTGAAGCAGTATCAAGATATCTCACCATCAATTTCTCATCTCGATATTTCTTTTTATCTTCCGTACTCATTTCTCGAATTGTTAACTGCACACCATTTGTAATGGGTCTAACATATGGTTCCTCAGTGTGTTCCCACGCATCCAAATGATAAGCTTCGACCCAGTTTCTGAATCGTTCAGACCACGCATTATAATCGTCAATATCCATGAGTTTAGGCGATTTCTGAGATGTTCCGGTTTCATTTTCAAGTAAAGCATTCTGTGTGATTGTGATCGGACTAGCAAAGGCGTTATAGAATTCTTTGTCCATAGTTCAAAGTTCACAAGTTCACAAATTTCCAAGCTTAGGTAAAATTGACCCTTCGAGTGAAACCCTTTGTAACTATGAGCGAAACCACTGAATAGTTCAGAAAAGCGAAACCTTCAAGTGTCACTATGAGTGGAACATCAAGGTTGTCACAAAAGCGAAACCTCAAATGTCACTAAAAGCGGAACCCTGATTTGTCACACGAGCGAAACCACAAGTGCCTTATGAGCGGAACCTTTAAGTGTCTTATGAGCGAAACCCCTAAGATGTCACTTGGAGCGAAACTACAATGTCACTGGAGCGAAACTACAAGGTCACTGGAGCGAAACTACTGAAATTTATGTCCACAAAAGCGAAACTACTGTGTTCCTTGGAGCGAAACTAGCTGATGACGTCACTTTTTTGCACGAGTTCATAAAAGCGAAACATCTAAAATCCTACGTTCTAGATCGATTTTAGATTTGAAACTTTCAAGGGTTTATTAATGCATGATTCCGAGTGCTGTGTATGAAATTGAGCTGGTTTTACCGTGAAAATTTTTAAAATTTTAAAGAAAGTGTAGAAAATCAGAATAAATGCAGCCGAAATGGCAAGAACTCTTCCTCCTGAGCTCTGATACCACTTGTAGGATCGTTTTCAAGCCTTAACGAGTCGATCAGAAGAATTCCTATCCAAAACAAGAGGTGGAAACTAATGTTCTGGTGCAATTACAGCTGAATTCACTTTAAACTGTTGTTGTATTGATCTTGAATGCGGTTACAAATCCTGACTACACTTCGGCAGCACTTCGTGGCTTACCGGAAGACAACACCTACAACTATATCTGTGGTTTCGCTCGAATGTTCTATATATAGGCATGCAGGTTTCGCTCTTATGGTCATGACCATATGAGCGAAACTACAAATGTTCAAATAAGCGAAATACTAGACTGACACATAAGCGAAACCTAGTCTAACACATTTTTCTTGGATTTCGTGCCATATTCAATCCTATACAACACTAGACTCGATACAAGACGTAGTCGACAGATGTAGTGCACCAACATTTTTGCTTCTTTTGTTCATTTGAGATCATTTAATCCTGAAAATGCAAAAGGAAGACAAAAACACACTTTTTCCAACATTAGTACCTAAAAAGGGTTAGTTTTATGCCACAATTAATGTAATTTATAGAGTTAATTACACAAATGGGTCCTGTGGTTTATACTTAAATTCGCCTTTGGGTACTAACTTTATTTTTTAACAGATTTAGGTTCTATGGTTTCAATTTTGTAACACCTTTGGGTACTAACACCAAAATTAGTTAACTAATGACTAAAATACCCTTGCGTTTTTTTTAAGTTTATCAATATAACACATTTGGGTACTAACACCTAATTTTATTTAAGTTTAAATCAATTTACAAAATCTATTTATTTTTTTTTATTTTCATCTTTTTATTATATCTCTTAATTAACATAAACTCTATTTATTTTTTTTATTTTCATATTTTTATTAAATTTCTTATTTAACATAAAATCTACTTGTTACACCAGTATTTTTTTAAATTGATTTTTTAAATAAAATCTACTAGCTATATAGTTTTATGTAAATTAAATTTCTTACTAGTTTTAAATAATGTAAACCTTACTCGTTTTCAATTTTGGATATATATGATTGATAATAATAATAATAATAAATATCTTTCATGTAAAAAAAATTAAGCCATTTTTAACTTGTTTTTTTGTTCATTTACATTTTACTATTTTAGAAAGATATTTAATTTACATAAAATCTACTAGTTGCACCAGTAAAATCTACTAGCTATATAGTTTTATGTAAATTAAATATCTTTTTTACAAAAAAAAACGAGTTAAAAAAAGGCTTAAATTTTTTTAGTTTTATCTAAAATACCTAGCTATATAGTTTTATCTAAAATACCTAGCTATATAGTTTTATGTAAATTAAATATCTTTCTAAAATAGTAAAATGTAAATGAAAAAAAAAGAGTTAAAAAAGGCTTAATTTTTTTTACATGAAAGATATTTATTATTATCAATCATTTCAATCAAAAATTGAAAACGAGTAAGGTTTACATTATTTAAAATGAGTAAGAAATTTAATTGACATAAAACTATATAGCTAGTAGATTTTATTTAAAATATCTATTTAAAAAAAATATTGGTGTAACAAATAGATTTTATGTTAAATAAGAAATTTAATAAAAATATGAAAATAAAAAAAATAAATAGAGTTTATGTTAATTAAGAGATATAATAAAAAGATGAAAATAAAAAAAATAAATAGATTTTGTAAAATTGATTTAAACTTAAATAAAATTAGGTGTTAATACCCAAATGTGTTACATTGATAAACTTAAAAAAATGCAAGGGTATTTTAGTCATTAATTAACTAATTTTGGTGTTAGTACCCAAAGGTGTTACAAAATTGAAACCATAGAACCTAAACCTATTAAAAATAAATTTAGTACCCAAAGGCGAAATTAGGTATAAACCACAGGACCCATTTGTGTAATTAACTCTAATTTATATGTTGCATTTTGTGCACATCACACGGCTCCAACTGCAAAGTCGCTTGCATCACACATGATTTCTAAAGGTAATTTCCAATCAGGCGCTATCATGATAGGTGCCTTGTCTAGCATTTCCTTTAGTGTTAGAAATGCTTGATTGCAATCCTTGTCAAAAGATGAAAGGGGCATCTTTTTCAAGTAATTTTGTTAGAGGCCTTGAGATTTTAGAAAAGTCTTTGATAAATCGTCTATAAAATCCGGCATGCCCTAAGAAACTTCTGATAGCTCTAATGGAGGATGGGGGTGGTAATCGAGAAATAGTGTCTATTTTAGCTCGATTAACCTCCATTCCTATAGGATCGTTATTGACGATCAATTGAGTCAATCAGAGCTCAACACCACTGTTTATGCAACGGAAATACATAAACAGCTTGAATCAAAGTAGAATGGAGTAGAAACAAAATGCAGATTACTTTAAACACGTTTTCTCATTAAACTTTCTCAGAAAAATTCGGCAGCAGTTCGGCTACACGGTCGACATTCAGATACAAAATGAGAAAACACTTTGACTATATATAGGAGGCTGATTCTGCTCCAAATGACACTGTGTCATTTCGGGCGGAATCACTAACTTGTGATTTCGCTCCAAATGACACAATGTCATTAGGAGCGGAATCACCACATTACATTCCAACTTTTACAAACAGCCCCCTATACAATACATAATTAACATATATGACCCCTAGACCCTATACAAGCTTGACTAAGACTAAGACGCAGGCTTTAGACGTTCATGCACCAACAATTCCTTCGCTTGAGATTTTATGACCGAGTACTATTCCCTCTGCTACCATGAAATGACATTTTCCCAATTAAGGGCGAGGTTGGTTTCCTCACATCGGGATAGCATTCGTTCAAGGTTATCGAGGCATTGGTCGTATGAATCCCCAAAGATAGAAAAGTCATCCATGAAGACTTCCATAGTCTTTTCTATCATGTCATGGAAGATGGCCACCATGCAACGTTGGAAGGTTGCGGGGGCATTGCATAGACCAAATGGCATGCGTCGATAAGCAAAAAGTTCCATAGGGGCATGTAAATGTTGTCTTTTCTTGGTCTTCGGGTGCTATCGGGATTTGAAAGTAACCTGAAAAATCATCCAAGAAACAGTAAAATTTATGACCGGATAATCTTTCTAACATTTGATCAATTAAGGGCAAAGGAAAGTGATCTTTCCTTGTTGCTTCATTTATTCGCCTATAATCTATACATACCCTCCATCCTGTGACGGTTCTCGTTGGTATTAATTCATTTTTCTCATTAGTTATTGCCGTCATACCTCCTTTCTTTGGAACTACTTGGACGGGACTTACCCAAGGACTATCGGAGATAGGGTAAATAAGTTTGACGTCAAGTAATTTGATGACTTCGTTTTTAACCACTTCCTGTACATTTGATTTACTCTTCGTTGTGGTTGTATTACCAATTTATAGTCATCATTCATTAAAATTTTGTGTGTGCACATGGAAGGACTTATTCCTTTAATATCTACAAGCTTCCAAGCGATCACATTTTTGTGTTTTTTCAAAAGTTCAATTAATTTTTCTTTTTCTACACTACTTAATTTTGACGAAATAATTACAGGTAATTTACCATCTTTGTCTAGAAAAGCGTATTCCAAACCTTTTGGAAGTTCTTTGATCTCAAGAGGTGGGTATTTTGGAGACTCCTTATTTGGTTGCTCATTTTGATCAAGAACTTTAAAAGTTTGTTCTATAGCGACCTCTTTTTCAACAAAGTGGTCAATTTTTCACTTTTATCGGGTGGTTCATCTTCATCTTCAATTAGGGGGTCATTATTGCCGAATGGATATTTTATTGAGCGCTCAAGATCGATGCTTCTTTTCAATGACCCTAATTGAATAGATAGATTGTTGTGCTTCTGGTTTTTCAAAACCTCGTGGGTTTTTACAAAAGGTCTTCCCAACACTAGAGGAGCGTCATCAAGGATGACAAAGTCGGTTGGGATTACCACTTGATTTGTTTGAACCAAGACATCCTCAACTATACCGATTGATTTTATTACTTACCGATTGGATAGAAAAATAGGTATTTGAAGTGGAGAAAAATCACTAATACTTAATTTTTCGAAAATGTAGTTTGGAATTACATTAACACAAAGATCTTTATCAATTGTAACATTACTAATAAAGGAGTTTTGAAAAAAACATGGAACCGGTGTAATGTTGATTTCAAACGGGTCTTCGTTTATTAGCGAAGTTTGATCATTTGTTAACTTAATGCTTACCGTTTCGTTAATTTTAGTGTTAGTGTTTAACTCTTTTAAAAACTTAGCATGAATGGGTACTAAACAATAATTTTCGAAAGGTGACAAGAGATTAATTTCTTCAAAATTAGACTCTTCTTGAATTTTAAGGTTGTCGGACTCACCCTTTTCGATGTTTAACTCATGTGTTGGTTTTTCACTTACTTGTTCTTCCATTTTTACATTTTCAACTATCTCTTTTTTATTTAATTCTTCTCTTGCACGGGACTCCTCTTCCCTTGCGCGAGATTCTTTTGTGCAACGTTCGATAGTTTTAATGTGTTCTATTATCCTATCGGCTATGTCGGTGATAGAATAAGGATCGGGATCCTCAAAGCTTGAATCCTGATGTTCGATCCTTGTTCCTCATAATACTCGTATGAAGTGGATGGTTCATACCATTGTTCTTCATTGTAAGTATATGATGGATAAGGGTCGTAATTTTGTACTTCATAATACTCATATGAGGTGGGTTGTTCACGCCATGGTTCCTCATAATAAGCATATGAAGGTGGCTGCTCATATCTTGGTTCCTCAAAGTATGAGTATGAAGGCTCATACCTTGGTTCATTAAAATATGAGTATGAGGGAGAAGGTTCATACCTTTGGTCTTCATAGGATGTGTATGAAGTTGATGGCTCGTACCTGGGCTCCTCATAGTAGGTGTATGAAGTGGATTGTTGAAATAAGTTACAATTTTGTACCGAGTGCGGGTCACCACAATTAGTGCAATAGTGTTCCCTATAATCATCCTCCTCATAGGTGTAGTTGTAGCCTCCTGAGTATTGATCCATAAGAATCACTCGGCAGACCACAATAGAGTCTCGAGACCAGAAAACAAAAATAAAAATGGAAACAGAGGCTGGACACGGTCCCGTGTTCAGTGAGCACGGCCCGTGTTCAGGATCTGTATCTGGGCATTTTAATAAAAGTTACTGGTTTTGTGCAGCATGGGGGCGTGTTCAGTGAGCACGACCCCGTGTTCAGACTCTGTATCTGGGTGTTTTTATGAAAAATATGCAGCACGGCCCCGTATCCTGTGAGCACGGCCCGTGTTCAGGCTACTATAAATGAAAAACTAACTAAAATGCAGAAAAATGTGCGCGCGTTTTGAAAAAGTTTTGAAAAACTGATTAGTCCGTCGATTTTAAGCTTTCTTAAAATCCTTGTGTCCCCGTCAACGGCGCCAAAAACTTGATGCGCGTGTGGTGTTGTAGGTTTTTATATATATTTTTAGCCCTTTTTACACGTTAGTCAAGTTTTAAATTTATAAAACACGATATTTTACTAACACCAAACACACATATGGGCAATTGCACCAATCGTGAGCGTAGTATATTGTTGGTAAGATACCGAGGTCATCCAAGGACACAAGAGTTTTTAATACCGGTTTATCCTCAACGTCTAATCAAATCAAAAATTTAGAAAAATGTTTTAAACTAGAGAATAAAAACTAAAAATGCTGAAAATAAAAATAAAAACAGATAGACATGATAAATCACTTGGATCCGACTCGTGTTTAGTGTAACCTTTGATTATTTCCACACTTTTTCACTTTTTAAGAGATTATCTTAGTTATTGTAGTAGGCCCCTCTTTTGAAGGTGACGTTACCCTCAACCCAGTAGTTTGAGTCAGCAAGGATACAATCCTAAAGGGTTGGATTATTGAAAGATAATTAATTAAGTTATTAATGCGTAATGTGGTAGGCCCCTCTTTTGAAGGTGATGTTACCCTCGGCTAAGTAGTTTGAGTCAGCAGGGATACAGTCCTGAGTAGCCGGGTTAAAGTTTTAATAGTAGCTTACATATGAGGGGATCAAGGAGTTCGGACCCCCGCCATCCAATACAAGTGGGTATTGAAGGAGGTCCTACTAAAGTTGACCCAGGTCTTTGCAGGATCTATATACTGAACAAGGCAAGACTCTTACCAAACCATTCCCTTAACCCCCGACCAGGTAGCCAACATATCTCCATATAGACCGTGGAGATATGAATGGTGAAAATCTTTTATTTTATATAGAAGGTAAGATAATGCCAAGACCCCACAGACAAATGATAAGGAAGATTCACCTTCAACGTAAGAAACTAGTTATTAATGTCATTAATACATAACCAAATAAAAAGTGCGAAAAGATTAAAAATAAAAAGTATTGCACTAGACACTTGTCTTCACCAAGTGATGTAAGAGACTTAGGCAAACATGGCCTTTGATTGTCAAGAACTCTTACGATCAATCTTGGATCCCGAGACTACTCACACACTCTATAATAGATGATGGATGATGGTGGTGGATGTGGGTTGTGATAGTGGTGGCGGGTGGGTGAAGTGTGAGAGAGGTGGTATGCCAAGGGATGGTTTGCAAATGAGCCAAGCATCACTATTTATAGCCTGCACAGAAGCCCGGAAACGGCCCCGTGTCCACCCATATTCTCTTTCTTCATTAATTGCAGTTTGTCTGCATTAGTTGGCCACGCCCCCATGTCCGCTGGGCACGACCCCGTGTGCAGAAGCGTATCTGTACTATCAAGATTTCCCTAGATTCTACGAATCTTAGAGTTGACCACGACCCCGTATCCGCTGGGCATGCCCCCATGGTAGGTGATAGAAGCTTCTACAACTTTGTCTTTTCTACAGACACTTGGGCACGCCCCCGTGCTCATTGAGCACGGGGCGTGTTTAGCCTTCTGTTCTCTTGTTTTTGCTTGAGAAGATGTTGTCGCGGGGTCGGGCATGCCACGTTTGTTCCTTTTCTTGTATTTATGTTAGATTTAGCTTCCCTTTTGCTTCTTTTGTTCATTTGAGCTCATTTAATCCTGAAAATACAAAAGGAAGACAAAAACACACTTTTTCCAACATTAGTACTAAAAAAGGGTTAGTTTTATGCCACATTTGATGTAATTTATATCTTGCATTTTGCGCACATCAAAGAGTAAATGTCAAAAACACCAATAAGTTCATCAAAATCATCTATCAAGTTCACCAAGAATCAACCACTGTTTGTGCCAGTTCAAATAGCTGTTACAAAACAGCTGAACCAAACCTCTATTAAAAGAGATGTTCAGGTGACTGATGCACCCCCTGCTAACCAATACCGAAGAGGTAAAGGTCAACCACCATACCAAAGGATCCCACATGTTTATGAGGTTTAAAAAAATCTTCTAAGCCAAGAGTGAACAGGCATCCCTTTGGGTATCAGCAGATAATAGGGCAAGACCCCCAACAGTGGTTAGAGAAAAACAGTTCCAAAACTGTCCAAACCCCTGAGCTAACCACTGTCCATCCACCTGAACTTAACATAGACACTGTCGAGACCCCATCCAAAGCATTATTGGCTTTGGAGACCCTAATGAACTAACCTTTTACTTGATGTGCAG
Organism: Helianthus annuus; assembly: GCF_002127325.2. Classification (NCBI taxonomy): domain Eukaryota; kingdom Viridiplantae; phylum Streptophyta; class Magnoliopsida; order Asterales; family Asteraceae; genus Helianthus; species Helianthus annuus. The sequence goes on from NC_035446.2 coordinate 19,975,765, forward strand.
GGAGCTTTTGCATGCTTAGATAGTCTTTGGTATGTAGATAGTGGAGGCTCTAGGCACATGACTGGTTGTAGAGCCCTAGTTCAAGATTTCAAAATTCATGGAGGGGGTGATATATCCTTTGGCAATAATAGTAAAGGAAAGGTAATGGGGTCTGGTACAGTTCAGTCAGGAAATGTTAAGTTTGAAAATGTCAATCTGATAGACAATCTAAAATTCAACCTACTTAGTGTCTCACAAATGAGTGATAAGGGCTATGACTCATTCTTTACTAAGGAGTGTTGTAGGATTGTTGGACCAGAAATGGTTAAAAAGATTGAAGAAATAATAAAAAATGGAAAAACTCAACTTGTTGCTCAAAGGAGTGGCAATGTTTATGTTGTTGATTTGTCAAAAGAGAGTCCCAGGACTGATGCCTGTCTGTTCTCAGCTGCCTCTAACAAAGAGACAAAATTATGGCACAGGAGATTAGGGCACACAAATCTCAAGATAATCACTGGGTTGTCAAAATAGGGGTTAGTAAGAGGTCTTCCTCAAAAACTGTTCACCTGTTCTGAGCATTGTGTTTCCTGCTTAAAAGGAAAACAACATAAAAGCTCATTTAAGTCCATTGAAGAGTCCAAAACAACCAAGTGTTTGCAAATGCTGCACATTAGGGGTGAGCAAATTAACCACCATAACCGATAACCGAACCATAACCGACATAACCGAACCACTAATAACCGGTAACCAATATAACCAATGGTTATGGTTATGAAACTTTGTATAACCACTCAATTGGTTATGGTTATGGTTATGAAGCTTTGGTTAACCGATATAACCGAAACCGAACCGAACATGTGATGTTAACTTTACATAATGGATTTTTGTTTTACAAAACCATATAGAGGGTTTTTAGTAAGATAAAAATATGTTAGTAACAAATTGATCATGATGTAGATGTTATTTATTTTGATAAAGAACTAAGGTGCTATGGCCATAATTGTTTTTGTTTGAGAATTACCTTATTAAAAAGAACACTAAATCGGTAGTTTAACAAAAAAGCTTAGTCTCCGTTATCTTATAAAATAGGCTCAAGCTAAGTTCAAATCGTGCACAACCCTATTTATTTCAAACCTTGCTTGGTTACTTAACCGAAATTAACCAAAACCGAACCATAACCGACTTCATAACCGATTAACCGTAACCGAAGTTTGGTTATGGTTATGGTTACCAAAACTCCATAACCGAACTAACGGTTATGGTTATGATCAATAGTAAAAACCGAACCAAACCGACCCATGCACACCCCTACTGCACATAGATCTGTTTGGCCCAGTTAAAGTCATGAGTCTCAAAAAGAAAAGATATTTTTTTGGTGATTGTAGATGACTTTTCTAGGTTTACATGGACTTATTTCTTACATTCCAAAGATGAGACTGCAGGCATTCTGCAAGACTTTGTGAAACAGGTTGAAAAGCAGTGTGACTTGCCAGTAAAAGTCTTCAGGAGTGACAATGGCACAAAGTTCAGAAATAGGGAGTTGGATGAGTTTTGTGTGTCAAAAAGAATAGTAAGGCAGTATAGCATTCCAAGGACACCAGAGCAAAATGGGGTTGTTGAAAGAAAGAACATGACATTTATTGAGGCTGCCAGAACCATGCTTGTAAATTCAGGTTTGCCATTAACTTTCTGGGCAGAGGCAGTAAACACTGCTTGCTATGTCCAGAACAGAGTTTTAATCCACCCCAGGCATCAAAAGACTGCTTATGAACTGCTGTATAAAATCAAACCACTGATCTCATACTTTAAAGTATTCGGCAGCCCATGCTTTATTCTAAACTTATAAGACTCTATTTCAAAATTTGCAGCCAAAGTAGACAGTGGATATCATTTGGGATACTCAACCACTGTTAAGGCCTACAAAGTGTTTAACACAAGGACCAAAACAGTGGAAGAGACTTTGAATGTAAAGTTCCATGAACTTTCTTCAATGAAATTCCCTGCAAATCCTGCAGAATTGTTTGATCTTGATAAATTTACTTTTGAAAATGTGTCTGTCAAGACTAACAGTGCAGGTCCATCACAAAGTTCACCATCAGACTTTGGATATGAAGTCATCATTCCACAACAAAAGTCTGCATCAAATGGAAGAGCAGCAGATGTTCAAAAGAGCTGTCAAAGCTCAACCACTACTACCTCAACAGTTGTTGACCAAAGTAGCCCATTAACCCCTGCTTCCACATCATCAAACACTGATGATAAAAGTCCTCAAACAGTGGATAAAAGTCAACATGTTTCCACACCATTACCTCCTATTCCTCCACCTCCGTTTGAAGCCACTACTGGATCATCAAAGTCACCAGCAGTAATTAGCTCAGATGATTCACATATGCAGCCCTCACCATTAAATACCATTGTTCCATACAAAGGAGATCTTATCTTCTTGAAGTCTCATCCACCAGACCAAATCATTGGCAACATCAGTGAAGGGGTGCTCACAAGAAGTCAATCCCAAAACATCAGTCTTTTTGTTGGTTTTCTATCTCTCCATCAGCCAGTCAAGTACCAAGAGGCACTGAAAGACAACAGCTGGGTAGAGGCCATGCAAGATGAGCTCCAACAGTTTAGAAGACAACAAGTATGGGAGCCTGTACCACTGCCAGAGGGTGTGAGTCCTATTGGCACAAAGTGGGTCTTCAAAAATAAAGCTGATGAAAGGGGCATTGTTGTCAAGAATAAAGCAAGGCTAGTGGTTCAAGGTTTCAGACAGGAAGAGGGCATTGACTATGATGAAACTTTTGCCCCTGTAGCAAGATTGGAAGCTATTAGACTGTTCCTGGCCTTTGCTGTCAACCACAACATAAAGGTGTTTCAAATGGATATCAAATGTGCATTCCTCTATGGTAAGATTCAAGAAGAGGTATATGTTTGTCAACCTCCTGGTTTCGAGGATCCATTTAATCCAGAGTATGTCTACAAGCTAAACAAAGCTTTGTATGGCTTGAAACAAGCACCTAGAGCCTGGTATGAAACTCTTTTCACTTTTCTTCTTTCCATTGGTTTTACAAGAGGTAGAATTGATAAAACATTGTTTTCAAGATGGAGAGGGAAAGACTTGATGATTGTCCAGATTTATGTGGATGACATCATTTTTGGAAGCACATGTTCTAAAATGTGTGAAGAGTTCAGACAACTCATGACAGCTGAGTTTGAGATGAGGGCGATGGGTGAACTCCAGTGCTTTCTTGGTCTCTAAGTAAGGCAACTGCAAAATGGTACTTTCATCCATCAAGGCAAATATGTCAAAGAACTTTTAAAGAAATTTGAGATGGATGATTGCAAGCCATGTAGTACACCCATTGCAACCACAAAAATAGTCATGTCTGATGAAAAGGATGATTTGTTGGATCAAACACTATATAGAAGCAAGATTGGGTCTTTATTGTACCTAACTGCATCTAGGCCAGACATCATGTTTGCAACATGTGTTTGTGCAAGATCCCAATCAGCCCCTAGAAAGTCAAACCTTATTGCTATAAAAAGGATATTCAGATACCTAAAAGGTGCTCCCACACTTGGTATCTGGTATCCAGCTAATGGAAATATCAAGCTTTCAGGTTTCTCAGATAGTGACTTTGCTGGATGTAACACAACAAGGAAGTCCACTTCAGGAGGGTGCCAATTCCTAGGCAATTGCTTAGTGTCTTGGGAAAGCAAAAAGCAAGCAGCTGTTTCAACATCCACTGCTGAGGCAGAGTATATAGCTACTGCAAGCTGTACAGCCCAACTGCTTTGGCTTCAAAATCAACTGCTGGATTTTGGTATCACTGCCCTAAAGACACCTCTCATGTTGGACAATCATGTCACACCCCGAAAACGTCGCAGCGGAATATAAAACGTAGTGGTGAGGGAAGCTGGTGCCAATTTGTATCTTGCTGAACGATGCATCGTAATGTTGGACATTTTACTTAATTAAAACATAGATTTTAAAACATGAAGTCATAAAGTCCGTTACAAACATACCATAGTTAAATTGTTTTGATCCTTATGGATCTTTTTACAATAGTCCCAGAAAATTTAAAATTCAATCCAACATTTTAAGTGACAAAACATGCATCGACAAACATAAGATACGCCATATAATGTCTGCCTAACGTACAATATATATATCCTACTAATATGACAATTTAATATACTACGACTTACGAATTCCCCTGTCACTCAAATGTCGAGACTCAGTCCGGAATTCATCCCCAATTCATACGGTCTCGTTTCACTTAAGAAACATACAATATTCATTCATCAAAAACGTTTTACTTCGAAACGTATAACTTATCAAATTCATATATTTTCAGCGAAAATATATATATTTTATATTAAAAGGTATGTTTTATTTCGAAAACATTATTAAACCCTTTTAACGACGTGTTCCACCCCCAAAACATATATAAAACAGTAAAAAGAGGGGTTTAGTGACACTCACCTTTGGGTGCGTATTTTTAATAGTGCAATCCCAGAAATTGATGATATACGTCCTAATATGGGAACAATTCTAAATCAATATACATTTAATCACAAAAATCCTAATTTTCTCAGTTTCTTAGAATTATCACATAACTTTGAGATTTTCTCGAAAAGTTGTCATTTTTTATTATGTTGGCACGTTAATATATATATATATAGGATTAGGTTCAAACGTGAACATTTTCTCCAGCGTGAACTTATCTGGGCCCATGATTTTGTAGATGATAGATCTTAGATCAATGGCAGAATTGTAATTAAAGGTTTAATAAATTTAATTTAAATTTTAATCAAAAGGGTAAAATAGGGAACTTTCTTATTAAAGATATGGAAACTAATTAAATTGTAATCCCCTAAAATCCCTATATCAGTTTCAATATATTCTAACAAACACACACATACACCGCACACACACATATCCCCCAGACGACGGCAGCAGAGCCGGTGACGGCACGGCGGCCGGCCACCGTGGATGGTGGTCCGGCGAGAGCTTACACTGGATGGTGGTCCGGCGACGGCACAACGTGGGACGTGGATGGTAAGTCTTTGAATCATTTTCTTTTAGATCTTTCTAGATCCAAGCTTACATTGACGATCACCGGTTGCACCGATCTTCCTCCGCCGCTAGCGGCGGTGACAGTTTAGGGCCGATCGTCTGCAACAAAAAGTCATACTCGTTCCTCTTGACCAAAAGCTTGACATGCTATGGAGTTTCATTAAAGCGTATTTGAATTCAATAATTCTTGTTTTTCTTTCTGCCTGCAAGCAGGTAATTTTTTTAATTTTGTTTTTCAGTTTTTTATTTTGTTTTCTTTGTTTTGTAATTTGGAGCCTGTGACGCCTGTCTTGATAGGTGAGGTTTGTACACGAAGGGTTCAAGAAACTGCAGCCCGGGATCCCGTTAAAGTGCCTGCATGGAAGGATGAAACAAGTGAAAAGAATGTTTATATTGCAACAGTTTGTTGAACAAAGATCAGTTTTTTTTGAACTGATGTGTCTTCAAGGGGCCTGGATTTCAACAAGGGGGTCGATTGGGTTGTTCAGGTGATCTACGGTTTTAATAGACGTGATAAAATGGGTGGGTCGGATAATAGTCATAACGTGTTCATGTTGAAACATGCTGTTTTTTGTGTATACGTCAAGGCACGAGAGGTCTGTTCGTGGACCCAAGGTAAACCTGTGACATTTTTAGGCGCTGTACACATGTGTATTCTGATTTTTGCTCTGGTTTTAAGGCGCTGTACACATGTGTATTCTGATTTTGCTATGTTTTTAAGGGGTTGTACACATGTGTATTCTGGCTTTGCTATGTTTTTAATGCGATGTACACATGTGTATAGCGTCTGTTTTTGTGATATCTCATATTTTTTTGTGTATTGAATGTGTAAAGTTGTTGATGTACACTTATGAATTATGCAAAGTACTAATTGCTGAGTTTTTTCTGTTATTATAGGAGACGTCGTAAACGAGGAAAGTGGAGATGGAAGGTCGATAAGGATGATTCACGTATGAGGTCGATAAGGATGATTCACGTATGTTTGTTTGCTTGGTCGATAAGGATGATTCAGCATACAACGCGGCGAATAGTTGTAAAAGACTATGTCTTTTTTATTTTTCCGATTATGTTGCGTTTATTGTTTTCACGAAACTGGAACTTGTAATTGTATGTTTTTTTTGGTTTGGCAAACATTATGGAAATTGTTATTTGCTTAATATAAAATAGTTTACAAGTTTTGTTTATATGTATGTATTATGTAGCTATTACACATATGTACCATGCTGAGTACACATGTGTACTGTTCAATTCATATCAAAGTACACATGTGTATACCGTTGAAATCTGAAGGTTACGTGAATCTTAAAAATCATAATCCGAATTCTGGTGGTGAAATCTAAAAAATAAAAATGAAATAAAAGATAATGTGGATAATGAATTTAAAATAGGAAAGATGTAACTTAATTCAATTATTAAAATAATGATTTAAATCTAATTTTTTATATAATTGCAATCATACCCTTAATAACTAAAAAGGAAATCAATGGTCCAGATTAGTTCACGCAGTTCACGCATGGGATTAGGTTCACGCTGGAACCCTACCCTATATATATATATATATATATATGAGTCCATATATATATTATGATTTTACGTTTTGAACGATTTTATTGGTGACCATTATTGTGTAAGTCCGGTAATTCTCTCGTTTATACGCATTATATCTACGGTTTGCGCGTCGTATTGTATATACATAAACGTTCACATAATTTAACACCGATGCATGCGAAATCTTGTTAAATTATCTATTTTGTCATTTATATAGCAAATATACATAAAACATTTCATAAGTATATAATTTCATGCTCGTCAAACAAGTTACACATTTAACGCGATTTTTACCGTTTCTACCGCACAAAACGTACATGTATACATGCATAGTCTAATTTTCCCATTATCGAATTAACACTTAACATATAATCACATTTACATGTTCAAATCACTTAATACATTTTATCGCATATGATTCACTCAAAATTCACCCATACTTATGTTCATTGAAAAATGCGTATTTTAGCGATTCGGTAACGTTTTCGGGCCTCGGAAGTCACGTTTGACCAACCAAACACGAAGTAAGCTTGAAATTAGTTAAAATACTTATTTTGAAACTAAAATTATTAGTTTATTTACTGATCTAATTCAGTTTTACAGAAATCACCCGAAAAGCCGATTTGTGACCGTTTTAACACATAGTTTTACGTTAAACGTTACTATAATCATCCCAACTCGAAACGACTTGATATTTTAACACAATACATGTTATTTACTGATTAAAATAGTGATTATAATCAGATTAGTGCAATTTTTGTATAAGTCATATAAGTCATGCGATTTCACGTATTTTACAACTTTTAATGCACCAAGTACAACATGCAAAGCAAGTAAACATTGGCACAAGTTTATATATCACTAAAAACTTTAAAATAACTTTATTTTTGTGTTTGTAATCTGATTAAATCTGATTTTTACTAAATCATACTCAAAACACCTTTTTGTAGTCATAAATCATCATGCATGTTCAAGTAAATGCATCTAATGCATTCATACAACAACATCATCATCTTATATGAACTAAAATATATACATCTAGCACATATTTTATCATATTCAAGTATTCAAGAACATTCAAATTCTATACATGATTATCATCACATCATTTATCATAAGTGCAAAACATGCACATTCTTACCCATTTAACACTTTTAACATCAAAAATTCATATGCATGCACACTTACACATACATACACGGCTACATACTTATATAATTATGATCAAAAATTTACTTTTCACATAAACTTATTTCAAATCAAAAAGTTTCCATATCACAACTTTTAAACATGCATGCATCATCTTTCAAGATTCAATCAAACATGAATCAATCAAAAAAATTAAAACTCACATTCTAACATACACACATACATGTGTACGGCCACATAAACATACATGTACACATCCATTTTTATTTTATTCAAAAACCCATTTATTTTAGTTTTCAAGTTTATGTTTAATTCCAAGTTCAAGAGAAACTTTACATCATCTCTATCATTAGTAATATCACCAAATTTTACTAAAAATCATTCAAGAACTTGAAAGGTATAAGATTTATCTTAAAAATATATTCTTGATCTTTAGTAATGATTCATTACTAAAGATCAAGAATATATTTTTAAGATAAATCTTATACCTTTCAAGTTCTTGAATGATTTTTAGTAAAATTTGGTGATATTGGGCTTGATTGTGGCTTGAAACACCTCGAAATCACTTCTAGATCACCATATGGACTTGAAAACACTTTGAAATGAGTATGAACATTCAAAAACAAGGTTTAAATTTCGAAATGCATGTGTTATGGAGGTGTTTTCGGCTGAAATGTAAGAGAGAGGGAGATGAAATTGCTTTTGAGACAATTTCCTTGGTTTTGTAAAGATATGTTGAGATTTCCTAAGCTTAATCATTCCTCCACCTCCCAAATTAGCCAATAGGTGAATGAAAGATGAGAGAGAATGTTATATGGGGCTGCCAACACACATATATACACGATATTATGTGTATACATATACTTATGTATCTAAATTTTGGCTAAAAACTGGTATTATACTAGACACCGGGTATTTTATCTAGCGTTTTGATCCCGTTTTAGTGTGTTTTAAATTATTTTTAACACTCTATAAAAATAAACTTATCAAAATATTACTGAACAATATTTTGTTTGCCTAGACCGGCTACGTTGTCGGTATTTGGCAGTATGCGCGCTGTGCTACGCGGTACACGTTTAAAATCGCAAAAATAGGAATTTAAGCGTTTTTATTTATTTTTGTCATTCTATAAGTATAAGCTTATCAAATTATTGCTAAAATGATTTTCAGTCGGCTTGACGGGCTGTGTTGACAGTATTTTGTCGGTACACGCGCTGCATCGCGCGGTACGCGCTTAAAATCGAAAAATAGAGTTTCCTAGCGTTTTAAATTATTTTTCCACACGGATATGATAAAAATAATTATTCTAATCATAACAAACTATTTTTAGGATTTTAACACTGATCGGGTGGTCACCGATGTTCGTTTCGCATTTTATCCGTTGCGTGATAAGTGTTTTTTTTACCGTTGCCAACATAATTTTTATCAGAGTTTAAATTTATCAACTCATTAAATTTCACCTATAAACATCATAATCAGTAAAATATGGCCCAATTACCTATTTACAACATGTGCTACAATTGTACGGTACGGCCTGAAAAGCCGTGTGTTACAAGTCAGGCAGCAGAAAATATCATCAAAAATCCAGTATCTCATTCAACCACGAAGCATATTGACATCAGACATCATTTGTGAGGGATTTCTATGAAAAAGGTTTGATTTCTCTGCATCATGTTCCAACTAAGGATCAGTTGGCAGATGTGCTAACAAAAGCATTAGACACATCTACCTTTGAAAGCTTGATCTCTAGGATTGGCATGCTGAACACGGAATAACATGCCAAATCCTGTTTTTCTATGAATAAAAGCACTAATGTTTTCAGAAAAATAAAAAATCCATCCTTAAAAATAGTTAAAAATGAAAATTTTCATTAATCCTTAAATGTCTGCCATAACCACTGATTTGTTTCAAACATCTGTTCTGTTAAAAAGCTGTCCACTGCTGAAAGTCAACCTCTGTTCTCTCATTTCCTTGGTAATCACTGTTGATCAAACATCAGTGTTTCTATCCACTGATTGGCTATCCACTGATAGCTTAAAGTCACCCACTGTTTTCATATTACCGTTGCAACCACTGATATTGCTCCATCAGTGGTTTCCATAAACAACTGTCTTCCATTACTCATCAGGGGTTGGCACGTGGACAGTACATAGCGGTCAGGTCTTTTGTAACCGCTGCCATGTCAGCATTCACTTTTTCCCCCTATAAAACCCTGATCAAAACCCCAAACAGGGTTTTCACTATCGAATCGAATTCAAAATTCCTTTCTCAAAGCAGTTATCATCTGTTTCTCTCAAAATCACTCATCTTCTTCATCCGTTCTTCATCACTTTCAAATCACCATGGCTCTTCCACTCAAATCCCCACATAAAACTTCGGTCTTCTTGAAAAACCAAGTCACACTGAAACCTTCAATTCCATCATTGATGCTATGTCGTCTCCAAAGTACAAAACTTTGTTGACTTGTGATGCTCCGATCTACATGGATACCCAGCAAGAATTCTGGAAAAATGCTAAATTGGAAACTAAGGATAAAAAGCCCTTAGCCATCAATTCTTCTATAAAGGGTGTTCCAGTCACAATAACACCTCAAACTATTTCAGAAGTATTCGAACTCAATGATCTTCAAGGTAAAACATCTTTCCCAAAAACAGAGTATCAAACGGATTTCACTGAAAGGGGATATGAAGAGGAAATGAAAAAAAGACACTTTACAAAAGGCAGTTTTCCTCCTGCCACAAGGTTTTTGTTTCATACCCTGCTAATGTGTGTGTCAAATAAGACCACTGCTTTAAATGAAATCCCATTAAAGATCCAATACCTGGGTTATGCTATACTACATGGTGAAAATTTTAACTATTCCCAGGAGATCTTCAATTATCTTGTTACAAATGTTAATAAAAAGGCATTTTTGCTATTTCCAAGGTTTTTAAGTTATTATTTTAAAAAGAAATTTTCAAAAGATAATGCCCATGTGCTTATCCAGGGCAATCTTTTTTCAATAAACAGTTTAACCTCTGAAACCTTTACAAGGTTATCAAAACTTTCCAAAACACAAACAGAGGTTCCTAAGCAGACTTCAGCAGCTACCACTGCTCCTCAGGCACCTGCTGTTGAGCCCACTGCTCAAGGTGATCATGGCAGCAAAACAACTGCTGTGAAACCCACACCTAAACCCACCAAAAAGCCCAAACATAAAAAATCTCAAAAGCCCCCCATACCCACTAAAAAGGTAACTCTGGAAGATGAGATCCCAGAGCAGCTACCAGCGACAACACAAAAGTCACCAATAACCACTGCTGCTACTTCCTCATAGCAGTTGGATGAAAGATCTCAACCTGAGCCTCAAACTTCTCCTTCTTCTTCTCAAAAAGAACATGTTGTAAGAACAGGGACACCAAATTATGATGCTGTGACTTGATTCCATCATCCACAGCCCACTACCCGGGGCAAATTCTCTTTCTACCCCTATCCTCACTTCACAAATTCGACCATCAATAAAACCCTTGTTGGATGCACTTGATATAGCTCAGACAGAAATCAGTTCTTCTCAATCACCTATAACTGAGAATATGCCACCGAAAATGACTGAGTCTAAGCTCCCTATCATTGCTAACCCACCAACATCTGAGGAGGTTACACTGCAGGAAGTACAAGTACTTCCTGTCAGTAGTTCAAGTGGAGCAGCTACTACAAGTGTTGAACCCACTGGTTTACACATGGGCAGTAGTTTCATCAGTCAGACTCCCTTGAAGGCAATTTCTTCAATGGGAACCAGGGTGTTTCCAGCTTTCACTGGTTCACTAAAACTGGTCACCCTCCCTGAAGAAAGAAGTCCCCAGTACCAAGAAAAAGGGGCATTAGTGGATGACTTTTGGGAAACTTTCCCTACGTCAACTGCTAATACAACCACTGCCAGTGGGAAATCAGATGATCCCATTAACTTGGGTGATGGTTTAATGTACTAGGAATTGACGGAGAGGGTTGACAAATTGGACACATCTGTTGCAGACATCAAGTCAATGCTGCAACAGTTGTTACAAGCACAAAAGGTAACACCCACTGCTGCACCAGCTGCAACATCTGCTCCATCATCTGCTCCTACTCCCACTGAGCTTTAGAGTCTATTTCAACCTCTGCTGCACCAACAAAGAGAATATGCTGATCAGCAACATGAAATTCAAGTTCAAAAGATCAGAAATATAATGGAAGCAAGGTTTAAGGATACACGGGAAGATATCAAGGCAATCAAGGCCCATTTGCTGAAAACCACTAGCACTGCTCCTCCTACCATAATAGTTGTTGATAATCCTCCACCCAATGATGCCAAAAAGGGGGAGAAAATGAGGAAGTTAAAGAAAAAGGGATATGAAGATGGTCTGTACATTGCACCAGATAATTCTAGTATGCTTACAGACATCCCTAAGCCAGATGGTACCAAAAAGGTTGATGTAACCTTAAATGCAATTGCTGATGCAAAAGCAAGTGTGAAAAAGGATTTGGAGGCAAAGGGAAAATCAAAGTTTGAACAGGAGAAGAAAGTTTTTATGGAGATGGAAGTACAGGGTGTTTCTGAGCCCAAGGATGAACAAAATCCTGAGCCCAAAAGAAAACAACCCACTAGAAAAGTGAGGCAACCCAAATCCACACCTTCCAGACTCACAAAACACACTCCCCAAACACCTAAAAGCTTCTCACATCAAACCTCCAAACCAGCAGTTGTTAAAACACCTGTTGTATCAACAGCTGTTGGTACTTCAGTGGTTTCGACAGCTGTTACCCAAACAACTGCCACCACTACTTCAACACACACTTCGTCCACTGCCTTACATAAAATCACATCACCACCAAAAACATCCTCATTACCATCAACACCACCTACCAAAGAGCAGAAGACATCAGGTGACACATCATCTGTTGTAATGGCAACAATGGTTGAAACATCAGTTGTTTCAACAACTATTAGTTAACCACCTACCACTCAAATCACCACCACTGAACCTACCAAAACACCACCAACCTCTCCTAAACCCAAAAGGAGAAGGGTAATATTGAATGGTGAATCACCCCCAAAATCCTCACAACCACTGACACTTGTTACCATTCCAAACCCTGTTCCTCTCTCTTCAGCACAAGCCTTTAATCCAAACACTGCCATTACTCCTAAAGGTGTCCAGTATCCTTTAGAGCTTATAGCAGTTAGAGAGGAGATCAAATCCTTTTACTCTGAAGATGACCCTGCTAAAAGGAGTTTTCCATCTCTTCAAAGATATCCCAGGCCTAATAACATTGAAGAATATTTGAAGTTAAAGGCTCAACAAGCAGAGGATATCTCTAAAAGAAATACAAAGGGTAAATCTGATAAGGAGATCCAAAGATACTATCAATACCTGCTCACTCAGGTCAGCACTTTGGAAAGATTTTCAAAAGATCTCTGTCAGCAATTATCAGAAAGAGATGATGAAAGCCTGAGGAAAGATTATATTGAACACATTATGGCATTCAAGAAATACAAGGGAGACAAGGCACAGTATAAAGAATGGACTCTTGGTGAGCTCAAAGAGGAGTTAGAAAGAATTGAAAAAATGAACAAAGACAAAGTTAAACATACTCCTCCTGTTTGGGCAAAATACAAGAAAAATGTACCTGATAAGGTGTTAAAGCTGAAGGGAATGAAAGAGGAACTTATTGCTGCTAATTTTGGGTTAAGGAATCAGGTGACAAGGTGGAAAGAAGATAAAGTCATGGCTAGTTACAAAAAGTTGGAAGAATTGAGAAAGAAAAATCCAAATGTTCCACAAAAGCCTTACTATCCTGAAGTAGTTGTTCCAGTGAGACAACAAAAACTGCCCATCAGGAGATCCACTGCTCCACCTGCTGTCATCCTTTATCAAAGAAGGAAACAAAAGCAGATGGAGGCAGAAACACCAGAAGATGTAGCAGCAGGGGATCACATTATAAAAATGGTCCTTCAGCAGATGATAGCAGAAAATCCTGAACTAGCTAAAGCTACAAACACTGCTGCTCGAAATGTTATAACCAGGCCACCATCTCCTAACTCATCAGCAATAAAAACTCTCCCAAGAAACCCACTGGATTCAAAAATACTAAAGTGGAAATCTGACAAACAGACCCACGTATTGACTTTGATCAAATCCAGAGGTGAGGTGAAGAAAATATCAAGGGTACAAGCATTAGGCCTGGGTGTTGATGATCTACAAGATCTCCTTGATCTTACACTGTGCAGGGGATGAGGATGATACAGATTCCTTGGACTTTGAATTACAATTCAAAGGGCAAGTCAGGGAATTATTGATGAGGCAATAAAGATCCAGAATAATGAAGGGTTTTGGCATCATCTGTTCTAGGGGGAGATTGTTGGGATTGAAACCTACAAAGGAACAGTTGATTAAAGCCAAAACTAGATCAGATTAGTGGATCCAGAATAAGCAGATGTTTGTATTCTATCTTTCCCCTTTGACAGTGGCTCTAACAGCTGATGGAATCAAAGTACTGTCCAACCTAACTACTACTGACTCATAATACTGATGAAGACCAAAGTGCTGATGCTCAATCAACTGATTATGTCTCAGGTACTACTGAAGACTAAAGCACTGCTGGAGCCTAAGCAGTGGAATGAAGGATCAGTTGTTTTGTTTATTTCCTTTATTACTTGTAATCAGTAGTTTGTAATCAGTGGTTGTAATAGGTCAGTAGTTTGAGTTTGTTAGGAGGTTAGATGTCACTATCATTGGTGACGTCAGCAAAGATGCCACAGTGGTTTGCTTCGTACTATAAATAGAACAGTACCCTGTACTGTTCTATTAGCACTTTCATCACTTGTCTTCCTGTACGAACAAACTCTGTAAGCTCAGGCTTAGGGGAGATTGTAATACATGCATGCAGGTGTAATTGAAGATTGAAATAAATTTAATCTTTCGGTTCAGTGATAAACATGTTTATTTGAAAGCAATTCTCATGCTTGATTGCGTGTGAAAGTTTGTTTCCATTTTATTCCGCTGCAATTATTCTTTCATCTTCTTAATTATCAAACAAAAACACAATCATAAGAAACTCAGATCCTAACACTGTAGTTACAACTGGTAAAAACATTTAGGGTTTTGATAGCATTTAATAAAAAGAGAATGACTCACTTTGTAGATTAGGATTTGTTACTATTGCCTCCTGGTATTAAGCTTGGTTCCCTAATAATCACACTATGCAACACGTATTAGTGTATTAACCCAATTCAAACATTAACGATAAGCAAGAGATTAAACCCCAACATAGTTAACAAAGTATAGCCTTGTCTAGGCAGCACTTGACATCCGTTGATGGGTTTCAGATCGATCGGACAGGGCATCATACCAGTGATCAGGGTTAAAACACCGACTACGGAACAAAGTTAGGGTTTCGAGGTATTGGGTATAATAGTAGAGTAGTTCAGAGCGAGAGAGAAAGTAAGAAATGAAAGTTTGTGAGCATATTGAAATGTTGAATTCATGTCCTTTTTATAGCCGTAAGTTGACCACGTCGCGTCTCGCGACCAACTTGGTCCAACACCGTCACGTAGTGTGACCAGGTTAATTAGAGCTTAGGTGGCATGAGTCAATACTTTAGGTTTGTCGTGTGTCCTCTGTCGTACCATGAGGTGTCGTGTCACGCGACCAGAACTCAGTAACACCGTCACGTAGCGCGACGAGGCTTAAACATGGCTTCCCTCGTTTTTCGTGCTGGTTCTTGTTGTATGTGTTTAGAGTCTCGGTTATGATTCGTTATCTCTTTTTCTAGGGTTGTTACATCCTCCCTACCTTTTTTTAAATCTCATCCTCGAGATTTAATGGATTAAGTAAGGATATTTTCGCTTTATCTCTGATTCTAGCTCCCAAGTATATTCTGGTCCTCTTTCGAATCCCATTTCACTTTGACCAGAACTAATCTCTTGTGCTTGAGATTCTTAATCTTTCTATCTTCAATTTGTAAAGGCTTCTCAACAAATTTTAGTTTTTCATTACCTTTATGTCTTGAAGAGGTACTATTAATGATTCATCAGCTACAAATTTCTTTAGGTTACATAAATGGAATACGTCATGTATACCTGTCATTTCTTTGGGTAACTGTAGCTGATAAACTACTGGGCCAATTTTTCTATAGAATCTTAAATGGTCCAACATACCTTGGGCTTAACTTTCCTCTCTTATCAAATCTAACGACTCCTTTCCATGGTGAAACCTTTAATAACACTTTGTCTCCAACTTGAAATTCTAATGGCTTTCGTCGATTATCTGCATAACTCTTTTGTCGATCTCGGGCTCTCTTCCGTCTTTCCTTGACTTGAATTGTTTTGTCAGTTGTTTCTTGTACAATCTCAGGTCCTGACAATTGCTTTTCTCCTAATTCTGCCCAACATACAGGTATTCGACATTTTCTTCCATAGAGTGCTTCAAATGTAGCAGCATTAATGGTTGTATGATAACTATTGTTGTAAGAGAATTCTATTAATGACAAGTGATCGTCCCAACTTCCTCCAAAGTCTATCACACAAGCTCTAAGCATGTCTTCTAATGTTTGAATTGTCCTTTCACGTTGTCCATCTGCTTGAGGATGATAAGTTGTACTTAAATATAGTCGGGTTCCCATTGCTTTTTGGAAACTTGTCCAAAAATGAGAAGTAAAACGACTATCTATGTCTGACAAAATAGATAGGAATCCATGTAACGACAATATTTCATCCACATACGGTTTAGCTAAACATTCCATACTGAAGGTTTCCTTCATTGGTAAGAAATGTGCAGACTTAGTCAATCGATCCACAATCACCCAGATTGTGTCATTACCTTTTCGTGTTTTGGGTTGTTTGGTAACAAAATCCATTGTTATTAATTTCCATTTCCAAACTGACATCTCTAATTGCTGAAGTAGTCCTGAAGGTTTCTAATGCTCAGCTTTAACTTGTGAACAAGTTAAACACTTAGAAACGTAACTTGTTATCTTCTTCTTCATTCCTATCCACCAGAAATTTTTCTTTAAATCTTGATACATCTTGTCACTTTCAGGATGCATCATATACTTAGATTTATGGGGTTCTTCTAGAATTCGGTTTCGTAGATTTCCTTTGATAGGTACCCAAATTCTTTTCTTATGGAATTTCCAAATTCTATCTATTCCTTTTCCTAATTCTTTCATTATTCATTTTAATCCTTCAACCTCATCCTTGATTGTTGTTTCTTGAGTATCTTTCAATTGTTCCATTAAGTCTATCTCTAGATTCAATCTAAGAGCGCGTATCCTTCTTGGCTTCTCATGATACTTACGATTTAAAGCATCAGCTACTACGTTAGATTTACCTTTGTGATATTAAATATCACAATCATAGTCACTAAGGAGTTCCATCCAACTTCTTTGCCTCATGTTCAATTCTTTTTGCTCAAAAACATATCTTAAACTTTTATGATCTATAAAGATAGTGAACTTACTACCATAATGATAATGTCTCCAAATTTTAAGGGCAAAAACTATCGCTCCTAATTCCAGATCATGCGTTGTGTAGTTTTCTTCATGTTTCTTCAATTTTATAGAGGTGTAAGCAATTACTTTCTATCGTTGCATTAACACACATCCAAAAACTAATTTTGATGCATCACAGTATATTATAAAATCTTTAGTTCCTTCTGGTAAGGCAAGTATTGGTGCATTAGTTATTCTTTACTTTAGGATCTTGAAAGCTTCCACCTGCTTTGGTCCCTATTCAAACTTAGCTGATTTTCATTTTAGCTTGGTCAATGGAATGACTATTCTAGAAAAATCTTGAATAAATCGTCTATAGTATCCTGCCAGTCCAAGAAAACTTCTAACTTCCGTTGGTGAATTAGGGACTTTCCAATTGGTAATTGACTCAATCTTTGTAGGATCCATATGAATTCCTTCATGATTAATCAAATGTCCAAGAAATTGTACCTCTTGTAACCAGAACTCATATTTTGAGAATTTAGCATAAAACTTTTCTTGTCTCAATAATATTAGAAGTACATGTAGATGCTTAGCATGTTCTTCCTTGCTCTTGGAATAAATAAGTATATCGTCTATGAAGACAATTATAAATTTATCCAGGTATGGTTTACATATCCTATTCAACATGTCCATAAATGCAGCTGGAACATTTGTTAAACCAAATGGTATGATTGTAAACTAATAATGTCCATATCTTGTTCTGAAAGCAATTTTATGAATGTCCTCTTCGTGCAGTTTCAATTGATGGTAACTAGATCATAAATCTATCTTTGAAAAGAATCGAGCTCCTTGAAGTTGATCGAATAGATCATCGATTCTTGGTAATGGGTACCGATTTTTAGTTGCGACTTTATTCAATTCTTTGTAGTCAATACACATGCGCATCGATCCATCTTTCTTCTTGATGAATAATACAAGCGCTCCCCATGGCGATGAGCTAGGTTGTATGAAACATATTTCCAATGATTCATCCACTTGCTTCTTCAGTTCCAGCATCTCCGTTGGCGCTATTCGAGAGGGTGCTTTGGCAATTGGCGTAGTTCCTGGTATTAGGTGAATTCTAAATTCAAGCTCGCAATTAGGCGGCAGTCCAGGTAACTCTTCTGGGAAAATATCAGAAAAATCTGATACTAAGGAAATATCCTTTAATCATTTTCCTTTAGTACTAATGATCATAGAGATCATATATACTATTCCTCTTTTTCGTGCATAGCTTGCAGCTTTTATCACAGAGATGAATTTTGTTGATTTTTTCGGTATGTCTCCCTGGATTATGATCCTTACTCCTGTTGGCGTAGAATCTCAACAGAATTTTGATCACACAAGATTTGCGCATGATTGGCCACTAACCAATCCATTCCTAATACAATATAGAATCCAGCTAGATTAATTGGTAGTAGGTTGGCTGTGAACTTATGTCCTAATAATTCTATCTTTCCTTTCTGAAGTATTTCGCGTATGTTGATAGAATTTCCATTTGCTGTTTCTACCGTATAGGTTTGGCAAAGTTTAGTTAAGGGTTGAATGAGTAATTGATAGAAAGCGGTATTTAAAAAACTTTAGTTTGCACCAGAGTCAAATAATACTTTAGCGTAGACCTCAAGAACAAGAAATATACCGGTGATCACATCGGGGATCATTTCTGCTACTTGTGCTGTCAGTATAAAAGCTCGTGCATTATTCTTGGGTCCTTCGGTTGCTTTTGCTTTGTTGTTAGGTGGTGCTGCTACTTTTGGGCAGTATGCACGGATATAGCCTGCCTCTCCGCAGTTGAAGCATACGTCAGCTTTAGTTTTTCTTCTACACTCTTATTCTCTATGTCCATGTGTTTTGCAAAAGTTGCAGTACTTAGCACATCTTCCTGAATGCTTCCTTTTACATAATCTACATAAAGGTGGTGAATATGACGGACCTGCTCCTCTCCTTCGGTAGGAATTACTAGAACGTAGTTCTTGGGTAATCTTTTGGGCTAAATCCTTTTTCTGATTCTCTTCTCGTGTGCGAATCAGTCCATCTGTCACGGTATTAGCTAGCTTAACTGCCTCTTCAATAGTCTGTGGTCTAGCTGCCTTGACCATGTCTCGGATTTCACTGACTAAACCCTAGATATAATGAGAAATCAAAACCGGTTCTTGCGAAGCTAGGGCTAGTACTATCCTTACATATTCAAAGAATTTGGTAGTAAATTCGCAACAATTTACACCAACTATCTTATGGTTTAGGAATTTATTAGCTATCTGTCACGCCCCGACCGCGTATAACATGCAACCGCGGCGGAAACGCCAGGGAGTGTTGGGACATAATTAATTGTTTCACAACTATGGCATACAAAGTTATATTTTATTTAATTAAACATGAGTGTTACATCGTTTCAAAACAGGAAATAAAGTGTTTATAACATAATTAAACTAGTCTATCTTCGTTTTATGTCTCTAAGGCACATGTCCGCCCTAGTATCACATTCATCATCCTAAGCGACAGCTCCTGAAAACACATGTGAAAGTAGGTACGTCAGCATAAAAATGCCTGTGAGATACATCGGTTTTGTGGAAATGGGATTCATGACTTGAGTTTAAAGAAAACGTTTAATAACAGTCAGTCATGAACCTTGTAAATTGTTTTGTCTTGTAAATCATTTGAAAAACGATAAAACCAGATGATATGTATAGATGAATGTAAGGTTAAACGAATAACCAAGTAAAATGAGTTGAATAAGATAAGTTGTTGGTAAAAATAATGTCTTGTGAAGAATATGTTATTTGTGTAAAATGTAATATGTCTAAACTGAAATGATTTAGATAACGCAACGATATGTAATATTTTACAAACACTTATATATAGGAAGTACCAGCGGCGTATCCACCATGTTTGTATCGTATTACACTCGTTTCGTTACTCAAATCGTTTACCCAAACCAACCGCCATGTAAATTGTTCATGTATAAATCAATTGTCAAGTGTTATTGTGTAAACCATATCGAAATGTCTATGTTCAATGTAAACCACCAAATATGTATATCAATGTCAAAATGTTTACGTTTAATGTAGATCATGTAATGTGTACGAAAAATATATCATGTATGGTAAGTGAAATGTATCAACTAAACCATATGTAAAATGCACAAAAACAAGGTATTGAAGTAAAACATGGTTTAAAGCAATGTTATGTTTTGTGGAACAAATGCATGCTATACTGATACAAACATTTATGCGGTATTATGAAAATGCATACATCCAAGTCTTGAGACTGTGGCGATAAACCCTTAAACAGATTAAAGGTTTATCTAAGTTATGTGTATCGAATTCGGTCATTCCTTTCATCCAAACCAACCCAGGATGTCCGGAACGGGAGTTGTCAATTCCTATGGTACCACTACCTACTAACGGGCGGCATGATCGGTGTTAATGAATGTACATCGTATAATTTAAACAAACCAAATGTCATACCAAAATGTAGGCATGTGATGAATAATTGTACTAAGTACGCACACAATGGGCATACATAGCATAAAATGTAGTGAAAAATGATGTACTAAGTACGCACACAATGGGCATACATAGCATAAAAGTCATGTAAATCAATGTGCTAGCATGCTCAGTCAACATACATAGCAGAAAAGGTAGTGTAAAACAATGTGCTTAATATGCTAAGTAAACATATGTAGCAGAATAATGTATTGTAAATCATGTACTAATCAGTGTACTAAAGAACATAGCAAGTATATGATGTGAAAACAGGAAAGCATGAAAGTAACAAGTAGGCACATGTGTTTCACCCTAAAACAGTTTGGAAAACAGTAAAAGAGAGGTTCAATGTCTCACCTGAGATTGCTTTGAAGTTCTTGTACAACAACGAAATAATGCAAGAGACCACGGATATCAAACGGCACCTAATAGGTAGCTATATTAATATACCGGACCAAAATCGGAAGGATCGGATAGTATGCGGGTTCGTAAACCAAACGAGTATGGAGACTCGTGTAATATGGTTTAACAAAGCCTTTATACTAAAATGAAACCTAACCTAAGTGCTTACGACCCATTACGACCCGTTTAGGTAGATTATGCTACCTTAACGCGTCGTTCGCGTAAAACGCGTTTGGAACGCCTAACGTCGTGACCATAAGGTATAACCTCGGAAGGTTATTCCCTATACAACTATGGTCACCTAATGTGTTTGGTCGGATCCTAAAGATCGACCAAATGGGTCGGGTTCGAAAGTATAAGCGATTGTTTAGATCGCTTTACCTTACGACCCTATATAAGCACTATACTAAAAGTGACGAGCTAAGCATGTTAGAACATGCTTAACTAAGTTTAGAAAACAGGTTTGGTATCAAAACAAACGGTTTTGATACCCACAAGTAGTTTGGTTACAAAATACACAAGAATGCGCATTTTGGCCGAAACTACGACTCGTCACTGAGCCTAGATAACGTGGTAATCAGTAGGTATAGTCACTACGGACTATAACCATCGTGATCACGCTCACGTTATGAAGTTCCAACGAACTTCGTGTTGACCATAAGCTGGTCAACGCGGAAAGTCAAACAAAGTTTGACTTTAGCACTAGAAAGCGATTAAAAGAACGAAAGAACACTTACGAAGGGTCCCCGAAAGCTAAACTTGACCCAGGAGCTCAGGTATGAAGCAATAGCATCAACTTAGAGCTCTTTGATCAGTTTTGTGGGTTTTAACAAATAGGGGGGGGTATTTATAGGAAAAGCAAAACCGTTAGGATCGTTTCTTGAATTTCGTGCCATGATCTCGATCGTACACTTGTCAAGATGTTGTGGTAGCTTATTATGACCTTAACCCCAAAGATGGTGAAGGGGAATTGCCCTTTGGAGTGATTGAAAGGCAAAACTCAGGCGGGCCGCCTGGCCATGTTTGATCAGCACAAAGTTTCAGAAATGACAGTTTTAGTCCCTGTTGCATATTTAAGCCATTTCCGACACTTCTAAGGCCCGTAAAGCCAACTTTAAGGCCCTAATATGATGCCTAAACATTGTGGACATGAAACATGCTCAAAAATATGCCGGATGTTGGTTCGTTTGGCCGTACGATCGCGATGTTCGGTTAATTACGACGGAATGCGCATAAGTGCGAAAAATGATCCAAATGACGCGACGAATGGACTTTTGACAAGCCAAACATTAAAACATAATATTATAATGCTTACATAAATTTTTGGATGTACAGATGTATTCAGAACGTAAGTTATGCGCGAAAGTGCAAACTTGTGCACTTTTTGACACTTTTAGCCCCTGAATGATCCAAAAGTTTGTTTTAGCATACCAAACCCCTCAAAGCCTATTTCTAAGCTATGTAAAGGATATTTATGGTATGTTTAACTTATGGACATGTTCCGGAATGTTTGTTACAGTTCAAATTGGCATAATTTCGCAGTTTGTCAAGTTTAGTCCCTGTAAGCGAATTAACTTGTTTTTGCCATACCAAAGCCTTCAAAACTTATTTCTAAGTTATGTAAAGGTTATTTAAGGTATGTTGAGTATATGTTGATGTTCCGGAGTATTTGTCGCATTAAACCGAGTACGTTTACGCACCAGTTTGCGTATAATTCTCTAGAAAGCGATGTAGAGTTTAAAATCGAACAAAAGTCAAAACATGAAAAATGTAAAACACAACCAAACAAACATTGGGATCAAATAACATTGTTTTATTGATAATTGAACTGTTCATAATGATTTCGAGCACAAATGTTACAGTCTCCCCTACTTGTGGAAATTTCATCCCGAAATTTATTTAGAGGAAACTCGTGGAAAAAGATGCGGATATTTTACCTTCATTTGATCTTCGCGTTCCCAAGTAAACTCGGGTCCACGTTTAGATTCCCAGCGAACCTTGACCAAAGGGATGCGCTTGCGTTTAAGCCACTTGACTTCACGTTCCATGATTTCTACCGGTTTCTCAACAAATTTCAGTGTTTTATCAACACGAATTTCGTCAAGCGGTATGTGGAGGTTCTCATCAGCTAAACACCTCTTGAGATTGGACACATGAAAGGTTGGATGAACATTTCCAAGTTCAGGAGGTAACTCAAGTCTTTAGGCTACCTTACCGATTCTTTCGATGATCTTGAATGGTCCAACGTATCTAGGTGCAAGTTTTCCTTTCTTTCCGAATCTGATCACACCTTTCCAAGGTGAGACCTTAAGTAATACTCGATCACCGACTTGAAAATCCAAGGGCTTGCATTTTAGATCCGCGTAACTCTTTTGACGGCTTCTAGCTGTCTGAAGGTTATCACGAACTTTCTTTACCTTATCTGTTGTCTCTAAAATGAGGGCAGGTCCAGTAAGTTGAGCCTCGCCAATCTCATTCCAGCAGACGGGTGAACGACATTTTCGACCATAGAGAGCCTCGAAAGGGGCCATGTTGATGCTGGAGTGATAACTGTTGTTGTAGGAGAATTCAATTAATGGAAGATGTGAATCCCAACTACCACCAAAATCGATCACACAAACTCTAAGCATATCCTCCAGTGTCTGGATTGTTCTTTCAGATTGACCATCCGTTTGCGGATGATAAGTTGTGCTCAGATTAAGTTGGGACCCCATAGCAGATTGCATGGTTCTCCAAAAATGAGAAGTGAAACGAGCATCTCTGTCAGAAATGATGTTCAAAGGAACACCATGTCGAGCTACAATTTCATCCACGTAGATTTGAGCAAGTTTGTCAGCCGAAAAATACTCACGGATTGGCAAGAAATGCGCTGATTTAGTAAGACGATCAACAACTACCCAGATGGCATCGTGACCTTTCTTTGTGCGCGGAAGTTTAGTAATGAGAACCATAGTAATGTTTTCCCATTTCCAAACTGGGATCTCTGGTTGCTCCAACAAACCAGAAGGACGCTGATGTTCAGCCTTAACCTTAAGACAAGTAAGGCATTTTGATACATATAAGGCAATGTCTTTCTTCATACCAGGCCACCAATACTAAATACGAAGATCCTTATACATCTTATCTGAGCCAGGAGGAATAGAATAGCGGGACTTATGGGCTTCATCCATAAGCAAGGTACGAAGATTATCTTGGCTCGGGACCCACAAACGGTCCATGAAGTAATATGATCCATTGTCCTTTAGTTCCAGAGCAGGTGTTATGTGATAAGGAAACTCCTTATCCATCAAACCTTGTGAAACACAAGCTTGCTGAGCCTGAGAAATACGGGCTTGGATATCAGTTTGCGCTTGAATAACAGATTGGACACGAACACAATGAAGCTTAGTTCGTTCCTTGCGACTTAAAGCATCGGCTACTACGTTCGCCTTACCA
Source organism: Helianthus annuus (assembly GCF_002127325.2). Classification (NCBI taxonomy): domain Eukaryota; kingdom Viridiplantae; phylum Streptophyta; class Magnoliopsida; order Asterales; family Asteraceae; genus Helianthus; species Helianthus annuus. The sequence continues at coordinate 20,000,329 of NC_035446.2, forward strand.
GGATGGTAGCGAATTTCGCAGTTATAGTCGTTTAGAAGTTCAACCCAACGTCGTTGCCTCATGTTGAGCTCTTTTTGATTGAAGATATGCTGAAGACTTTTGTGGTCCGTGAAAACCACACATTTTGTACCGTACAAATAGTGTCTCCAAATCTTAAGAACGAAGACAACTGCACCCAACTCAAGATCATGAGTGGTGTAGTTCTTCTCATGTATCTTCAATTGCCTTGACGCGTATGCTATGACTTTGCTTCTTTGCATCAGGACGCACCCAAGACCTAATTTAGATGCGTCGCAATAAACGACGAAATCATCATTGCCCTCGGGCAAAATTAGAACAGGCGCGTCGCAAAGTTTTTGTTTCAAAGTCAGAAACGCTTCCTCTTGTTTGAATCCCCAATCAAAGGGTTTGTTCTTCTGAATTAGAGCAGTTAGAGGAACTGCAATCTTTGAGAAGTTTTCTATGAAGCGGCGATAATATCCCGCTAGACCAAGAAAAGAACGAACTTCAGTAGGAGTAGTAGGTGTATCCCAATCTTTAATCGCACTGATCTTGGAGGGATCTACATGAATACCTTGTTTGTTGACAATGTGTCCTAAGAATTGAACATCTTTAAGCCAGAATTCACACTTGGAGAATTTGGCGAAAAGTTGCTCTTTCTTTAGGAGTTCCAAAGTAAGACGAAGATGTTGCTCATGATCAGCTCGTGTCTTAGAATATATCAAGATGTCATCAATGAAAACGATGATGAACTTATCCAAATAAGGCTTGCAGACCCTATTCATCAAGTCCATGAAAACAGCAGGAGCATTAGTCAAACCGAATGGCATGACTGTGAACTCATAATGTCCATAGCGAGTGCGGAACGCTGTCTTGGGAATATCTTCTTCATGCACACGGAGTTGATGATATCCAGATCGCAGATCAATCTTTGAAAAATAAGAAGCGCCTTGCAATTGATCAAAGAGATCATCGATGCGAGGTAGGGGATATCGATTCTTGATGGTAAGCTTGTTAAGCTAACGATAATCGATACACATCCTAAAAGATCCATCCTTCTTCTTGACAAAAAGAACGGGAGCACCCCAAGGTGAAAAGCTAGGACGGATAAAACCTTTGTCAGAGAGTTCCTGAAGCTGCTTAGACAATTCTTGCATCTCCGACGGTGCAAGACGATAGGGAGCTCTGGCAATGGGATTTGCACCAGGTACGAGATCAATACGGAACTCGACTTGGCGTGCTGGAGGTAGACCAGGTAAATCTTCAGGGAATACTTCAGAGTAATCCCGAACAACAGGAATATCTTGAATAGATTTACCTTTGCCCTTATCTGCTACCACATGTGCCAAAAAGGCCACATAGTTCTTCCGTAGATACTTCCGAGCTTTAAAACAAGACATGAGTTTGAGACCACCAGCAGGTTTCTCACCACGAACCTGTAGGATCTCACCCGACGAAAGCGGCATGCGAATGATCTTCTCAAAACAAACTATCTCTGCGCGATACTTGGCTAACCAATCCATACCCACAATAACGTCGAAGCTTCCAAGTTGCATAGGCGTGAGGTCAATAGGAAAAAGATGGTTGTTAAGGTTCAACTGGCAGTTGCGGAGAACAGAATCAAGAACAATGGGTTCACCGCTCGCCACTTCTACTATCAATGGTTTACCTAGTTTCGTTCTAGACACTCGAAGCAATGGTTCAAAAGATAACGACACAAAACTCTTATCGGCACCCGAATCAAAAAGAACAGATGCTGGCTGATTATTAATAAAGAACGTACCGTTCACCACATTATCATCTGCTTGTGCCTCTTGTGCGTTCATGTTGAAGACTCGACCTCGAGCCTGGGCCTGATTCTGGTTTGCATTCTGGTTCTGGTTGGCTAGCCTTGGGCACTGATTTCTGTAATGGGTCAGATCCCCAAAGTTATAACAAGCACCTGGTGGGTAGTGTGGTCGTGCAGCTTGACCCTGTTGCTGAGCAAGAGGCTGAGCTTGGTTCTGGTTAGCAGGAATGCGGCAGGTGGTAGCAAGATGACCATTTCTTCCACAGTTGGTGCATTGACGACACTGAACCTGTGGTGGGTGATGGCTGTTACACCTGTTGCACATAGGTGCATTGCCAAGATAAGGCTTCTTGGCTAGAGGTTGTGTGGGTTGGTTGGGAGCTGCCTGGTTAGCTTGGGCAGTGACAGCATAGTTTTGGGAAGCCTTACGCTTCCTTGCTCTTTTGGATGAACCAGAATCCTTTCCATTTTTGTTTTGACCTTTCTTGCTATCTTCCTTGTCAGACGACTGTTTCTTGCCCTTGTCACCCTTCCTGTGTAATTTATTCTTCCGAATCTGCGACTCAGTCAATGTCGCTGATAACTCGATCGCCTGACGGAGTGTGGTAGGGTTACTACCAGTAAGGATGTCTTGTACCGAGTCAGGCAGGCCGTCGATGTACCTTTCGATAGCCTTGTCGAGTGGGGCAACCATAGTCGGGCAAAACAGACTCAACTCCTCAAACCTATCAGTATATGCCCAGTGCTCGCCACTATCTTGTTTCAAATTATCAAACTCTTTCTCCAACGCTCGTTGCTCATGGCGAGGACAAAATTCCCTCATCATAAGAGCTCTGAGTTCAGCCCATGTCTGTGCTAGAGCAACTTTTGCACCACGGTCTCTCATTACCCCATTCCACCATGTAAGAGCCCTCTTCTGAAACACGCTCGAAGAAAACTCGACTTTGCGATTATCCGGACACTGAACGTGGCGAAAAGTATTCTCAATGCTAACGAACCATTGAAGAAGCCCAGTTGCTCCCTCAGAACCACTAAACTTGGGTGGTTTAGCCGAGTTAAAATTCTTGAAATTACATGGAGCATTGTTGTTGTTGTTGGCTTGGTTCCATTGAGCAAAGAAATTTGGGAATTGGGCAGCCATCTGCTGTGCAATAATTTCTGCCAGCTCGGCAGTAGCTATCTGGTTTTCGCGTCGAGGAGGCATTCTAAAAGAGGAAAAACATGAAAGTAAACGAGTGAGATGATTGAATGAAGAGAATGAGATGAAACAAAATCAGCAAAAGCAAAGATGGTGGTTACGCATCGCAAAGCAAACAAGCGACACGAAATGTCTAGTCAAAGTAGATGGGTCAAAAATAATGTATCGCGAAGACATGTTCGCCTATAAGTGAACACTCACCCCAAGAGTTCCCAGGTAAGAGTGACTGGTCCGATTATGTGGATTTGTACGAACACTCTAGCTTTAGACAGAAAACTCAGGGTACAGGCATTCACTCTTCCAGTTCGCACGTGTTCACACTATTAAAACCCGAAAACCTTGACGAGATTTTTGAAAATCCAAAGGGGTTCAAAACCTTATAACAGAGGGTTCAAAACCTAGTAATCAATCATCCTCGAACAGACGATTAATTTTCAAAGCGGATTCGGAATCGAAGTTCCCGTTGTGGTTATCACCTAAGGATAGGTGAAGTGCATGTTTTAAAATCTAAACACAAGATAACTTGTGTTAGGGTCCTAGAAAGTTATAGTCTAGGTCAAAGCATTACTAATAACCTAATTCCCTATAACCATTGGCTCTGATACCAACTCTTCTGTCACACCCCGACCACGTATAACATGCAACCGCGGCGGAAACGCCGGGGAGTGTTGGGACAGAATTAATTGTTTCACAACTATGGCATACATAGTTATATTTTATTTAATTAAACACGAGTGTTACATCGTTTCAAAACAGGAAATAAAGTGTTTATAACATAATTAAACTAGTCTATCTTCGTTTTATGTCTCTAAGGCACAGGTCCGCCCTAGTATCACATTCATCATCCTAAGCGACAGCTCCTGAAAACACATGTGAAAGTAGGTACGTCAGCATAAAAATGTCTGTGAGATACATCGGTTTTGTGGAAATGGGATTCATGACTTGAGTTTAAAGAAAACGTTTAATAACAGTCAGTCATGAACCTTGTAAATTGTTTTGTCTTGTAAATCATTTGAAAAACGATAAAACCAGATGATATGTATAGATGAATGTAAGGTTAAACGAATAACCAAGTAAAATGAGTTGAATAAGATAAGTTGTTGGTAAAAATAATTTCTTGTGAAGAATATGTTATTTGTGTAAAATGTAATATGTCTAAACTGAAATGATTTAGATAGCGCAACGATATGTAATATTTTACAAACACTTATATATAGGAAGTACCAGTGGCGTATCCACCATGTTTGTATCGTATTACACTCGTTTCGTTACTCAAATCGTTTACCCAAACCAACCGCCATGTAAATTGTTCATGTATAAATCAATTGTCAAGTGTTATTGTGTAAACCATATCGAAATGTCTATGTTCAATGTAAACCACCAAATATGTATATCAATGTCAAAATGTTTACGTTTAATGTAGATCATGTAATGTGTACCCAAAGTATATCATGTATGGTAAGTGAAATGTATCAACTAAACCATATGTAAAATGCACAAAAACAAGGTTTTGAAGTAAAACATGGTTTAAATCAACGTTATGTTTTGTGGAACAAATGCATGCTATACTGATACAAACATTTATGCGGTATTGTGAAAATGCATACATCCAAGCCTTGAGACTGTGGCGATAAACCCTTAAACAAATTAAAGGTTTATCTAAGTTATGTGTATCAAATTCGGTCATTCCTTTCATCCAAACCAACCCAGGATGTCCGGAACGGAAGTTGTCAATTCCTATGGTACCACTACCTACTAACGGGCGGCATGATCGGTGTTAATGAATGTACATTGTATAATTTAAACAAACCAAATGTCATACTAAGTACGCACACAATGGGCATACATAGCATAAAATGTAGTGTAAAATGATGTACTAAGTACGCACACAATGGGCATACATAGCATAAAAGTCATGTAAATCAATGTGCTAGCATGCTCAGTCAACATACATAGCAGAAAAGGTAGTGTAAAACAATGTGCTTAATATGCTAAGTAAACATATGTAGCAGAATAATGTATTGTAAATCATGTACTAATCAGTGTACTAGAGAACATAGCAAGTATATGATGTGAAAACAGGAAAGCATGAAAGTAACAAGTAGGCACATGTGTTTCACCCCAAAACAGTTTGGAAAACAGTAAAAGAGGGGTTCAATGTACTCACCTGAGATTGCTTTGAAGTTCTTGTACAACAACGAAATAATGCTAGAGATCACGGATATCAAACGGCACCTAATAGGTAGCTATATTAATATACCGAACCAAAATCGGAAGGATCGGATAGTATGCGGGTTCGTAAACCAAACGAATATGGAGACTCGTGTAATATGGTTTAACAAAGCCTTTATACTAAAATGAAACCTAACCTAAGTGCTTACGACCCATTACGACCCGTTTAGGTAGCTTATGCTACCTTAACGCGTCGTTCGCGTAAAACGCGTTTGGAACGCCTAACGTCGTGACCATAAGGTATAACCTCGGAAGGTTATTCCCTATACAACTATGGTCACCTAATGTGTTTGGTCGGATCCTAAAGATCGACCAAATGGGTCGGGTTCAAAAGTATAAGCGATTGTTTAGATCGCTTTACCTTACGACCCTATATAAGCACTATACTAAAAGTGACGAGCTAAGCATGTTAGAACATGCTTAACTAAGTTTAGAAAACAGGTTTGGTATCAAAACAAACGGTTTTGATACCCACGAGTAGTTTGGTTACAAAATACACAAGAATGCGCATTTTGGCCGAAACTACGACTCGTCACTGAGCCTAGATAACGAGGTAATCAGTAGGTATAGTCACTACGGACTATAACCATCGTGATCACGCTCACGTTATGAAGTTCCAACGAACTTCGTGTTGACCATAAGCTGGTCAACGTGGAAAGTCAAACAAAGTTTGACTTTAGCACTAGAAAGCGATTAAAAGAACGAAAGAACACTTACGAAGGGTCCCCGAAAGCTAAACTTGATCCAGGAGCTCAGGTATGAAGCAATAGCATCAAGTTAGAGCTCTTTGATCAGTTTTGTGGGTTTTAACACAAATGGGGGGGTATTTATAGGAAAAGCAAAACCGTTAAGATCGTTTCTTGAATTTCGTGCCATGATCTCGATCGTACACTTGTCAAGATGTTGTGGTAGCTTATTATGACCTTAACCCCAAAGATGGTGAAGGGGCATTGCCCTTTGGAGTGATTGAAAGGCCAAATTTAGCCAAAAAACGAGTTTCTGCATCTGCAGGGCTCACGCGGCCCGCGTCACCATATAGGCAAAACTCAGGCAGGCCGCCTGGCCGCGTCACCATATAGGCAAAACTCAGGCAGGCCGCCTGGCCATGTCTGATCAGCACAAAGTTTCAGAAATGATAGTTTTAGTCCCTGTTGCATATTTAAGCCATTTCCGACACTTCTAAGGCCCGTAAAGCCAACTTTAAGGCCCTAAGATGATGCCTAAACATTGTGGACATGAAACATGCTCAAAAATATGCCGGATGTTGGTTCGTTTGGCCGTACGATCGCGATGTTCGGTTAATTACGACGGAATGCGCATAAGTGCGAAAAATGATCCAAATGACGCGACGAATGGATTTTTGACAAGCCAAACATTAAAACATAATATTATAATGCTTACATAAATTTTTGGATGTCCGGATGTATTCAGAACGTAAGTTATGGGCGAAAGTGCAAACTTGTGCACTTTTTGACACTTTTAGCCCCTGAATGATCCAAAAGTTTGTTTTAGCATACCAAACCCCTCAAAGCCTATTTCTAAGCTATGTAAAGGATATTTATGGTATGTTTAACTTATGGACATGTTCCAGAATGTTTGTTACAGTTCAAATTGGCATACTTTCGTAGTTTGTCAAGTTTAGTCCCTGTAAGCGAATTAACTTGTTTTTGCCATACCAAAGCCTTCAAAACTTATTTATAAGTTATGTAAAGGTTATTTAAGGTATGTTGAGTATATGTTGATGTTTCGGAGTATTTGTCGCAACAAAAGTCAAAACATGAAAAATGTAAAACACAACCAAACAAACATTGGGATCAAATAACATTGTTTTATTGATAATTGAACTGTTCACCATGAATTCGAGCACAAATGTTACACTATCTGTTCCTTTTCATGTGGAGGACAAAATTTTCTTTGAGTCATTTCCTTAAATTCCTTGCACTCCATGGCATAAACCATGTGACTTCCTTTTTATTGAAGAATGTTATTCCACATTCTAATGCTTCATTTTTGAAAAGATTAAAAGCATACATTACCTTATCCTCTTTAGCACACATGCTAGTTTTCAGAATAGCTTCAGTCTTCCCTAACCAGCGCAATGCTGCAATGGCTCCTTCATTACTAGAGAATTCAATCGGCTAACATGACAAGAATTTTTTATAAGAACAACCATAAGCTATGGCTTTCTTTCGTTGGGGAAATGAAGCTTTGACAACAATACCATTGTCTACATTGACACTATGATTAGATTCAGTGTGGCGAGTGCGCTTACTGCCTATAGTAGTATTATTGTTTAGAGACATAGGATTTTTAATAGCTTCAATAATTAGGGGTATGGCATCAGCTATTCCTTGAGGTACTATATTTTCTATAGCACTTTTATCCAGTTGATATCCGTTATTAGCATGAATTTCTTGATTATGTGACACTTCATTCGACATTTGAATTACAAACATTTTAGGTATTAATATCACAGAATAATTTAATCAAAACAAATATTCAAAGCACAGTTTATCAAAATCGTCGAACATTGAGACGTTTACTCTTTATATATATTGCATCTCTAATACATACAAACCATAATCATATATGTCGGTATATTTTAGTTTTAGCTATATATATATATATATATATATATATATATATATATATATATATGGTAAGGTTCATTTGAGAACAACCCTTATTGCAAAAACTGCGAGAACCAATGTGAACACAAAAAGTTACCTAAAAAATCCAAAAAACACACAAATTTTTTTAATATTTTTCTAATAAAAATCGATATATTTCGTTACCAAAAAGAACTTTTTTTGAGTAACAGTTATGGATGCACGTGTGCATATGTATCATTTATTGGACAAATTCCGTAATATATTGCTAGTAGTAGAAAAATGCACTTTCATTTACATTACAATCCGCAATACACTACTTTTTACATTTCCAATATTAAGAATGCACATGTGCATCATTATGTATAACCATCATATAACGTGTTTAGATACAAAAAGTTTGTGATTTTAAATGATGAAATAGGCCCATATACATGTGTTTTGGTTAGTTATATCTAGTGGTTGATGGTTTGATTATATTTGTGACTTTATGATGTAATATGTCGTTTGGATGGAATAAAGGGTGTTGATGTACATGTAATAAAGTGAAATATTGGTAATAGTAGTGTATTATGGATGGCAGGAGGCAATGGTGTTGTATTATGGATGGTAGGAGGTAATTGTAGTGTATTGTGGATGGTATGATAGATGAAAGGGAAAGTGTATTCAAAGTGGTGTACCAAAACACGATATAACTCGTGTTCATACATATAGATGCACATGTGCATTTCTAGTGTTGTTAATGTTATAGCAAGTTCATACATATAGATGCACATGTGCATTTCTAATATTCTTAATGTGAAAAGTAGTGTATTATGAATGATAGTGTAAATGAAAGTGCAATTGTCTGATATTAGTAATGTATTACGGAATTTGTCAAAGAAATGATACATATGCACATGTGCATGGATAATTGTTACTCGATTTTTTTTGTGACGAAATATAGCGATTTTTTCATAAAAAATAGTAAAAAAAAATTGAGTGTTTTTTTATTTTTTTAGGTACTTTTTGGTTATGTTCACACTTGGTTCTCGCGATTCTCGCAATAAAGGGTGGTTCTTAACGGATCCTTCTCCTATATATATACATACATATATATATATATATATATATATATATATATATATATATATATATATATATGTAGGTACGGGATCAGGAGAAAACGCCCTTAAGTGTGAGAACGGTGAGAACGCATCCTGATGGAACACGTCAGGGTCTGAGGGGTTTTTTTGTCTTTTCAATATTACTTTTTCCCGATTTCATGCGTCACATGCTGTTTCATTTTTGGCGTCTAAGATAATTTTGGCGTTAAATAGATTCATTAATTACTTGGCATTTTGCTGTTTTTTGGATCTGTCTCGTTGAATTAATTCTTTTGGTGTCACATAGTTAATTTTTTGGGCGTTATGGTGTTTCGCAGGTCACTTTTTTGGCGTTCGTGGTGTTTGTTAATAATTGATTACCATTGATTAATATTTTATAAGATTACAATAATACGAAATTAAAATAAACTAATAGTCTTTCTGGATGGGATTACATCAGAGTTGTACCCATCACTTTGTTCCTCACTTTCTTCAGATTCATCATTGAAGGGGTATGGTCCCAAAAAGCCCGCGCAAGTGCATAGGACCATACCCTAACTTCATTCTAAAGAGCATCTTAAGTAAAACCTTGCACGGCTGTGCAATGGTTCTAAACAAGAATGGGGAAAGAGAAGTCTTCTATAACTCTGCGCCAGAGGAGAAGAGAGAAACATTCAACTAACACCCTTTTTATATTTTGTAGTGATCACCGGAGGGTAGTCACGGAGAGAACCCCCATTCTCCCCGTGGCGAGTCTAACAGCTTTCTGTTTTGCAGTGATCACCAGAGAAGAAAACTAGCCAAAACCCCGAATCGACGAGAGGATTAACCCTTTTTATGTAGAGACTAAACCCCTGATCTGATTGACTCCGGTCCAATTTGATCACTGTTTCTTCATTGGCGCCCACCGATTCTTCAATATTCGTTTTCATCTTCTCGCTTGATTCATTTCTTCTCTTCTGTTTTCCATGGCAGAAGCTCTAACAAATTACCTACTAAGTCCTCGATCTGAGAACAGGGACACTCCGGCTCATGCTTCTCAGGTCGACGGAATCGTAGGAAAATCGATTAGCAATGGCGATATTCGTCATAAGGAACACAATCATGTTACCCCCGAAGCCAAATCTGGAACTCAGAATAGTCCAGATCTACTTCCAGAAGAAACTCCAGTTTACTGGTTTACCAAATTCCAAAGTGCCATAAATAAAAACTTTGCACAAAAACTTGCTACCCAGGTGCAAGTCACAGACACATCCAGAGGATCTTATTATGATTTGTTGACTCTGCCGACCACAGTCATAGAGGTATACCCTTAGTCCAACACCGGATGCGAATTCCTCCATCTCAGATCAGGATACCAGGAGTCCCAGGCAGAGCACAAATCCCAGAAGAAATCCAACAGTACAGAGTTGGGTCCACATCCATTACAATAGTGGGACACCCAACTCAATGACAAAAAATATCTGAAAACACTCAGTTGTACTGTACAAAACGAGGAGGACAACCACAGCAACCTAAAAAGCAGTACGGAGCAAAAATATATGGTGCAAGGCGGACCATCGCGCAAACAGAACAATAAACGAAGCCACAGTCAACACTGGCGTGAACAACAAGTAATCTTCCCCGTCGTAATAGGGGGTCCTCAAGAAGAACGGTCGGTCATCATAACTGGTATCTTTGGTCATTACCGTACTGATTACATGTTCATTGATCTGGGTAGTTCTATGGATATTATTTACGAACAGTGTTTAAAGCAATTAGACCTAGAGGATAAGGCGCGCATGAAACCAGTCGATTTTCTGTTAACTGGTTTCTTCAATGAAGTCGTCTTTCCACTGGGACAAATCTCCTTTCCTGTAACACTCTCGGATGGGGAACTCTCGCGTACCGTTACAGTCAATTTCATGGTTATGCCAGCTACATCACGACATGATGTACTGTTGGGAAGACGTTCACAAAGGGAGTTTAGCATGATTACATCCATACCACACGCCGCTTGCGGTTTTCTGACAGAAACCGGAGTAGCAATTTTATATTCAAGAAAAGAAGTGATGTATATAGACGACGAGCCACCAGTAAAGGCCGCGAAGCCATCTCCATCTAACGAACCAGAGAAAAGGGTACTCAACAATGAATACCATGAGAAAACCATTCTACTAGGGCACGCCATCTCACCAGCAATGTAACAACCCACACCATCGTGCTTGTTACTCTCGCTACACTCGTTACTATTGGTGCACTGAATGTCTGTTTACTACGTCTGTATCGAGTCTTAGGTCTAGATAGGTTGTACGGAGTCGGAAAACAGAAATTAGGGTTTTAGATGTTAGGTTCGCTCCTAATGACATGGAGGTCATTAGAAGCGAAATCAGATAGATAGTTAATTTCGCTCCAGTGTGTATTGTTGGTAATTTCGCTCCTAGGTGTTTCAGGGTGATTTCGCTCGAAGTTCACACATGGGGTTTCACTCCTGTTGTCTGTAGCGAAATCAGAACACTATAAATACCTTGATGTGTGATTTCATTTGTAGATCTGTTGGAGCGAAATCTAAGCTGAGGTGCTACTGGATTTTTGTCAGAATACATTGTAAAAGCATGGATTTCGGTAATATAAAGAGGAAATTAAGAGGAAAAGTTGTTGTTACTTTGTTTACACTAATTCCACCTTTGTACACAAAGATGAACTGCCTTAACTGACTATTTAGGGTCATACAGCGGTCCAACAAGTGGTATCAGAGCTCAGGACGAGGAGTTCATACTACTACAGCTTGATTCTACCTGATTCTCTTACTTCTACTCACTTCTTCTCATACTTTTCTGATTTGAACTGGTTCCTATGGTTGAAATGGACTGAATTTCGAGTATAACGTGTAAAACATAGAATTAATAAACCCTAGAAAGAGTCAGGTTAAAATTCGGCTTAAAAATGGAAAAAACAACCTAATAACCTGATTTCGCTCTTACTGAACATCGAAGGATCCGCTTGAAAGGGTTACTTTCGCTCGAAGACTCACTGGTAGTTTGGAGCGAAATATCTAATTTCGCTCGTAGGCTCATAAATTGCTAATTTCGCTCAGAAGTTACTTTCTGTTTTCGATCCAAATCAGAGATTTTCTGATTTCGCTCGAACCTGTTTGTTGTTTTCGCTCGTAATCAGAATATTTCTGATTTCGCTCAACATTGATTGTTGATTTCACTCGAAATAGCTAATTTCGCTCAAAATCACTGTTTTTCAAAATTTTGAAGATTTTTCTAAGTGTTTGCTGATTTTTCAGGTACATTCAAGATGGATGACATTTTCATGAACCCGTTTAGCGACTTGTATGCATTTACTGGAAATTCGGGAGATGATACATCTACAAGCAACAACAATGAGAACCCTCCAAATGCAAAGAAGAAATTATCGGATGCTTTGGAAGTTGAAAGTGCTTTCGGAACTTACAACAAACCACCGAAGTTGATGGTTATTGAAGAATATAGTCGGTGGGCAAAGAAATTCGAAGATTGGTTGATGGCTTTTCCGTTTCCTAGCTGGAAGAGTCTCAAAAATGGATACGATGCTGGAGGCAAAAAGGGTGAAACTCTATCAACATCTGATGAGATAGAATCGTTTGTTGTTGAGAAAAAGTGTGTTGCATTACTGTTTCAATCTGTTCGTGAAGATATAATCTCTTTGATCGAATACTCTAGTGCAAAAGATCTCTGGTTAAAGTTGAAAGACAAATGTTTAGGAAGTGCAGAAATAGTGAAAAACAAAATGAAACTACTTAAAAAGGAGTTTGATTTGTTTGGGTGTTTAAAGAATGAGTCAGTCTGTAAAATGAATGAGAGGTTTGGGCATTTAAAGCTAGAACTAGCGAGACATGATATTACTTATCCTAAAGATGAACTAGTTGACAAATTGTTCGATTCATTGCCAGATGAAATGGATTGGCAGTACTATGCGTTGATGCTGAAGAATACGATCAAGCCTGCAGATCTTACTGTGGATTTGTTGATTGAGAGACTTGAAAGTCACGAGCTGGAGCTAAAGAAGACACACAAAGTCAATCACTCATCATACCAGCAGAACTTGGATTTGTATTATCCAAAGAGCATGATGCCAAAGAACAATTCTCCCAAAACTACGTTTTCTGCTGAGAATGTATCCACAACAAACAAAGAAAGTCAAAGCAGTGGATATCACAGTGGATATCATGGTGGATCTTCATCAAATTCAAACCAGGCTGATGCAAAGAATCTGTTTCACTGCAACATCGCTGTAGACATGAAGAACGCTCTGAATTTCAATGAGGAGTCGGCAAAGCAACAGATGGTTTTCCTTGCGTCAGTGTTAGAATCCTATGAAAGCCTTGTAGCAGGGAAGATTGGCAACACCAACTTGATGAAAGAAGATTATGATCAAATAGATCCTGAAGAAATGGAACTGATCGACATAAGGTGGTGCATGGCCAGTGCTGTTCGTCGAGCCGTTTCATGGAAATAACCAGCAGGAAGTCAATTGGTGGACCATCTACCAAGTTGGGGTTTGACAAGTCCAAGGTGACATGCTTCAAGTGTAAGCAGAAAGGTCACTTCAAACGTGAATGCAGAAACGCATATGCTGATGAGTCTGAGAACCCGTTCAGGGAAGATTACTACAAGAAGGCGATATATCATCAAAACAAATCGGAGCCGCCAAGAATGAAGCAGATTGAAGAAAACAAAGAGAAATCTAGAGCTCTTGCGGTGATTTATGATGATGAGGGTTATGACTGGAGTGAACTGTTACCGGAGGAAGATGCGGTTGGTTACGCTTTCATGGCAAAGAATGAACCTGTTCCGTGGAAAGACAGCAGAACTGAAAAACAAAAGTATAATTACAGAAGGTTGTTGGCCACAAACAGAATGATCAGAATATCTGGTATTTTTTCGGAAGCAAAAAGAGCAAATAGATGGGATCCAGATAGGGAGTGTTATCTTGACTCATATGGAAACATCGCTATTGACCATAACACTCTTGATTTAGAGGCCATAATCAAAGAGTTAAAAGATGATGATGATTATTGGCAGATTAAATGGTGGGGAACTGGAGATGAGAAGGAGAAAGAAGAGAAAGAGAAGAAGGAGAAAGAAGAGAAAGAGAAGTCAAAGAAGGTTGATACTGGGATCATTGACACTACTCAGGAATTGACTACTGAAAACCTTGGAAAGATGGCTGACAAGGTGCTGGCAGCTAAGGCGATTGAGGTAGATTCTAAATCCGTCTCTGAGTCTAAAAGCCAGGTCAGTTTAAACACGTCAACGACTGAATCAGGTAAGAAAGTCAATGGGGATGTTCATTGCAAAAATTGCATCAAAGAATGCAAATTTTGTAATACGGTCACGTATCTCAACGGTAAGAAGGTTGAAGATCTGACAGCGAAAGTCAGAAACGTTGAGGATCAAATTCTTGATCGTGACAAGATGGTTAAAGCTTCAACTGGACGGATAAAAGAATTAACTAACAAAATTGAAAATGATAAAACTGATCATGAAAGAATTAGACAAGAAAATGAAAAGTTAGTTCTTGAAAACCGTCAAATTACTGAAAAATTTGAGAAGTTGAAAAACACAATGAAAGACAATGATGATCGAAATGGTAAAACTTATAAAGAAAATGTTCAACTAAAAACTGTGCTTAGGTTAAAAGAAGAATCAATCAACCAACAACTGGATGAAATCGCTAAACTGAAACTTAAAGTTCAAGAGGCTGAAATTGAAAATGAGCGAATCCAGTTGAAGCTTAACAGTTACAACTCCGCAAGCTTTGTTCTGCAACACATAGTTCCCAAACCCATCGGGAAGAACAAAGCAGGCTAAGATGTGTACTCAGATGGAACTGGGGTGGGTTTTCATCAAGTTCCACCTCTAATTCTTGAAAATTATACAAAAAAGCAATCTGGGTTGGTTGAAATCGAGGAAGAGAATGAAGTTAAACTTCCTGAGAACATTGATATCACATTTTCTTCTTCATCATCTGATGATAGTGTTCAGACAGAGATTGTTAAGAGCACAGCTGAAAGTGTTTTGATGTCTGATTCAGCTGAAGATGATGGATGTTTTCTGGATAAATACATTCCAAAACAAAAATCCAAAAATAACTTAAATGATGAACCTACTCTTGTCATGTACAAGATGTCAGGATCTGATAAGTTGTTTTCGGATTCAGAGTTTCCAATTGAGAATGTGAATGTGAAAAAGGTAACAAATGTTTTCAAGTTGATTGAAGTTGAATTGTCAGAAGTGAACAGTTTGAGTCAAACAAAGAGACAAATGAACTTTGAAAAATATAAATCATACTACAAGAAACCTGTTGTTCCACCACGTTTTTATAATAACAAAAATTGAAACAATTGGTCGGGTGGTTATCAGGGTGGTAAGAATTATCAAAAGAGAAGTGTTAAAAACAAGAGGTTTGTTGATGTGTTTGTGAACAGTTCGAGTTCACTTGCTGATGAAGAGAAAGAGATTTTTTCAAAATCGAATGAAGAATTCTTTGAGAAAAGAGCTTCATAGTCTCAGTCTGAAGGCACAAGTTGGGTAGTCGACACTCGAACATGCTTCAGATGTAATCAAGTTGGTCACATTGCATGAAAGTGTACCAACGTGAAGCCTAAGACTGAAGCTGTGAAGATTCAAAAGAAGAAAGTTGAGGTGAAGGGTGAAGTACAAATGGTTGTTGAGAAAAAGAGTGAAAAACGACAACATCAAAGTGAAAAATGAACCCGTAAAGAAAGTGGTAACTAAAAATGACAAATTTTACAAACGGGTAGCATTATCTCAACAAGTTTGGAAACCTAAAACTGAGGAAAAGATTTCACCTTCTGAGGATTCAATTCCAATTGATTATGATGCAAACTTTCCAACTTTGAAGGCTGAAAACTTTAAAATTCAAATTGCGAGAGTTAAAAGTACCAAGGTTACACCCAAGACTGATGAGGCTTGGGTGGACACAATGTTTGACTAAGCAGTTTGAATTGCCGGAGCTTCCTTGATCGCGAAGCATGAATCGGCATCTTTATTGAAATGTTTGAATCATTCGTGTGATATGTGCAAGATCTTTCGAGATTAGTCTCACGCTGGATTATGGACAGTGGAGCGTCTCGACATATGACAGGAAAGACTGCATTGTTGTATGATGTGAAGAATATCATTGGAGGTTACGTTGGATTCGCGGGTAATCAAGGAGGAAGGATTATTGGTGAAGGAACGTTATCCAACGGGATTGTGACGTTTGAAAGAGTTAACTACATTGCTGAGCTGGAGAACAATCTGCTGAGTATCTCGCAGATTTGTGACAGGATGTATACCACTCACTTCACTGAAAAAGAAAGTTTGATCTTGAGGCCAGGGTTTGTTATCCCTGAAGAATGGATTATTATGAGGGCACCAAGAGTCAATGATCTGTACGTGTTGGATATGAGCGTAGCTACTACAACCACGGGTCAGGCTCATTGTTTCGTGTCCAGAGCAACTGAAAAAGAATCGAGATTGTGGCACCGGAAGATGGGACATATACATCTTAGAAAAATGAATCATTTGGTTCGTAATGATTTGGTTACAGGAGTTCATGTCAAAGGTTTTCATCTGGAAGGGGAGTGCATTAGTTGTGTTAAAGGCAAGCAGAAGAAAAAGTCACACCCTACAAAGCAAGTCAATTCAGTCTCAAGACCCTTGGAGAGACTTCACATGGATTTGTTTGGTCCGGTGAATGTCAAGAGTATTACGGGAGACAAATATTGTCTTGTGGTTACTGATGATTATTCCAGATTTTCGTGGGTTTCATTTTTAAAGATGAAAGACGAAACGTTTGACAGTTTGATGGCGTTGTTCAAAAGAATTGAGAATCTGTACCAAAGCCGTATCAAAAGAATTCGAAGTGATAATGGTACTGAGTTCAAGAATAGCAAGATGGAAGAATTTTGTGATGAAAGAGGTATTTTGCATGAGTTTAGTGCTCCGTACACTCCGCAGCAGAATGGAGTCGCAGAACGCAAAAACCGGACACTAATCGAGACGGCTAGAACTATGCTCGTAGATTCAAAGTTACCGATTAATTTTTGGGCTGAAGCTGTTTCCGCCGCATGCTATACGCTCAACAGAGTTCTCACTGTCAATAAGTTCAACAAAACATGCTTTGAGTTAATCAATAACCGCAAACCTAATTTGAAGTATCTTGAACCGTTTGGGTCACCCTGTACTGTTCTAGAGCCTTATGGAAAGTTTGGTCCGAAGTGCATTGAGGGTATATTTGTTGGTTATGCAAGTCCTTCACGACGTGTCTTCGTTCCAAGTGAGAAGCGGATTATTGAAGCTGCAAATGTTGAATGTCAAGGCTATACTATGCCGCTACAAAATCCAGGAGATTCATGGTGTTATCATTATGACAAGTTGTGGGATTCGTTTGATATGAGAGAAGAAGAATAAGATTTCTTTGATGAGTTGGATATTTTGCGCGAATACGAGTCACAGCAAAGGTTCCCACCTGAGTATTCGAGGCGACCACGGGAAACTTCAAATGACGATGGTCACAGGAAAATCAATACGAAATGGGTATTTAAGTGTAAGAGAGATGACAGAGGAGTTGTTGTACGGAACAAAGCTCGACTCGTTGTTCAGGGCTTTAGTCAACAGGAGGGGATTGATTTTACAGAAGTCTATGCTCCTGTGGCACGACTAGAGGCAATCAGAATTTTCCTTGCATTTGTGACTTGGAAGAACTTCAAAGTATATCAGCTAGATGTAAAATCGGCGTTTCTTTATGGGAAGGTTAAAGAGGAGGTTTATGTCGGTCAGCCGCAGGGCTTCATCGACCCAATCCACAAAAACAAGGTCTACTTATTTTACAAAGCGTTGTATGATTTACACCAAGCCCCGAGAGCTTGGTACGAGACTTTGTCTCAATAACTACTAGCCAACAGCTTCATACATGGAAAAGTGGATGCCACTCTCTTCACTAAAGAGGTCGACGGACATCTTTTGACAGTTTTGCTTTATGTGGATGATATAATCTTTGGGTCGACGAATGAGAATCTGTGCAAAGATTTCGAACAGGTGATGAAGCAAAAATTCGAAATGTCATCAATGGGGGAGATGAAATTCTTTATGGGTCTACAAGTTGAACAACTACCTGAGGGAATTTTCATTCACCAGACGAAGTACGTTCATGATATTCTAGAGAAATTTGGGATGTCAAGTTCTACTCCAGCTGCTACCCCTCTTGCAACAAATCATGGGATTCACCCAGATCTCACCGGAGACAGGGCTGATGAAATGTTCTATCATTCCATGATAGGTTCTTTGATGTGCCTAACTGCTTTACGTCCTGATATCATGTACCCAGCGTGCCTCGCAGCAAGATATCAATCTAACCCGAGAGCTTCGCATATGATTATTGTGAAGAGGATATTACGCTACCTGAAAGGAACTCCTACATTGGGGTTGTGGTATCCTAGAATAGGCGACTTTATGCTCGAAGGGTATTCTGACTCGGATTTCGGATGCTGCAAAGTCAATTCAAAATAAACAACTACAGGATGCCAGTTCTTTGGACCTAGATTGGTTACCTGGCAGTGTAAGAAACAAACGTCTGTGGCGTTATCTACATGTGAAGCGGAGTACGTTTCTGCTAGCAGTTGCTGCTCTCAGATCCTGTGGATACAGCAACAGATGCACGATTACGGTTGCAGTTTCTTAACACACCTCTTTTTGTTGATAATGAGGCCACTATAAACATAACAAAGAATCCAATACATCAAGCTAAAACTAAACATATAGAAATTCGTCATCACTTTATTCGCGATTGTTTCGAGAAAAAGCTGATACGAATAGAGAAAATCCACACTGACGAACAGAAAGCTGATTTACATACCAAATCTTTTGACAAAACTCGGTTTAAATATCTGTTAAAACTGAACGGTATGAAGCTTCTTTCAGTGTCGGATGGCATTATTGGCGTTGATGAGAGTACTGTTGCGGATGAAGATGTGAAACAATCTGCAATGGTTTGTCGATTTTTTACATGTTTTGGTATTTAGGGGGAGTAGATATATTCAGAAAATACAAAAACAGTAAAAAATGCAAAAATACAAAAACATGATAAAATTTCAAAATCCAAAAACATTAGAAAACTGAAAAAGAGCTTGTATAAAAAGGGAAAATGATAGTACATCGGCTAGACAGTTACAGTATGCTAAAGAATTGAAAAGTTTAAAATGAGTTAAACAGTCTTACTGATGATGTGTCGATAGGTTTTCGCACATTTAGTAGATTTATTCGGGATATAAACCTAAAATTTCAAACTTGCGTAATTCGTGGGGAACACTACTTGGATATATAGGTAACCCCTGAAATCTCGTTTGAAAGGTCCCTTATTCTGAAATACTAGGTTTTTATACTCAGTGATATCTGGGGTATTATTTCGGGACTTCTGCTGAATGGAAGTTCTGACCTAGTCCCCGAATAATACTTTCCGCATTGCTTGAAATATAGCACCACCCTCAGCATAAAAAACGATGAAACATTGTAAAATGCTAATCGTGTGCTGTTGTAACTAAAAGATCCTCTAAAGGGGACACACCGAAAAGTCGAAGCTGTCATCTCTCTGCGTATATGGAAGTATCGACCTGAGCTCTCACGGCCCTCGCAATTTAACCCCTAACAGATATCAGCTGTGGTATACTCACCTGTAAGACTGAATATTTGGGATTCTGGATACGGGAGTATATTCAAGAGGTGGGACACATGAATGAGCTAAGTTCTTAAGACATCTAAATTGTATCCTGAGTAAATTGAAATTTGTGTGAAAATTTAAAATGGATCAGTATATCGACAATCTACGTAAATTGTTTAAATCTGAGTATGAAATGAAGCTTAACGGTACTTGTAATTTGTCTAAAAAGCTGATATGATCCCTGACATGCTCACCAAAATTATGTTTGTAAATAGTTTAATTTCTTTACATTCTGCAATTTAAGTTTCTGTATTTCATTTCTTAGTTTAGAACACTTTATTAAAATCCAAAAAGATTTTATTTCTGCTTTATTTTTGACAAACCAAAGTGGAGAGTTAATCGTTGGATACTCGAAGATTGAAGCAGATGCAGGAGAAGTTCTGAGCTGAAGAATGAGGAGAACTTATCTTATTGAAGTTTTAATTGATGAAAAGTTAAAACAAGTTCATTAATTTGATGCTTGTTATTTTCAGAAAATGTTTGAAAATGTTAACAAAATCAGTCTGTATTGTCAAAAGATCAACCAAGGTCAATAAATTGGACTTGGTAGATTAATTGAGTAATCAGGGTCATTACCTTGGACCTAAATACTTGAGTGGATTTCTAGAACTGATAGACTGTGTGTTTTTGTGAAAAGATAAGTTTGTAATGTTTGATGGTTGAGACACAGGTTATGGACTTCATAATTCCCACGGCATCTAAGTGTTAAAGATTGAACCAGATCAAGGTCTCAGATTCCAGCATACTGAGAGGGGGAGTCTGTGAAAGGGGGAGTCTGGATCAACAGTCAAACGGGAAGCTTGAAGATAGAGCCAGGATAAGATCTGAACATGTGAAGACAGAGTTTTTACGATGAAAAGACAGAGTTGGAGAAATGACCAAGATTGAAGACTCGGAGCCGAAGACTTCGTCAACATCCAAGGGGGAGTCTGTTGGTGCACTGAATGTCTGTTTACTACGTCTGTATTGAGTCTTAGGTCTAGATAGGTTGTACGGAGTCGGAAAACAGAAATTAGGGTTTTAGATGTTAATTTCGCTCCTAATGACATGGAGGTCATTAGAAGCGAAATCAGATAGATAGTTAATTTCGCTCCAGTGTGTATAGTTGGTAATTTCGCTCCTAGGTGTTTCAGGGTGATTTCGCTCGAAGTTCACACATGGGGTTTCGCTCCTGTTGTCTGGAGCGAAATCAGAACACTATAAATACCTTGATGTGTGATTTCATTTGTAGATCTGTTGGAGTGAAATCTAAGCTGAGGTGCTGCCGGATTTTTGTCAGAATACATTGTAAAAGCTTGGATTTCAGTAACATAAAGAGGAAATTAAGAGGAAAAGCCGTTGTTACTTTGTTTACATTGATTCCGCCTTTGTACACAAAGATGAACTGCCTTAACTGACTATTTAGGGTCATACAATGGTCCAACAGTTACACTCGTACGCCTAACACCAAAGATTCAGAAGATAATGTTACTATATCGCTTACAACGTTATTTCATTATTTTCGCATACTTTCACACGCTATATCGCACATCACAACGCATACACTAACGCTAATGATGACATTGCGTGAATAGTTTAGCTGCTCCCCTCGATCGTCGTGATGCAACGCAATCACGCTAACGACGACACCGCCTGAGTACTTAAACGGTTCCCATCGATCATCGTAAAGCGTCACAAATGCTAACGCAAACTCACACGCAACTACTTATGCTATGACATGTCATATAATAATAATAATAATAATAATAATAATAATAATAATAATAATAATAATAATAATAATAATAATAATAATTATAATAATAGTAAATAATAATAATGAAGTTGTTGAAACTATCTATACGCGCACTCAGAAGCACGCGCAACTCAATCTATCGCGCACTTAACACGGCGCTACTTATATCGCTAAGATGCTTAATGTGTCCATAATGCTTAACGCAACAAAACACATCGAACGAAACGAAGTCGGAAAACCAACAGGCACAAGCCGCCCGATCGAACGATCGTTCGATCGAATGGCCATCCGTCCAGATAACCATCCGATCGGATGGCCATACGATCAAACGACCGTCTGACCCCCATAACTTCCCACCGCCTTTCTCCCTCACACCTATAAATACCCCACTTGTCACATCAACTTTTCGTTGATGTGACAACCCATCTGACCAGCACGCTTTCAGGCTCTTTTCTCTCGATTCCTCGCGATTTCGTAAGTATTTCATCGTAAATCTTGTACTTCTATCATCAGCACACACTTTTTCATCATCTTCTCCACCGAATCATACATTTTCACCGTGAAATCACCTGATTTGGGCTGTTTTAGGGTGACATCACCTTGGGTTCTTATGAACATTGAAGTGTGACCTCATCTCATCAAGAACGGTCCAGATCTAAAGGATTTCTACATACTTTTACACAAAACTAAGCTAAATCTAAACACTTTTCTACTGATTCAAACTTTCTTTCAATTCTTTTACACTCTTCTATAAAAAATCGATAGAATCTAAGCTCGTTCAGGCTCTCTACTCATTCTCTAGTGGAGGACCGATCTGAGAATGGATCTCTACCTAAGCGACGACCGATTCAGGGGTTGAACATTAAACTCCGTCAAGAATAGTTGAGTCGGATCGAACGGGGTGATTCCCATCCGATCAGATGAGCTGAACTTGGAGTGGTTCCATTGTTTGACACGTTGGCACACCGTCTCCGTCAAACCGCAAACTTTTCAACTTAACTGATTTTACCAGTTTTCAAACAAACAGTTGCTCGACCGAATAGCCATCTGATTGGACGACCATCCGATCGAATGAATTTTCGACCAGGTGACATGTAATCTCAACACTTTATCAATTTGCAAAACTTCAAGGAATATCAGCTTCCAATCGAATAGCCATCCGATCGGACGACCATCAGATCGAAAGACTATTCGACAAGAAGACTTGATTCTTTGTAACCTTCCACTTAAACGAACTGCCATCCGATAGAACGACCATCTGTCCGGATGACCATCCGATCGAATGACTTTACTTATACTACAACGAAAACCTCAAAAGTTCAACATTTCACAGACACTATTTCCAATCGAATGACCATCCGACCGAATGGTCACCCGTCCGGATGAGTCGTCCGATCGAACCACCATCCGATCCAACATCACATTTGAAGCATTGTTTGCGCGCTATCCAACGACTTATGCTACTGTTCACGGGCTAACTCAGACGCGCTCTCAATCAATCCAATCAAGTTGTGTTTACTTGTTAAACACCTACTGTGAGTATACTTGACCCCTTTTTAACGCTTCGAACACACTTTGGGGTGTAACATACGTTCATACCTAAAGCGCACTTATCAAAACTATTATCACATGCGAATTACTATTGTACATATTTACATGTGATGCTTGATGCATATGTGCTAGGACTTTTACTTGCGACGTCCCACCTTAGCTAGCATCGAGTGTCTTAACTGGTGGTATTCGTTTTGTAGTGTATATGTTGTGTATCTCATTTATGTATGTGGAAATTCACAGCACTGTTATCTACCTTATTTACCATGTCAAACCTGTATACTCGCCAGTACTTTTTGTGTTGACGTCGCTTTAACGTATGTTGCAGGAAAATCGCAGGCCATCTCGAAATCAAGCTAGGAAGTCTAGAAACTCACAATAAATCTAGGTTGTCTGATTTGTATTGTTTGAGAGAACATGAAAATCTATATGACTGTTTACTGATGTATTGTTTGTTAGTATGGGATAATGAACGCTTTAAATATTGTCACTAAATAGTTGTTATGGATTCTCTTGAGCAATCTGATTCGCCTAGTGTCGCGCCTCGATGATTCCGCCATCGGTTCGGGTGTGACAGATTGGTATCAGAGCCATAACTATAGGGAATTAGGTAAGACATGACCTAGTCCGGGTTTTGATGTCTTAGAATTGACCTAGTCTATAGTCTAAGTACTGACAGGTCGTCTCGTGCGAACCAGTAGGATTTGTACGGGCCTACTTTGATATTCTTGTCCGAACTCGCTAAGACTACATTCTTGCGTGAACACCGCATACTACAGCTTCGCGCAAGGACAACTTTTCCTAAAGCTGAAAACATATACTTGCCTTTCCTAAGCCTAACACAATACACACGTTTGACGATACTCGCATAACACCACTGAGTGATTGCGTCAAGATTAGGTGTGAAAACCAAGAACTCTCGATGAGATCGCTCACTCAGTGCATTATACTTAGCACGAGAACCTTTCGTTGAGCTAGGAGTGACATCCACATCTCAACGAAGCTTTCCCTTTCTATCTAGTGGAACTCCCGAATTTATTCGGCGAGCACAACCACAGCTAGGAGCGAAGTTATTATGTTAGGGGTGGAATTCGCATCTTAACGACTCGTTCCACTCTCAAAAATGGTTTTCAAAAGCTCTCACGAAAGTCTCGACTGTACCAACAACTCGAGTTGCATTGTAGCTGGGAGGCCAAAGCTGTAGCCGCAGCCCGGTGAGAGCATAGTCCATCAGGCCAACGCGTGTGTTCGAACTTGTCAGGGATAGTTGAATCACTTTGGGTAGTCAATGTCTAACACCCTAGACACTCCATCTATTTTGAAGCCACAATCGTCGATTTTTACGCATCAACGAAATTTTACGAGTTTACGATTTTACACTTTATCGGATTTATTACGCTTATATGCTTACGATTTTACGCTTTATCGATTTTTTGACTTTACCGCTTTATCGATTTTTCGCTTTTCACTCCTCGCTTTATACGCACAACTCGCATAGCCATCGCAATCTAAAACGAAAATCCGAATGCTCGCAACAAAACTAAAGTCTAATAACTCTCTCTCTCTCTCTCTCTCTCTCTCTCTCTCTCTCTCTCTCTCTTCATCGTGTCCTCACGCAATCTACACAAAGGTATATTTAAATATATACATTATACAATTATATGTGCAACATGTGGGAACTAAGGAATCTTGTGTCTCCTATGTGGCTCCTAAGTGAATAAGTATTACTATGCTACCAAGTTTTAAACACGCTCAATCGCATCGCATACTCAAAATCATTATGATCGAATCTCACCCCAAATTTCTCTTCGCTTAGATGTCTTCGAACGACTTCGCCTCAAGATGTACAGCCAAGAGAAGAGCCAGATGAAGTGCCGATCAGAGGATCGCCTCACTCATGGCCAAGGAAGTGGCCAAGGTCATTCCTCAAATCGTTGCACAGGTTTAATCTCTCAGCAACTCTCGAACCTCAGAAGACTCTAAGACTAACGCGCTGCAGACTACCTTCTTTTACAAACACTTCAAAGCCTGTGACCCAATGGTTTTCACAGGTAAAGGAAGTGTATCTCACCTACTCTAGTGGTTTGATGCCATAGAGGTGACCCTTCGTCAGAGTGGGTGCCTCGAGCATTTTCGTACCACATGCGCTACATCAGTATTTTAATCAAGAGCCCTCAACTGGTGGACAGTCGAGCGTAACAAACGTGGGAACGACGCAGCCTACGCTCTCTCCTGGAATGAGCGGAAGGAGCTCATGAGGAAAGAGCACTGCCCTCCCCACGAACTCCAGAAGCTAGAGAACGAATTTTGGGAAATCAAGCAAATCGACCGCGGTGACAATCACGGCCTCACAGCAAGGTTCAAACAGCTTAGCATCATCTGCCCAAGCCAAGTTGACACTCCCGACAAGGCTATTAAGAAGTACATCTGTGCCTTGCCTGAGTGTGTGGGGGATTTTGTCGAAGCTGCAAAACCTACTACCATCGAAGAAACCTATCGCTTAGCCGCAGAAATCAACGACAAACGAGTCTTGGATGGATTCTTCTCCAAGGATCCTATCAAAAAGGTTAATCAAGTAATCGTCATCGACTCCTCTGACGATTCTGCCGACAATTCCTCTGACGATTATTCCAGTGAATCCTCAGACGAATCCTCCGATGACACCGCACCGCCGCAAGACGCTCAGCCCAGCCGCAAACGAAAGAGCTCAAGCCTAAACTCTCCAACAACTGAATTGTCACAACCAGCGCCGCTCCAAGCAGTTCCAGTTCAATCGAAACGCGCTTACACTGGAACTCTTCCCCTGTGTCACAAGTGTACCTACCATCACCAGCTAGAAGCTGACTGTCGCTATTTCGCATATTACAGCTGTCTTGGTCACCATACCCATCACTGCCGCACAAAGCCACGAACTTAAGGCACGCTAGCGCTCCCCGCACAGCCAACACAGCCCACGGCTTCAACAGCAACCGCAATCCTAGCAGAAGCCTACAACACCGAACACCAACCAGGCGTAGAATAATGCTGTAATAATTCTATACTTGGTGAAAACTCTCGTGTACTTATTCTATTACTCGATGCAACGCTGACTCTCTCTTTCTCTCTCCCTCCCTCGTTCTTGGTTTTCACACTAACACTATATACTATATCACGATATAATGTGTTTTACCCTCACTATGCGTCCTTGAAATAAGTTACGATAAACGTGCAAGGATCAATTTAATCACGGGGGCACACGGGATTATTTTGGTCAGTGCACGGAGACCGTAGTAAGTTCCAATGATGCCATAACGTTCAAGGCATGGTTAAGAGTGGTGGATACACCACTGGTACTTCCTATATATAAGCGTCTTAACCATGTTGACAAAGTGTGACATCTATTCACGGGGCAGAGGCGTGTGGTTGAAGCATGGTGGATACGCCGCTGGAACTTCCTATATATAAGTGCTTCGCCATGCTAACCAAGGTCTTGTGAAGAAAGTGTCATGCAGAGTTGAACGTTATCAGACCTCTTATACTATTGAGACTATTTTCAACACGCAAAACTCATTCGCAAGGCGTAACATCTCATCACAACTCAAACGCGTCATCGATGGACTTTTTGTAAGTCTACCTGCACGCAATCGCACCCTCGCTGGAAATCTAACTCGCATTCGCAATAACTTAAACGCTTCAATGCTTATCGCGTGTGTCGATCTCAACGCTTTGATACTCACATCGCTTCCCTCTCTCATCGCCTATCACTTAACGCCCATTGCGCATCGCTTAACGCGTATCGTTATCGCTTTTCACTATTCGATGTTCGCTACTCGCCTATCGCACGTAGCTTATCGTTTTTGGCGCTTATCGCCTATCGCATGTCGCCCCTCACGTATTGCTTATCATTCTCTTATCGCTTATTGTGTATCGCTGTTTGCCTATCGCCTACCGCTTTTAGCTTTTCGCTTACCGCAAAACGCTCGCTGTTACGCGCAAAATGCAACATATAAATTATGTCAATTGTGGCATAAAACTAACCCCTTTTTAGTACTACTGTTGGAAAAAGTGTGTTTTTGTCTTCCTTTTGTATTTTCAGGATTAAATGAGCTCAAATTAACAAAACAAGCAAAAAGGCAGCAAAATCTAACATAAATACAAGAAAAGGGACAAAAGTGGATTGCCCGACCCCTCGACAACATCCTCCCAAGCAAAATAGAGAAGGAAGAAGACTGAACACGCCCCGTGCTCAGCGAGCACGGGGCCGTGCCCAAGAAGCAGCAGAAAAGACAAACCTGTAGAAGCTTCTATTGCCCACCACGGGGCCGTGCCCAGCGGACACAGGGGCGTGGTCAGAGTACTGCAGGCGCATTTATTGTAATTGCGAATTACAATTAATGAAGAGAGAGAGTGTCAGACGGACACGGGGTCGTGCCCAGCGGGCATGGGGCCGTGCCCAGGCTTCTGTTCAGCCTAAAAATAGGAGTGCTTGGAGCCATTTCAACTCATCCCTTGGCACACCACCTCTCTCACACTTCACCCACCACCCACCACCACCATAACACCATCATCCATTGTCCATCATAGAGTGTGTGAGTCGTCTCGGGATCCAAGATTGATCGTAAGAGTTCTTGACAATCAAAGGCCATGTTTGCCTAAGTCTCTTACATCACTTGGTGAAGACAAGTGTCTAGTGTAATACTTTTTATTTTTAATCTTTTGCACTTTTTATTTGGTTTTGTATTAATGACTTTAATAACTAGTTTCTTATGTTGAAGGTGATTCTTCCTTATCGTTTGTCCGTGGTGTCTTGACATTATTTTACTGTCTATATAAAATAAAAGATTTTCACCATTCATATCTCCACGGTCTACATGGAGGTATGTTGGCTACCTGGTCGGGGGTTAAGGGAACGGTTTGGTAAGGGTCTTGCCCTTGTTCAGCATTTAGAGGTCCTGCAAGGGACCTGGGTCAAATGTAGTAGGATCTCCTTCAATACCCAAAGGTATTGGATGGCGAGGATCCAAACTCTTTGACCCCTTCATAAGTTAACTACTATTAATACTATAACCCGGCTATTTAGGACTGTATCCCTACTGACTCAGACTACTTAGTCGAGGGTAACGTCACCTTCAAAAGAGGGCCTACCATAATTTGCATTAATAACTTAATTAATTATCTTTCAATAATCCGACCCTTTAGGATTGTATCCTTGCTGACTCAAACTACTGGGTTGAGGGTAACATCACCTTCAAAAGAGGGTTCTACTACAATAACTAAGATAATCTCTTAAACAAGTGCAAAAGTGCGAAAATAATCAAAGGTTACACTATACACGAGTCGGATCCAAGTGATTCATCTTGTCTATCTGTTTTTATTTTTATTTTTCAGCATTTAGTTAGTTTTATTTTCTTAGTTTTAAAATCTTTTCTAACATTTTGATTTGATTAGACGTTGAGGATAAACCGGTACTAAAAGCTCTTGTGTCGTTGGACGACCTCGGTATCTTACCAACACTATACTACGTCCACGATGGGTGCACTGCCCATATGTGTGTGTAGTGTTAGTAAATATCGTGTTTTATAAATTTAAAACTTGGCAACAAAGTGTAAAAAGGGCTTAAAATATATACCTAAAACATATACACACCCACACGCATCAAGTTTTTGGTGCCGTTGCCGGGGACACAAGAATTTTAAGAAAGTTAGGAATCAACGGCCTAATCATTTTTTTATTTTGTTTTTATTTTTTTAGGATTTTCTTAATTTTTCAGCTTCTGTAGAGCTCAGCACGGGTCGTGCCCGCTGAACACGCCCCGTGCTCAATCTTTGGAAATGGCAATCCTGTTTTAAGTCAGACAGTAAGCTGAACACGGGGCCGTGTCCATTCAACACGCCCCCGTGCCCAAGATTCAGTTGCTGAAAACAGACCGTAAGATCCCGACGGTTGGTAAATTCTGACACAAACATGAGTGATGATGATTTTTTTTTACTTTCGGCACTCTTATGATACATGGTGTCAATTATGTGAGGCGGACATAAAGAGTTAGAATGTTATTTTCTAAACTATAAGCCCCACTCTAGCAAAGACTGGGACGATAGTCGTCCCTATGCCGATTGTGCCATGAAGGACTCTCCATCGACTTCGTTCGGTGCATACATAGACCTAAGCGATTCGGCATATACCTTCTTTAACGAGAGCCCGGGAAAGGGTTGGACTTGTCCACCTAAAATAAACATAGGAATAACCCTCGCCGACAACCTCTTGCGTTCTCGTCTTAATCTAGAGCAATTAAGGTATCTTAGGCACTTTGGGGTTGTTCCATCCAGTAAGGAACCACCCGATCCGGATAGGTTCCTTAGAAATAGACAAACTTCATAAACAGCCCTTCGACACGGGGCCGTGTCCAGCCAACACGCCCCCGTGTCCACCAAAAGATTCCTTTCTGACTTTTACGTCAGAATACGAACAAACTGTGTCAGGATCCTACCTGCACACGGGGCCGTGTCCAGCCGACATGGGGCCGTGTCCAGCACGCTGTCGTTTTCTATAAATGCAGCCAAGAATTCTGCACATTTGGACCATCTTAGGACAGAGATTTGAAGGAATCTTTTCTCAACTATCCTAGGTATGTTCTAAAAGAAGGTTCCAACAAACCATCTTGTCCTTTCCTCATTTATCCATTTCCTTCTTCTTCATCTTTCTCCAAAAACCTCCATTAAAGTTCGAAATTTCAAGCTTTGAGGAAGGGATTATTGAGTTTTGTTCAAAGAATCTTGTTAAAAATAAGTTGTATAACATCGTTTTAAGTTACTAATGTTCAAAAAGACTTCACAAGTTCAGAAATTAACTTAGAACTTCAAGATTCCTTGTTTCAAAACTCTGCAGAAAGATGAACACGGGGCCGTGCTCATTGAGCACGGGGCCGTGTCCAGACCACTGTTTTAGCAAAATAAGCTATTTTCAGTTTGTTTTCGTAGAATGTCGAGTGAAAACAGCAAAACGTCTTCCGTGCATTCATCAAACAGTCGAAGAGGGAGAAGGCCTTCCATTGAGGCTACACTTGTGCACTATGTCATAGCATTAAGGGAGGCTCTCGATGAAATGACTTCAGTAGAGGAGGTCCTAATTGACCGTATCAAGTATCTTACGGTAGGGCTGGAGAATAGCTTTCAAGAAATTAACCTCTTGCACCAGAGGTTAAATATTCTTGTAACACCTCCGGTGGAACCCGTCCTCCCTCAAGAGGACTGGAACCTAGCGCTTGAAGTTAACAACCCTACCGGGTGGGACGACATTCCGGCAGAACCTCCTCTTGAGCATCTACAAGAAATCCCGGTGGAAGTCGCAACTCCTCAAACTAACGCTAACGAGCCCTCTTTTCTCCTCCCAAGGGAGATAGAGGAGTGGCTCGCCGACATATGAGGAGGCCATACCCGGAAGAAGGAGTTTTGTAAAGCCACAACTAACCAAGACTATTTGCTTCTTGGAAATTTTGCTAATTAAAATAACTTGTAGGCTAGAACTCCATGGTTTATGCTTCTTGTGTTTTCTTATCTAACTTAGTAATATTTAGGATTATGTAATTCTCTCTATGAATGAATGGATGGTTTTAAGGTTTGAATGGTGTTATAAGAAATAAAACACACTCGGGATGGTGAAGGATAACAAGGGAAACGAGAAACATGGCCCGTGCACGAAAACAGGGCCATCCGACAACAATTCCTTCATTACGGTAAGCTCAGCACGGGCCGTGTCCAGCCAACACGGCCCCGTGCTGAACATCCTGCAGAAAATTGCTCAGTTCAGGTAACTGGACACGGGCCGTGTTCACTGAACACGCCCCCGTGTCCAGGCTTCTGTTTCTTTTCTTTAATTTTTGTCACTGGCACCTGAACACGGGGCCGTGCCCGGTCCCCACGGGGCCGTTTCCAGACTGCCAGTAACATAAAATTTTGCTTTTAACACCATTTTACATATTCAATTAACCTAAAAACTTATTTTTGGGACACATTGAGGACAATGTGTAATTTAAGTGTGGGGGGGATGCTAAAACCTTGAATTTCGCAAGTCCTAATAACAAGCCTTACACAAAACTCTATTTGAAATCGCTAATCACCCCAATTTTTTTCAAAATATTTTGCATTTTTTTATACTTGTCTAAGTTTAAGTTGGGAATTCTAACTCTAACAAGGTTATATTTTTACAAATTTACAAATGATAGTGTCGTGATAAAAAGAACCAAAATAAGAAAATTA
This sequence comes from Helianthus annuus, assembly GCF_002127325.2. Lineage (NCBI taxonomy): Eukaryota > Viridiplantae > Streptophyta > Magnoliopsida > Asterales > Asteraceae > Helianthus > Helianthus annuus. The sequence continues at coordinate 20,031,514 of NC_035446.2, forward strand.
TGAAACGACATGACAAACTTAGTTAAAATTTGATTATATATACTTGATCACGTAAAAACCCATTCCCACAAAAGTGAGTTTTGAGCCTTTAAAGAGCATACAAATACATATCTTTACACTAAATGCTCATTTTTCGTTTCTTGTGTGAATAGCCGCTTGGTTCTTACGACTCTAGAACTTGCCACGATAATTCATTCCCGGTCCTTACCAACTTAAACCCAAGTAAGGAAATGATGGAGGCATTAGGACTAACCCTTTTTCTTTCAACACCATTATTTTCATTTTTCTTTTTACCTACCCAAAAATTCCCCCTAGTTAACCCCTTTGAGCCTAAACCTTTTCATTTCTTAACCCAAAACCCTTTTTGCCCAACAAAATCCCTTTTTCATTTTTACCCCTTATTTTAGTAACAAAGCTTGGTTTTCGTGTGACTCTTGAAAAAAAAATGATGAATGATGATGAAGTTGAAAATAAACAAACAAAGCTCCTCAAACAAAAGCTTGTTTGAATAAATACTTCATTAAAAATAAAAAGTCATAAAAACAAAATGTTTTACGAAAACCAACGCTTTTTACGCCTTTCGCCCTTTTCAACTAACCACTAACCCAACCACCCACCTTTAGCCCAAGCCTAACCCTTCACCCAAAAAGTCCTCTTGATATTTACAAAGGTATAAAGTTAAAAAGGAGGAGGATTGATTGCTTGGCAAGCTTGTGGTAGAAATAAGTTCTACGCCGCTCTCGAGTGATTCACTAAAAATACACCTTCGGCCGAGTGTGAGTGATTTCCCACGTGAGGTATGTGAACTTGTATATAAATAGAATTTTAAAAAGGTATGTTATGCCTTAATAAATAATTTATCTTATGAAATGTTTTTAATAAATCATGACGAATAGGATTGTAAATAAGTAAAAATAAAACCTAAACGATCTTGGAAAATCCCGACACTCTATGACAAGCCCAAAAACCTTCTCTTCTAACCATTCCATTTGGGAGTGAATAAAGCCACATTATAAAGAGTTTTGCTTGTGGACAAGAAAAGATTCAAGTGTGGGGGTATTTGATACGCACAAAATGCAACATATAAATTATATCAATTGTGGCATACAACTAACCCCTTTTTAGTACTAATGTTGGAAAAAGTGTGTTTTTGTCTTCCTTTTGTATTTTCAGGATTAAATGAGCTCAAATTAACAAAAGAAGCAAAAAGGCAGCAAAATCTAACATAAATACAAGAAAAGGGACAAAAGTGGATTGCCCGACCCCTTAACAGCATCCTCCCAAGCAAAACAGAGAAGGCAGAAGACTGAACACGCCCCGTGCTCACGGGGCCGTGCCCAAGAAGCAGCAGAAAAGACAAACCTGTAGAAGCTTCTATTGCCCACCACGGGGCCGTGTCCAGCAGACACGGGGGCGTGGTCAGAGTACTGCAGGCGCATTTATTGTAATTGCGAATTACAATTAATGAAGAGAGAGTGTCAGACGGACACGGGGCCGTGCCCAGCGGGCACGGGGCCTTGCCCAGGCTTCTGTTCAGCCTATAAATAGGAGTGCTTGGAGCCATTTCAACTCATCCCTTGGCACACCACCTCTCTCATACTTTACCCACCTCTCACCACCACCATAACACCATCATCCACCACCATCATCCATTGTCCATCATAGAGTGTATGAGTCGTCTCGGGATCCAAGATTGATCGTAAGAGTTCTTGACAATCAAAGGCCATGTTTGCCTAAGTCTCTTACATCACTTGGTGAAGACAGGTGTCTAGTATAATACTTTTTATTTTTAATCTTTTGCACTTTTTATTTGGTTTTGTGTTAATGACTTTAATAACTAGTTTCTTATGTTGAAGGTGATTCTTCCTTATCGTTTGTCTGTGGTGTCATGACATTATTTTACTGTCTATATAAAATAAAAGATTTTCACCATTCATATCTCCACGGTCTATATGGAGGTATGTTGGCTAACTGGTCGGGGGTTAAGGGAACGGTTTGGTAAGGGTCTTGCCCTTGTTCAGCGTTTAGAGGTCCTGCAAGGGACCTGGGTCAAATTTAGTAGGATCTCCTTCAATACCCAAAGGTATTAGATGGCGGGGATCCAAACTCTTTGACGCCCTCATAAGTTAACTACTATTAATACTATAACCCGGCTATTTAGGACTGTATCCCTGCTGACTCAGACTACTTAGTCGAGGGTAACGCCACCTTTAAAAGAGGGGCCTACCATAATTTGCATTAATAACTTAATTAATTATCTTTCAATAATCCGACCCTTTAGGATTGTATCCTTGCTGACTCAAACTATTGGGTTGAGGGTAACGTCACCTTCAAAAGAGGGGCCTACTACAATAACTAAGATAATCTCTTAAACAAGTGTAAAAGTGCGAAAATAATCAAAGGTTACACTATACACGAGTCGAATCCAAGTGATTCATCTTGTCTATCTGTTTTTATTTTTATTTTTCAGCATTTAGTTAGTTTTATTTTCTTAGTTTTAAAATCTTTTCTAACATTTTGATTTGATTAGACGTTGAGGATAAACCGATACTAAAAGCTCTAGTGTCCTTGCACGACCTCGGTATCTTACCAACACTATACTACATCCACGATGGGTGCACTTGCCCATATGTGGGTGTAGTGTTAGTAAATATCGTGTTTTATTAATTTAAAACTTGGCTAAAAAGTGTAAAAAGGGCTTAAAATATAAACCTAAAACATATACACACCCACACGCATCACTCGCCGCCTATCGTGTCTCGCTTATCGCATATTGCTCAACGCTTACCGATCACCGCTCATCGCTACCTCGACACTTCAATCGCCGACTCATGCGCACACTCGTATCGCTAAACTGAGTTCGTAAACAACTCGTCGCTCAGTTTGCTCAATCTCCCTCTCAGACTTGGTCCAACCAATCGCTCGGACCGAGAATGCAAAATCTGTCCATACCACATCGACACGCATGACATTGATTCACGAGACAGAAGCAATATGGTTAAAACATGGTGGATATGCCGTTGGTACTTCCTATATATAAGTGTTTTAGCCATATTGGCAAACTTTCATGGAAAGGTGCCATGTGGGGTTCGACGCTAATTAAAACTTTCTGAACTATTTAAACATTTTGTAAAAACGAAACTTTCTTACAAACTTTTTGGAATAAATGGAAATTTTCTGAAAATTTTTTAATTAAAATCCTATTTGACCCACAAAACTCTCTTGCAACGTTGGTTTGATAATCGACTCAGGTTAACACCACGTTATAAGAAACTTTTCGAAAAATCAAGTATTCCAAAAAAATGTTTCGATAACTCAACAAACTTTTTCGACGACGCTGGTGTGAACATTGAATCAAGGTCAACGCCGCACAGTATGAAAATTTTCCTAAATCGAACTTTTCTTTAAAATCTCATTGCCATAAAAATTTTCCTAATTATCATCCTTTGGTCAAACTAAACGTTGTTCACTTAGACAAACGAAATGCTTTACTCATCGTTTTCCTTATGTTGCCAAGACATACCCGATAGTCAATCCCCGATCGACCGCTCGTTCGCTCCCCGCTTATTCTAACGCCTTCGTCGCTCGTTGCTTTCGCTCATCGCCGCTCGCCCGTTCACTCCCCGCTTATCTCGCTCGCTTTTATCGCTACTCTCACTCGCATCAATTTTCGCAGCCCTCCTTGTGGATTAATTTTGGGACGAAATTTCCTAAAGCAGGGAAAACTGAAATAACCCGCACATTCGTGCTTGTTACTACACTCGTTACGCCTAGCAACAGAGATTCAGATCATAATGTAACTATACCGCTTACAATGTTATTTCGTTATTTTCGCATACTTTCACATGTTATATCGCACATCACAATGCATACACTAACGCTAACGATGACATCGCGTGAATAGTTTAGCTGCTCCCCTCGATCGTCGTGATGCAACGCAATCACGCTAACGACGACACCGCGTGAGTACTTAAACGGTTCCCATCGATCGTCATAAGGCGTCGCAAACACTAACGCAGACTCACACGCAACTACTTATGCTATGACCTGTTATAGATGATAATAATAAATAATAATAATAATAATAATAATAATAATAATAATAATAATAATAACAACAATGAAGTGGTTGAAACTATCTAGACGCGCACTCGCAAGCACGCTCGACTCAATCTATCGCACTTAAAACGACGCTACTTATATCGATAAGATGCTTAATATGTCTGCAATGCTTAATGCAACAAAACACATTGAACGAAACGAAAGTCGGAAAACCAACTCGCACAAGCCGCCTGATTGAATGACCATTCGATCGAATGGCCATCCGATCAGATGGCCATCCGATCGAACGGTCATCCGACCTCCGTAACTTCCCACCTCTTTTCTCCCTCACACCTATAAATACCCCACTTGTCACATCAACTGTTCGTTGATGTGACAACCCCATCCGACCAGCACGCTTTCAGGCTCTTTTTTCTCGATTCCTCGCGATTCCGTAAGTATTTCATCATAAATCACCTGATTTGGGCTGTTTTAGGGTGACGTCACCTCGGGTTCTTATGAACATTGAAGTGTAACCTCATCTCATCAAGAACGGTCCAGATCTAAAGGATTTCTACATGATTTTACACAAAACTAAGCTAAATCTAATCACTTTTCTACTGATTCAAACTTTCTTTCAACTCTTTTACACTCTTCTATGCAAAATCGATAGAATCTAAGTTCGTTCAAGCTCTCTACTCATTCTCTAGTGGAGGACCGGTCTGAGAATGGATCTCTACCTAAGAGACGACCGATTCACGGGATGAACATGAAACTCCGTCAAGAACAGTTGAGTCGGATCGAACGGGGTGATTCCCATCCGATCAGATGAGCTGAACTTGGAGTGGTTCCGTTGTTTGACATGTTGGCACATCGTCTCCGTCAAACCGCTAACTTTTCAACTTAACTATTTTACAAGTTTTCAAACAAACAGTTGCTCGACTGAATAGCCATCCGATCATACGACCATTCGATCGAATAACTATTCGACCAGGTGACTTGTAATCTCAACACTTAATCAATTTGCAAAACTTCAAGGAATATCAGCTTTCAATCGAATAGCCATCCAATCGGACAACCATCCGATCGAATGACTATTCGACCAGAAGACTTGACTTTTTGTAACCTTCCACTAAAACGAGCTGCCATTCGACCGACCGGCCATCCGTCCGGATGACCATCTGATCGAATGACTTTACTTATACTACAACGAAAACCTCAAAAGTTCAACATTTCATAGACACACTTTTCCAATCGAATGACCATCCGATCGAATGGTCATCCGTCCGGATGACCATCCCTCCGGATGAGTCGTCCGATCGAACCACCATCCGATCCAACATCACACTCGACGCATAGTTTGCACGCTATCCAATGAGTTATGCTACTGTTCAAAGGCTAACTCAAACGCGCTCTCAATCAATCCAATCAAGTTGTGTTTACTTGTTAAACACCTACTTTGAGTATACTTGACCCCTTTTTAACGCTTTAAACACACTTTGGGGTGTAACATACGTTCATACCTAAAACGCACTAATCAAAACTATTATCACATGGGAATTACTGTCGTACATATTTACACGTGATGCTTGATACATATGTGCTAGGACTTTTACTCGCGACGTCCCACCTTAGCTAGCATCGAGTGACTTAGCTGGTAGTATTCGTTTTGTAGTGTATATGTTGTGTATCTCGTTTATGTATGTGGAAATTCGCAGCACTATTATCTACCTTATTTACCATGCCAAACCTGTATATTCGCCAATACTTTTTGTATTTACGTCGCTTTAATGTATGTTGTAGGAAAATCGTAGGTTATCTCAAAATCAAGCTAGGAAGTCTAGAAACTCAGAATAAATCTAGGTTGTCTTATTTGTATTGCTTGAGAGAACATGAAAATCTATATGACTGTTTACTGATGTATTGTTTGTTAGTATGGGATAATGAACACTTTAAATACTGTCACTAAATAGTTGTTATGGATTCTCTTGAGCAATCTGATTCGCCTAGTGCCGCGCCCCGATGATTACGCCATCGGTTGGGGTGTGACAAGCAATCCGCGCAAGATTGAAAGAACTTTTATCTAAAAATATGGATATTTTCGCATGGTCCACAGTAGACATGACCGGCGTACCAAGAGAAATAACGGAACATTGCTTGAATGTTCGACCTTCCGCAGAACCAGTGGCACAAGGAAAGCGCAGCCTTGGTCCGGAAAAGGCTCGCGCAATGAATGAGCAATTAGATGAATTACTTCAGGCTGGGATTCTGCGTGAGGTTCGATATCAACCCTGGGTAGCTAACCCAGTAATGGTGTAGAAGCACAATGGTGGGTGGCGCATGTGCATTGATTTCAAAGACCTCAACAAAGCCTGCCCAAAAGACTGTTACGCTCTCCCAGAAACAGACAAGAAGGTGGATTCCTTAGCATCCTTTCGCTGAAAAAGCTTCCTAGATTGCTAAAAAGGATATCACCAAGTACAAATTAAGGAAGAAGATGAAGACAAGACAACTTTTCGCACGGACAAAGGTATATTTTGTTATACAAAAATGCCTTTCGATATTCGTAACATGCGAGCTACTTAACAACGCCTAATGGATAGAGTTTTCCGGGAAGATATCGGTGTAATAGTAGAAGTCAATATGGATGACCTTGTCATCAAGAGTTGTGAAGAAGAATCAATTCTCACAAACATCCAGTGCACTTTTGACTCTCTGCGCAGAGTTAACCTAAAACCGAATCCTGTAAAGTGTTCATTCGGAATGGAAGAAGGCAAATTTTTAGGATTTATCATAACCAAAGATGGTTTCAAAGTCATTCCAGAAAAGGTAGAGGCTATACAGCTCATGCCGTTACCAGCATCTATCAAAAAGATGCAACGCCTAGCTGGTCGGCTAGCTGCGCTCAACCAATTTTTAGCAAATCATGCGGCCAAATCATATCCATTCATCAGCACGTTACGCAACTTCGTAAAGAAGAGCCAATTTCAATGGACTCCGGAGGCAGAAAAAGCTTTTCAGGAAATGAAAGAATGCCTAATTCAACTACCTACTTTAACAGCTCCGTGAAAACAAGAACCATTAATCTTGTACCTCTCCACATCAGAGGTAGCAGTCGGCGCAGTGTTGATGGTCGAAAGGGACGGAGTCCAAACTCCAATTTATTACATCAGCAAAATGTTGACTGGTCCAGAAACGCGATATTCAATCATGGAAAAACTTGTTCTCGCGCTAGTTCACGCTTTGAGCAGATTACGAAGGTACTTTTATAGCCACGTTATAACTGTTCTTACCAACTACCATCTGGGACAAATCTTGTCCAAGCAAGACGTCACGAGCAGATTAGCAAAATCGGCCATTGAACTGGGCGAATATAACATTTTGTATAAGCCGCGCCCAGCTATCAAGGGCCAAGTCCTAGCTGATTTTGTTACCGAAGTCCCCGTCGATAAGATCCAGGAATGCGAAGCCATACAAAATCCTACCCCAGTCTTCGACGATAGGGTCTGGATCCTATATACAGATGGTGCTTAAAATGATGACGGCGTAGGAGCGGGTCTTCGCCTAGTTAGCCCTGACAACCACGAACTTACCTACGCCATTCGACTAGATTTTAAAAGCACCAAGAAAGAAGTTGAGTATGAGGCGTTCCTCGCAGGTCTCTGCCTGGCAATCAAAATGGGGGCAAAAAATATTGAAGCACATGTTGATTCCCTGCTAGTAGCCGAACAAATTAATGGTTTCTATGACGCAAAAGGAGAAACAATGGCCTTATATCTTGAGCAGGCAAGAACACTGATCAATCGGTTTCAGACCTTCAAAATAATCCACATTAACAGAAGCGAGAACAAGCCCGCGGATGCGCTAAGTAAGTTAGCCGCTACAAGTTTCAAGCACCTGGCAAAAGAGGTCCGCATTGAAGTTCTCTCAATCCCATCCGTTCCTCTGAGACACGTAAATATGATAGAAGTTGGGAATCTATCTTGGATGTCCCCAATTATTATGTATTTGCAACATGGAACTCTTCCGGAGGGAAAAGCAGAAGCAAGAAAAATTCAACACAAAGCGCTAAATTATGAGATGGCGGATGGAATTTTGTATTGTAAGTCTTATATGGGTCCTCTACTAAGATGCGTGGACAAACATGAAGCGCAATACCTGCTCCGAGGAATCCATGAAGGACAATGCGGAATCCATGCTGGTCCACGCATGGTAGTGGCAAAAATCATGAGTGCGGGCTATTACTGGCCCGGTATGCATCTAGACGCTGTAGAGATCTTGCGCAAGTTTAAATCGTGCCAACGTCATGCTCCAAAGACACTTCGCCCAAAGAACCCTTTGGTTCTAGTAACCGCAACATGGCCTTTCAAGCAATGGGGAATTGACCTGGTGGGTCCCTTTCCCGACGCACCTGGTGTAGTAAAATTTATAATAGTTGCTGTGGATTACTTCACTAAATGGGTAGAAGCCAAAGCTCTAGCATCAACCACCGCAATGGTAATCAAGAAATTTATCTGGGAACACATCATATGCCGGTTCAGATTGCCACTGCGCATTATCACAGACAATGGTACCAATTTCGCGTCTGACGATCTACAAAAGTGGATGAAAGAAATGCACATTGAACATAGTTTCGCCTCCGTGGCGCACCCACAGGCAAACGGTTAAGTTGTAAGCGTCAACAAACAGATTGTAGATGGCATTAAAGCAAGGTTATGAACCGCAAGGAGAGTGTGGGTTGATGAACTCCCAAACATCCTATGGGCTCACCGCACTATGCTAAAAATTAGCATAGGGGAAACGCCATTTAGTCCCGTTCAAGGGTCAGAAGCCGTACTTCCGGCTGAAATCGGCCTACCGTCACTTCGAATGCTAGCCATGGAGAAACAAAACAACGAGCGTGAGCGCAGACTTGACCTGGACCTTCTCGAAGAAAGACCAGAAAATGCTGTCATCAATGAGGCCATGTACAAGTTTAAACTAGAAAAATATTACAACGCTCGAGTACGCATATGCACTTTTGTGCCGGGAGATTTTGTCCTAAGAGACAACGAAGTGTCAAACGCTGAAAAACCGGGAAAGCTCGAGCCCAAATGGGAAGGGCCCTACGTCATTAATGAGGTCCTAGGAAAGGGCGCGTATACTCTACGACGGCTCGACGGAACAGACGTTCCGCATACTTGGAATGCGCAACAGCTGCGCAGGTGCTATATGTAACCCTAGGACCATTCGTACTTGGATAGCACACAACACTAACCAGCATACAGTACAACGGTCATTACTTACATATGCATCATAATTATCTTATTTGTTAACTACTTTGTATCTACTGGCCTCTGTGCCTTATCCAAATCAATACAAAGTTTTACTTCAACTATGTTTCTATGTTTTATTACAAATGCATGCAATTCCTTTTGGTAAGCACAAAAACACTATGGTAACATAATACAAGTTTCATGAACGGTCCGTGGCCACAAGTACCGCGCAAGGTCCAGCACTACGTTCACACATGAGCTTCATACCATCTTAATTTGTCCTACCTAAATGAGGTAATTATACTCATGCAAACATTGTAACTAAAACAGACAGAACATAAGTCACTTGTGCGGCAGGACATTAATATAGTTACTTGCGCGGAAGCATAGTAACAAAATTGTGCAATAGCACAATTGTGTGGCGGCACATTAATATAGTTAGTTACTTGCGCGGCAACGCCGTGACAAAGTGGTGCAATAGCACAGTTGTGCGGCAGCACATTAATACAGTTATTTGCATGGCAGCGCAATAACAAAGTTACTCGCGCTGCAGCGCAGTAACAGAGTTGTGCAATAGCACATTAACAAAGATGTGCGGCGACACATTAACAAAGTTACTAATGCAGCAACGCAATACAGGTATTGGCGCAACAATGCACTAACTAATTAAAAATGGGTTCAACATCCCAAACAAATTAGTAGCGATAACCTTTGCACAGGCGTATATTCAAACGCTAAGGTATCCACCACATCAGGAGGTGGACGCAATTACACGTCCTTAACAACAATTGAGGAAACAGTTGTATCCATAAATCCAGGCAACGTCACAAAATAAGTGTTTACTTTGCGCCGAACAAACCTTGCTACTTCTCAAAGCAAAAAGCGCACACTTCATTTTATATAGTCCAGTGCTCCACCTACTTGCGTAGAAGCAACACTGAACTGGGGGACTTGAAGGGGTATGGTCCCAAAAACCCCGCACAACCACATAAGACCATACCCTAACTTCATTCCAAAGAGCATCTTAAGTAAAACCTTGCGCGGTTGTGCAACGGTTCTAAACAAGAATGGGGAAAGAGTAGTCTTCGATAACCCTGCGCCAGAGGAGAAGAGAGAAACATTCAACTAACACCCTTGCGCGGACCCGCACAAGAGTACAGTTAGGTTTGAAGACACAAACTCCTGAACAACTCCGCGCGTCTGAAATCAAGACTTGAACAAAGGTATCCTTTCTGTTACAACAAGATAGACACGTGGCAAGGGCATAACGGTTTACAGCTGTAGATCTTCTAGAAAGCCCTAAATGCTCATCGTGCATGGCCATTCAGTTATAACCGAAGATGACGTGGCATAATCCTAGACACTCATCTAAATCACAACAATGACGCTAACATGGAGAAGAATCTACCCAAAACCACTTCCCACCTGGCAATTCCCCCACCGTTGATCAAGACTCACGATCTGTGTGCAAAGATTAACAGAAGGAAAAATGACTAACAAACGGAAAAGCACTTTCCGTTACTATCTCCGTCGCACCAGTTTCCCGCCAAAAACCGGTTATAAATAAGATATTACAGGTATGATCTCACAAGTTACTTTCACTTCACTCACTTTTTCTATTTCATCTTCTTCCTCGAGATCACTTTACTTATTCTCACGTCGGAGGGTGGTCACGGAGAGAACCCCCATTCTCCCCGTGGCGAGTCTAACGGCTTTCTGTTTTGAAGTGATCACCGGAGAAGGAAACTAGCCAAAACCCCGAATCGACGAGAGGATTAACCCTTTTTATGCAGAGACTAAACCCCTGATCTGATTGACTCCGGTCCAATTTGATCACTGTTTCTTCATTGACGCCCACCGATTCTTCAATTTTCGTTTTCATATTCTCGTTTGGTTCATTTCTCCTCTTCTGTTTTCCATGGCAGAAGCTCCAACAAATTATCTACCAAGTCCTCGATCTGAGAACAGGGACACTCCGGCTCATGCTTCTTAGGTCGACGGAATCATAGGAAAATCGATTTGCAATGGCGATATTCGTAATAAGGAACACAGTCATGTTACCCCTGAAGCCCAATCTGGAACTCAGAATAGTCTAGATCTACTTCCAGAATAAACTCTGGTTTACTGGTTTACCAAATTCCAAAGTGCCATAAACAAAAACTTTGCACAAGAACTTGCTACCCAGGTGCAAGTCACAGACACATCCAGAGGATCTTATTATGATTTCTCGACTCTGTCGACCACAGTCACACAGGTATACCCTCAGTCCAACACCGGATGCGAATTCCTCCATCTCAGATCTTCTTATTACCGTTCGAGTCCTACTTCTTCATGCACCACCCAACTGCTAACTGTTGGTAGAGGAGTATCGTTAATATCATAATCATCATCATCATCATCATCTTCTGCCTTAAATTTTCTCTCCAATCTTCTTATTACCGTTCGAGTTCTTTCACAATCGTTGGCCCTTTGAACCCCAAGGGCCAGAATATCCCTCTGAACCCCTTCAGACATACCAAGTATGGCTTTGATTGCCCTTACCTTCACCCTTCTCCTATCAAAGAACTTTGTGACAACTCGAATTTCCAAGATTTCCATTTCGCATTTATTGCACGTTCTTGTATTGTTTAGTTGATTAATTGCACAATTAATTGCTATGGAATTATATACGTTTTGATGCAATGAATCGTATTGTGTGATTGTGCATGGTTGTTTATTAATTGTGAAAGACTTGGTAAATATATGAACTTGGTGGTGAAACTAGGAAATGGTTATGAGATGGTGTACATGTGTAAAATATGATACTTAGGGAGGTAGAGGGAAATTAGTGAAATCATAGAGATACTTAACCCTAATCCCTTTTCCCTAATCATTTGCACACAAAACAAAACACGTACTTGCAATTCTCTAATCCCCTAGCAATCATCATCACCACCATCATTGGCACAAGGCATTCATCACTTTCGATTCCTCCTTTTCTCTAGAATCATTCAAGGTAATTGTTTATCGATTATTGTAATACTTGTAAACCTAATTGATTGTTTGATCATTATCAATTCTTGATTGTGTGTTCATGAAAACCCTAGCTCTCATATGATACTTCTGTGATTTTAATTTGATTCTGAATTATTGATGATGACGATTAGTTGAACGTTTGATGGATTGTTCTTATGATGATTGTTATTGTTAAGTATTGGTGAATTGATATGTTCTTGCACTGTGAAAAATCATGAACTAGGGTTTAGAATGATCTTTGAAACGTATCTGTTGATATTGAAACGTGTTGATATTGAAACGTAACTGATGTTCATATTCTGCTCGATGATTGATGTTGCTTGTGAAAAATGTTATAGTTTGACTATTGTTTATGAAAATAGTCCGAATTTTATTAACACATGCATTGTCCGAACTTTATGTGAAACACTTAAAGGTCCGAGTTCTTTTTGTATATCAATCAAGTGGTCCGACTTTTGTAAAGAAAGAGAGTCCGAATTCTTGTTTAAGGTGATAACAAGGTCCGACCTTTATGCATGGTGCAAGTCCGAGCTTTAACCCCCACTCCCTTATGGTCCGACCTTTAAACCATTGTGTGTGTCCGAGTTTTAACTAGTGCCTTTGGTCCGAGTTATATTAAGTAATTTAGTCCGACCTTTGGTTTGTAGAAGGGTCCGAACTTTTATCATGTTCATGCAAAGTCCGAACTTCAGGAGGGGGGGGGGTTGTAGTCCGAGCTTTTAAGGGACTTGGGGTCCGAGTTTTAACTTAGATACCCTTGTCCGAGTTTTGTTATAACATAAGTTGATGTCCGAATTTTCACAAGGATGCTTGATAAGTCCAAGTTGTACATAATGCATGAGGATCCGACTTTGTAACATATGCATATGTGTCCGAGCTTAATGATGTTTATTTGTCCGAATTTCATAAGTATGATGTGTTGTCCAATCTGTTGATTCCATACGTGTGAATAAGTGAATAAGTGTTATGTGCTATAGCAAACAACTGTAATAAAGATGACTGTATGTTTCCGTGTATAATAGCATGCTAATAGTCCGAACTTTACAAGGGATATGTGTGTCAAAGCTTACTGTATGATTTTCATGTTACTGTTTATGTCTGTATATATATATCTGTATGATGCTGTATACTGCTGAATATCGTATACGTGAACAATCTATCTCATGCTATTCTGTACACAATAATCACACTGAACACAATCACTTGGATATCAAAGACTTGTAAACCCTAATTGTTTGCAAACACTTACGTCGAATCATGTGCAATGTATCCTAGGTCGTGAGTAACGGACTTAGACATTTAATAAACCCTAGAAGCAATAACATACCGAGCAAACCAAGGTGAGTTCACACAGCCAAGGCATGGGGTTCCCGGGTGGGAATGGGATTTGATGAACTATTGTACATACTCTGCTGATAGAACTACGACTAGACTAGTAACACTTATTGAACTGATCTTCGCACACCTGCCAAGGGTTGGCCGCGATATTATGACTGACTTCGCACACCTGCCTTTGGAAGGCCGCGAACTGAAATTTACTAATCTTCGCACACCTGCCTGGTAGGCCGCGATACAGATAAACCTAGTCTAGAATACTCGGGATGAACATCCCCTAATATCTTCGCATACCTGCCTGGGAGGCCGCGATGGAAACTAATACGATACATGACATAACGAACGAACATACTACTACTCACACTATACTATTATTGAACTGTTTACTGTGAACTCGCTCAACTAGTTGTTGACTCGTTGCTGCATGCCTTGCAGGTCGTTAGGTACATGGAGCTTGCACAGGGAGAAGCTGGTCGTTGTGGGCTTGGAATCGTGATTATCTTGTTAAACACTTATGTTAATTGATACTTATTTATGATGGGTTTTTATCTATACGCTTCCGCTAAACAATGATAACTTACTTATGATTTGGAACACCTTTCATATGGATTTGATTTGGTTTAAATGACAATTACTTTTACTATATGTACCGTTCTATATGATTGGTGGCTTGATCCTGGTCAGTCACGCCTCCAAGCGGTGGAACTCCGCGTGTGGATTTTGGGGGTGTGACAGATTGGTCAGTCACGCCTCCAAGCAGGCGGAGATCCTATGCAAGGAGAAAATTATTCGTATTCCTCGTGCGGGAAAGGAACCTCTCGAAGTTCAAGGCGACAAGAGTGGTGCTGTGGTTGGCATCATCTCTATCTTGAAGGCTCAGAAATGCTTACGAAAGGGTCATACAGCTATCTTGGCACTAGTTACCGATGCAGCTTCGAAAGAGAAAAGAATAGAGGATATTCCAGTGGTACGAGAATTTCCTCAAGTGTTTCCTGAAGATTTACCAGGTCTACCGCCTCATCGTCAAGTCGAGTTTCAAATCGAGCTAGCTCCAGGAGCAGCACCAACAGCCCGCGCACCGTATCGTTTAGCTCCAACTGAAGTGGAAGAACTTTCAAAGCAACTACAAGAGCTCTTGGATAAGGGCTTCATTCGTCCAAGCTCTTCGCCTTGGGGAGCTCCAGTACTATTCGTGAAAAAGAAGGATGGCACTTTCAGAATGTGCATAGACTACCGCGAACTGAACAAGGTCACAGTGAAGAACCATTATCCTCTTCCACGCATTGACGACTTATTCGACCAGTTGCAAGGGTCGAGCTACTACTCCAAGATTGATCTAAGGTCTGGTTACCATCAGCTGAGAGTCCGGGATGAGGACGTCTCCAAGACAGCATTCAGAACTCGCTACGGCCATTACGAATTTCTTGTCATGCCATTCGGGCTTACGAACGCGCCTGTAGTCTTCATGGATCTTATGAACAGGGTGTGCAAACCCTATCTTGGCAAGTTCGTCATTGTCTTCATCGACGACATTCTGATCTACTCCAAGAGTCAGGAGGAACACGAGCAGCACCTACGCCTTATCTTGGAACTTCTTCGAAAGGAGCAATTGTACGCCAAGTTTTCTAAATGCGACTTCTGGCTTCGTGAAGTCCACTTTCTAGGCCATGTGGTGAACAGGGATGGGATTCATGTCGATCCATCCAAGGTAGATTCGATTAGGAACTGGCCTGCACCGCGTACACCGACGGAAATACGCCAATTCTTGGGTTTGGCGGGGTATTACAGACGATTTATTAAAGACTTCTCCAAGATCGCGCAGCCGCTCACTATGTTGACACAGAAAGGTGTTACCTATCGTTGGGGTAGTTCACAAGAAACGACTTTTCAGTACTTAAAGGATAGGCTTTGCAGCGTACCTATTCTCTCATTGCCAGAGGGCAGGGATGATTTTGTAGTCTATTGTGACGCGTCGATACAGGGGCTTGGTTGTGTATTGATGCAGCGGGATAAAGTTATTGCCTACGCTTCTCATCAACTCAAGGTTCATGAACGGAACTACACGACGCACGATTTAGAGCTGGGAGCTGTTGTTTTTGCGCTTAAGATATGGCGACACTACCTGTACGGTACCAAGTGCACTATCTACACCGATCACAGGAGTCTCGAGCATATCTTCAAGCAGAAGGAATTGAACATGCGTCAACGACGATGGGTCGAACTGCTTAACGATTACGAATGCGCTATCAAGTACCATCCAGGAAAAGCCAATGTTGTGGCTGACGCTCTCAGTCGGAAAGACACTCTACCTAGACGCGTACGAGCCTTGCAGCTCACTATTCAGTCCAGTCTTCCTGCACAAATACGAACTGCTCAGATGGAAGCATTAAAGCCCGAAAACGTCAAAGCTGAAGCCTTACGCGGCTCAAGGCAACGAATGGAACAAAAGGAAGACGGCGCCTACTATGTAACGGGGCGTATTTGGGTCCCACTTTTTGGCGGTTTACGCGAGCTGGTAATGGACGAAGCTCACAAGTCTCGCTACTCGGTACATCCAAGGTCGGATAAGATGTACCACGATCTCAAAACAACATATTGGTGGCCTAGCATGAAAGCCCACATTGCTACTTACGTCGGCAAGTGTTTGACATGTGCAAAGGTCAAAGTGGAGTATCAGAAACCAGCGGGCCTACTTCAACAACCCAGGATACCACAGTGGAAATGGGAAGAGATTTCCATGGATTTTGTTACAGGCCTACCTAGATCTCAGCGTGGGAATGATACCATATGGGTGATCGTGGATCGACTCACCAAGTCTGCACACTTCCTGGCTATAAAGGAAACGGATAAGTTCTCCACTCTCGCAGACATCTATCTTAAAGAAGTTGTTTCGAGGCACGGGGTGCCCACCTCCATCATTTCGGATCGGGATGCACGATTCACGTCAGAGCTATGGCAAGCAATGCATAAATCCTGCGGCTCACGGTTAGACATGAGCACAGCGTATCACCCTCAGACGGATGGGCAGTCTGAGCGAACGATCCAAACTCTTGAAGACATGCTTCGGGCATGTGTTATCGATTTCGGCAACGGCTGGGAAAAACATCTCCCTTTGGTGGAGTTTTCGTATAACAACAGTTATCACACCAGCATACGAGCCGCTCCATTCGAGGCATTGTACGGACGTAAATGCCGGTCACCTCTCTGTTGGGCAGAGGTGGGGGATAGTCAGATCACGGGTCCGGAGATTGTAGTGGACGCCACGGAAAAGATTGCACAGATACGACAACGCATGGCGGCAGCACGCGACCGTCAGAAAGCATACGCGGATAAGCGTAGGAAACCGTTGGAATTTCAGGTCGGGGACTGGGTTTTACTAAAAGTCTCACCCTGGAAGGGTGTGGTTCGTTTTGGCAAACGGGGCAAACTAAATCCGCGGTATTTCGGACCGTTCGAGATCATTGAGAAAATAGGCAAAGTGGCCTACAAGCTAAACCTACCAGCTGAACTCGGTGCAGTTCACAATGTATTCCACGTGTCGAATCTGAAGAAGTGCCTGTCAGATGAGACCCTCATAGTTCCTTTTAAGGAACTCACTATCGACGAGCGGTTGCAGTTCGTCGAGGAGCCAGTTGAAATCACGGACCGGGATGTTAAGGTCCTCAAAAGCAAGAGAATCCCTCTTGTTCGAGTTCGATGGAACTCCCGACGTGGCCCAGAGTACACCTGGGAACGCGAAGACCAAATGAAAGAAAAGTACCCCCAGTTATTCGGAACCAATGCATCCACTACTGAGACTGAAGCTACTACTACTGAATTTCGGGACGAAATTCCAAATCAACAGGGGGGATGATGTGACACCCCAGGAAAACCAGTGAACACTACAGCTTACCTAGCTTCCTCAGTGAGTGCGTACCAAATTTCGGGACGAAATTCCTTTTAAGTTGGGGATAATGTGACAACTCGAATTTCCAAGATTTCCATTTCGCATTTATTGCACGTTCTTGTATTGTTTAGTTGATTAATTGCACAATTAATTGCTATGGAATTATATACGTTTTGATGCAATTAATCGTATTGTGTGATTGTGCATGGTTGTTTATTAATTGTGAAAGACTTGGTAAATATATGAACTTGGTGGTGAAACTAGGAAATGGTTATGAGATGGTGTACATGTGTAAAATATGATACTTAGGGAGGTAGAGGGAAATTAGTGAAATCATAGAGATACTTAACCCTAATCCCTTTTCACTAATCATTTGCACACAAAACAAAACACGTACTTGCAATTCTCTAATCCCCTAGCAATCATCATCACCACCATCATTGGCACAAGGCATTCATCACTTTCGATTCCTCCTTTTCTCTAGAATCATTCAAGGTAATTGTTTATCGATTATTGTAATACTTGTAAACCTAATTGATTGTTTGATCATTATCAATTCTTGATTGTGTGTTCATGAAAACCCTAGCTCTCATATGATACTTCTGTGATTTTAATTTGATTCTGAATTATTGATGATGACGATTAGTTGAACGTTTGATGGATTGTTCTTATGATGATTGTTATTGTTAAGTATTGGTGAATTGATATGTTCTTGCACTGTGAAAAATCATGAACTAGGGTTTAGAATGATCTTTGAAACGTATCTGTTGATATTGAAACGTGTTGATGTTGAAACGTAACTGATGTTCATATTCTGCTCGATGATTGATGTTGCTTGTGAAAAATGTTATAGTCTGACTATTGTTTATGAAAATAGTCCGAATTTTATTAACACATGCATTGTCCGAACTTTATGTGAAACACTTAAAGGTCCGAGTTCTTTTTGTATATCAATCAAGTGGTCCGACTTTTGTAAAGAAAGAGAGTCCGAATTCTTGTTTAAGGTGATAACAAGGTCCGACCTTTATGCATGGTGCAAGTCCGAGCTTTAACCCCCACTCCCTTATGGTCCGACCTTTAAACCATTGTGTGTGTCCGAGTTTTAACTAGTGCCTTTGGTCCGAGTTATATTAAGTAATTTAGTCTGACCTTTGGTTTGTAGAAGGGTCCGAACTTTTATCATGTTCATGCAAAGTCCGAACTTCAGGAAGGGGGGGGTTGTAGTCCGAGCTTTTAAGGGACTTGGGGTCCGAGTTTTAACTTAGATACCCTTGTCCGAGTTTTGTTATAACATAAGTTGATGTCCGAATTTTCACAAGGATGCTTGATAAGTCCAAGTTGTACATAATGCATGAGGATCCGACTTTGTAACATATGCATATGTGTCCGAGCTTAATGATGTTTATTTGTCCGAATTTCATAAGTATGATGTGTTGTCCAATCTGTTGATTCCATACGTGTGAATAAGTGAATAAGTGTTATGTGCTATAGCAAACAACTGTAATAAAGCTGACTGTATGTTTCCGTGTATAATAGCATGCTAATAGTCCGAACTTTACAAGGGATATGTGTGTCAAAGCTTACTGTATGATTTTCATGCTACTGTTTATGTCTGTATATAAATCTGTATGATGCTGTATACAGCTGAATATCGTATACGTGAACAATCTATCTCATGCTATTCTGTACACAATAATCACGCTGAACACAATCACTTGGATATCAAAGACTTGTAAACCCTAATTGTTTGCAAACACTTACGTCGAATCATGTGCAATGTATCCTAGGTCGTGAGTAACGGACTTAGACATTTAATAAACCCTAGAAGCAATAACATACCGAGCAAACCAATGTGAGTTCACACAGCCAAGGCATGGGGTTCCCGGGTGGGAATGGGATTTGATGAACTATTGTACATACTCTGCTGATAGAACTACGACTAGACTAGTAACACTTATTGAACTGATCTTCGCACACCTGCCAAGGGTTGGCCGCGATATTATGACTGACTTCGCACACCTGCCTTTGGAAGGCCGCGAACTGAAATTTACTAATCTTCGCACACCTGCCTGGTAGGCCGCGATACAGATAAACCTAGTCTAGAATACTCGGGATGAACATCCCCTAATATCTTCGCATACCTGCCTGGGAGGCCGCGATGGAAACTAATACGATACATGACATAACGAACGAACATACTACTACTCACACTATACTATTATTGAACTGTTTACTGTGAACTCGCTCAATTAGTTGTTGACTCGTTGCTGCATGCCTTGCAGGTCGTTAGGTACATGGAGCTTGCACAGGGAGAAGCTTGTCGTTGTGGGCTTCGAATCGTGATTATCTTGTTAAACACTTATGTTAATTGATACTTATTTATGATGGGTTTTTATCTATACGCTTCCGCTAAACAATGATAACTTACTTATGATTTGTAACACCTTTCATATGGATTTGATTTGGTTTAAATGACAATTACTTTTACTATATGTACCGTTCTATATGATTGGTGGCTTGATCCTGGTCAGTCACGCCTCCAAGCGGTGGTACTCCGCGTGTGGATTTTGGGGGTGTGACAAACTTTAGGATGAATTGTCTCTCTGACCTTTCAAACCTCCATGTAATAACCTTAGCCATTTTTGTAAGTTTTGGCGTTTTGGACAATATGTGGCGTTTTAGACAATGTTTGGTGTGTTGAGTTGTGTTCTCATGGTCTACTTTTATAATGACTTTTTTCCCACGCAGTGAAAGGTAATTATGGTGTTTTGAAAGGATAAATAAATTCAATTCCCCAAGTATTTGGCTTTTAATATAATAAATGTTAGTAATTATGTTTCCGTCACTTCATTTTACTGTTTGAAGTTACTGTGTTTTGTTTCAGATTCATCTGTTTATGGCTGTAACACGTCCAATCTTTTATGGCTGTAATTATGGTGTTTTTTCCAATGGCGTTTAGATAAAGATGGCACTTTTGTTTTATTCTTGTGTACATTGTTTTAACATTTTTTAGATTTATTATAATAGTACTTGTCCAAAGTAATTTTATTATAGTTTGATAGTTTTGGGGCGTTTTATGGCATGATGGTGTTTCACAAGCATTTGCGCGTTTGACGTTTTATTATATTTTTTATTAGAGAATTAATGTATTGTTGTTCTTAGCTGAAAATTACATAACAAAAAATAGAAAAAGAAAATAAAAAAAACAAATAGAAGCAATTTATGATCTAAATCTTCAGTGTCATCAGTCTCTTTCTTCTTTTGAAACTACAAGAACTGTCACAAATAAATGGCGTTTGGGTTTGACGTGGTTTTTTTTCTTGTTCGTGTGTTGAAGTGGGTTTGTGGATGTTGGAGACATAGATCGACTCCGTGTAGGTGGATGTTATTTGCCCGTCATCTTTTTATCATTATCGATGCCAAAGTAGCATTTACACTAGGATCAGTCTCTTCTCCTCATCCAAACCTTCTTCAAGAACAAAGAAGACAAAATGACATATGGGTGTCATCAGTCCCTTTTTCTTGAAATTTGTCCATCTCATGCAGCAAAATCTTACTCCCCTCACCTAGCAAACCATTCAGCGAAACTTCATGCAGAACATTACTGAGTATCAAAGAAAAGATGCATGCCATCGTTGATTTCTCTCAACTTTTGGCGTTTTACAGTGAGTGGTATTTAGAAACCATGGTGTTTTGGGTGTTTTTTTTGTGTAATCAACGGAAGGTGGTGAGACGTTTCTATTTATAGGATTTTTTTGGCGCATAGTTTAGGCGGGATATTATTTATAACAATAAATGCAATTAACAATTATCCAGATGTACGCTTGGCATTTGTATATTATGGCGTTTTACGTTTTATGGCGTTTTTATAGGCTAAGAGCTTAACTAAAACACAGAAAAAAACTATGCAGTGATAAAATTGGTGTTTTGTATTTACTTGGCGTTTTATATTTCAATGACATTTTATATAGGAATTGATGTTTTATCTTTTTTACCCTTAATGAAGCGCGTCCACGTAATAAAATTTATGCTATTTACGAAAATGCCACCGCGCCAATCTAGTCCATAGATTGTTTTGATCGGACGATCCATAAGCGTTCTCACTGTTCTCACACTTTTCACCGTTTTCCCTAAATCCTGGCCCTATATATATATATATATATATATATATATATATATATATATATATATATATATATATATATATATATATATCTATACTATAAGGTTGGTTTGTCTTTAGAAGTGAAATTCCCTCTCGTCATCCTTCGAGACGAGATTTTCTCCTATCATGCGGATTTGGTTTCCTGATGTCATCAGTTCTTCTCCATATCGCCTCAGTTCAGCTATATTTTCTGCCTCATATCCAGATTGAGTTCCAGATGGTGCTTCATTCATTTCCAGGTCGGAAATATTTTGGAATGCCTCGGATACTTTTTCGTCACTCATACTGTGGTCGCAAAAATCGTTAAAACAATATTTTCAAAACTCATATATATATATATATATAAATCTATATTCACAAAAATAACAAATAGATTATTTTATATAACTTCCGAACTTTAATGTTTAAACTTAGGTATTAAAATAACACCTAAATGGCTTAAACAAGTGGCTCTGGTACCACCTTCTGTCACAACCCTTGACCCCATCCAGGGCGGGAGTCGTGAGCAAATACAGGCTGTGGTACCGGTGTTTATTAAGTTCGCAGCAGAAAATTTCATTAGGGCCGTGGTTAGGAAAATTTCAATGCTTGTAAAACACCAAAGTTTATTATTAAACAACTGGGATAAAACCCATATTATAAACAAAGGTTTTATAGGGATAAACCCTATTTTGATACAAACATAATTTCTTGTCTTTATTTTGGTAAAATAACCACTTTATTTAAGCCTTTAGTACTTCATAGAAAGCTGCTTTTACTTTTATAGTAAGTTACCTGAAACGTATTTAAAAACATTTTATCAGCGAAAAATACTGGTGACTTCACTCATTTGTATAAAAAGACACAGTGTTATAATTACAGCAATAAGGGTTTTTACATTTGTTTATATCTTTCAATTACTCATATCAGTATTTGTCACGGTGGCAGTTCCTGTGACGGTGGTTATATCACTATTGAACGTTCTTTAAACTAGTGACGCTGGACTAGTACTGTATATAAAACACCACATACCGGCAGTAATTTTAGAATACAAAAACTTAATCATTTTAGTTACAACTGGTAAAAACATTTAGGGTTTTGAAAGCATTTAATAAAAAGAGAATGACTCACTTTGTAGATTAGGGTTTATTACTATAGCCTCGTGGTATTAAGATTGGTTTCCTGATAATCACACAATGCAACATGTATTAGTGTATTAACTTAATTCAAACTTTAACGATAATCACGAGATTAAAACCCCAATGTAGTTAACAAAGTATAGTCTTATCCAGGCAGCATTTTGACATCCGTTGATAGGTTTCGGATCGATCGGACAGGGCATCGTACCAGTGATCAGGGTTAAAACACCATCTACGGAGCAAAGTTTAGGGTTTCGGGGTATCGGGTATAATAGCAGAGTAGTTCAGAGCGAGAGAGAAAGTAAGAAATGAAAGTTTGGGAGCAAATTGAAATGCTGAATTCACGTCCCTTTTATAGCCATAAATGGACCACGTCGCGTCACACGACCAACTTGGGCCAACACCGTTGCGTAGGGCGACTAGGTTAATTAGGGCTTAGGTGGCATGAGTCAACACAATACGTGTACCACGTGGCTGCCACTTGTCCTTAGTTGTACCATGAGGTGTCGCGTCACGCGACCAGAACTCACTAACACCATCACGTAGCTGTCACACCCCGATTTCCACGTGTTTCACCGGTGGGCCCGGTGGGGGATTACCGTGACGTAGTTGGCAACAATATAGTCAAACCACACAATATATAAATGCACAGCGGAAGCAATAAGATAAATATATTTCAACCTTTGAATGTAATATCAAAGTATCACAATTGTCGAAATATAATCCACAGAGGATCAAAATAAAATATAAGTATTGTTCAACAGACGTAGGCATCTTAAGCTTGGTGCACGACCAGAGATGTTAGAAGAATGCTCTTGAGCTCCAGAAGTGGTCAAGAAAGCAGGTTTGAGGTGTGTTTCAAATGTGTGCACTACATTGCCTTTTATAGTGAAAAATGGAGCATAAGATCATCACAACTAAGTCTATAATTGCTCATGGATGATCAGCAGCTGTCCCTGAGTGTTAGGGGACATGTAGGGGGCGCCCATGCTGCCATAATTGCACCCAAAGTCGGTTAAAAGATCAAACAGTGAATCTGTGCATGTTTTCTGCATCTGGCACCTTGACGCGGCCCGCATTAAGGATCAGGCTAGGCTCACGCGGGCCGCCTGAATCGTTATGTCAGGAACCGGATCTTCACATGGCTCGCGGCCCGCATAAGCTTCCTTGTTTCTCTAACGCGGGCCGCCTGAGGCCTGTAAATCAAGATTTTCAAATCTTTTGCCATTATTAGCCTGACCTTTCGGTTTCGAAGGGGTAACTTTGCTATTTGGGCCTCGATTATTTACGAATAAGGGCCTCGTGACTTTTACTCGCGCCGTTAAGTCCCCGGTTAGTTTAATTACTATCCGAAAAGCCTTATCTTTCATTGTTGACGCTTCTAACCCCTTGCATACGAAAGTGATCATAACTTTCTCGTTTTAAAACGGAACTTTCCGAAGTTTATATCGTATATTCTAGTGAGCGTAATTTACTGTTACAAAGCCTCGTGTATGTTAAAGGGTCACTCAGAGGTATTACTTAAACATGTTGACACAATTAACCCCTGTAGTTTGTAATCTCTCACTTTCTTCCGTGTTTTATTCCGTACGATCCATGACTTATCCGTTTGAAGGTACGAGCATCATTTCGGGTTATTGTACAATGTGTTTATCCCCCGTTGACATTTTTAACCCTCGAATTTACATACTTTCCATGTTTGTCAACTTTAGTCCGTTATTCTGTATTTAATACCACGTGTAAACTCAAGACACGTGTCAATTCATTATTTGACGCAAAATTTAGAGGTTTTACATCCTCACCCCCTTAAAAGAAATCTCGACCTCGAGATTTATTTGAATAGATGAGGGTACTTCTCCTTCATCGTGGACTCTACCTCCCACGTGTACTCGGGACCTCTACGGGCATCCCATTTTACCTTCACTATTGGTATATACTTCCTGCGAAGTTTCTTGACCTGTCGATCCTCGATCGACACAGGTTTCTCAATGAATTTTAAGCTCTCGTCGATGTGTACATCTGTATGCGGTATAACCAGTGATTCGTCAGCGAAACACTTCTTCAGGTTACAGATGTGGAACACATTGTGGATACCACTGAGCTCTTCCGGTAAGTTTAATTTGTAGGCAACCGATCCTACACGTTCGATTACCTCGAAAGGTCCAATATATCTCGGGCTTAGTTTGCCTTTCTTACCGAATTACATCACCCCCTTCCAGGGTGATACCTTAAGTAATACCTTGTCGCCTACTTCGAAATTGAAAGGCTTACGCTTTAAATCTGCGTAGCTCTTCTGCCAGTCTCGGGCAGCTTTCAATCGTTCGCGAATTTGGACAATCTTGTCCGTCGTTTCAAAGATAATATCAGGTCCTGTCATTTGGACATCTCCCACTTCTGCCCAACAAACGGGCGTCCTACATTTCCTACCATATAGAGCTTCAAAAGGTGAAGCCTTAATGCTTGTATGGTAGCTGTTTTTATAGGAGAATTCGACCAATGGTAGGTGGTTATCCCAACTGCCACCTAGGTCGATTGCATATGCACGAAGCATGTCTTCCAACGTTTGGATCGTACGCTCACTCTGTCCATCCGTCTAAGGGTGGTAAGCCGTATTGAAATTTAAACGCGAACCCAATGATTGTTGGAAGCTTCTCCAGAAGTGTGATGTGTATCTGGTATCTCTATCAGAGATGATAGATACAGGCACTCCATGAAGGTCTACAATCTTGTCTACAAACAACTGGGCTAATATATCGGAGCTGTGAGTCTCCTTTATGGGTAGGAAATGTGCTGACTTGGTCAGTCTATCAACTATTACCCATATTGTATCGTTTCCCTTCTTTGTCTTTGGTAATTTGGTGATGAAATCCACCGTCACCATTTCCCATTTCCACTCGGGAAGTTCAGGCTATTGTAGCAAGCCTGACGGTTTTTGATGCTCGGCTTTTACTTGTGCACAAGTCAAGCACTTTGCTACATATGTGGCTATAGACTTTTTCAAGCCTATCCACCAGAAATTTGCCTTTAAATCCTGGTACATTTTATCAGCACTAGGATGAACGGAGTATCAGGAACTATGGGCTTCCTGAAGAATAACGTTACGAAGACCTCCATAAACAGGAACCCATATCCTTCCATTCAATCTCAAAATTCTGTCTTTGCCATAGGATAACTGCTCCTCAGTTACCCCTAGCTTCTCGTTTGGATAGTTAGCTTCTAACACAGCTTCCTTCTGTGCAGCTAACAATCGTTCATTCAGACTGTTCTTGATTTCAATGCTCTTGGCATTGATCCTTATTGGTTTCACTCTTTCTTTCCTGCTCAAGGCATCTGCGACTACATTGGCCTTGCCAGGATGGTATCTTATTTCACAGTCATAGTCGTTCACAGTTTCCATCCAACGTCGCTGCCTCATATTCAGATCTTTCTGATTGAACAGATGCTGAAAGCTTTTGTGATCAGAATAGATCACAGATTTAATGCCATAAAGGTAATGCCTCCAAAGTTTTAGTGCAAATACAACGGCACCCAATTCCAAGTCGTGGGTGGTGTAGTTCTTTTCATGCACCTTCAATTGTCGTGAAGCATAGGCAATCACCTTGCCCCTCTGCATAAGCACACAACCCATACCGGTGTGCGATGCATCACAATATACGACGAATTCTTCCATTTCGTCTGGCAATATCAACACTGGAGCATTGCTCAGCTTTTGTTTGAGGATATCAAAAGCTTCTTGTTGTTTAGGGCCCCAATCGAATTTTATTTTCATTCTAGTTAAAGAAGTTAGGGGTGCAGCAATTCTTGAAAAGTTTTCGATGAAGCGTCTGTAGTATCCTGCTAGACCTAGGAAACTGTGAATTTCCGTAGGTGTCTTCGGCTCCTGCCAGTTCATGACGACTTCAACTTTAGCGGGATCCACCTGGATACCACGCTCGCTGACTACATGTCCAAGGAACTGGACTTCTCGTAGCCAAAAGTCACATTTAGAGAACTTGGCATAAAGCTTTTCTTGATGAAGTAGTTTAAGGATACATCGAAGATGCTTTTCGTGGTCAGCTTGACTCTTCGAGTAGATAAGGATGTCATCGTAGAAGACAGTGACAAATTTATCCAAATAAGGCCTGCAAACGCGATTCATGAGATCCATGAATGCGGCAGGTGCATTGGTGAGCCCAAAAGGCATCACTAGGAACTCGAAATGACCATATCGAGTCCTAAACGCAGTTTTATGCACGTCTTCATCCTTGACCTTCAATTGATGGTAGCCTGACCGTAGGTCAATTTTGGAAAAATAGCTCGCTCCTTGCAACTGATCGAACAGATCGTCGATCCTGGGAAAAGGATACCTATTCTTGATCGTCACTTTGTTCAGCTCACGATAATCGATGCATAGGCGCATCGAACCATCTTTCTTCTTGACGAACAGGATTGGCGCTCCCCAAGGAGATGAACTTGGTCTAACAAAACCCTTGGCTAGCAGATCATCTAGCTGCGTCCTCAATTCTTTCATTTCCGTGGGTGCCAATCTATAAGGTGCTCTTGCGATAGGTGCGGCACCTGGGATGATGTCGATACTGAATTCCACTTGTCTGTCTGGTGGCAAACCAGGCAGTTCTTCTGGGAAACTTCAGGATAGTCGGAGATGACTGGGATGTCTTCAATTCTGGGTTTCTCCTCACCGATGATTACCTGTGCCATATATATGACACATCCTTTCTTCAAACATCTGGATGCCTTTAGCATAGATACATCTGCAGGCAATCCATGTCGAGTATCTCCTTGGATGGTAAGTGGTTCCCCAGACGGAGTCTTGATTACCACTTGTTTCTTGTTGCACACGATTTGGGCTTGGTTATGCGATAACCAATCCATACCCAATACTACGTCGAAACCAAATAATTTAAAAGGTAATAGGGATAAAGGAAATGAGTGATTCCTAATGGATATAACACATCCATCTAAAACAATTGAAACTGTCCCCATAGTTCTATCGGCTAGTTCTACTTCGTATTTTACATTCAAGTTTTTAACAGGCAATTTTAATAATTCGCGGAACTTATCATCCACAAAGGATTTATCTGCTCCGGAATCAAATAAGACTCTCGCAAAAACATCATTGATAAGGAACGTACCGGTTATGACATTGTCGTTCTGGATAGCCTCTTTAACATCCATCTGAAAGACCCTCACATTGGTCTTCTTACCTTCTTCAGCCTTTTTCACTATCTTCGGGCAGTTCGTCTTGATATGCCCCTTCTCATTGCAACTGTAACAAGTTGCATCCTTGAGTTTCTTGCACTCAAGAGTCCTATGCTCCGAGGACTTGCATATCCCACATGGCTTCGGTGGGGATTTCTTTTCAAACCTGCACCTTCCAAAGTGGTGCTTCTGACAAACCTTGCACAAGGGCTTATCGCCCAACTGTCGGTCATTTCTCTTGTTCTCTGACCCCCTCTTGTGGTCACGATTTCCCCGGTGCTTCTTGTTGGATTTACGCGAATCATCATCTTCACGCTTCCTCTTCTCACTGTCGGCATTCCTCAACGATCTCTGCCTCACTGCATCAAGCGTGAGAGACAGAGATATATCTGCCACGGATCTGAAGGTAGCAGGCCTAGAAGCCTTTACACTAGCTTTTATTTCTGGGGCCAAGCCCCCAATGAAGCGCGCAATCCGTTTGGGTTCCGGTGTTACAAGATACGGAACCAATCTTGACAGAGTGCTGAAAGTCGTGAGATATGCCTGGCAGTCCAAGTTCTTCATGACTAGAGATAGGAAGTCAGATTCGATCTTTTCAACCTCGTGCTGAGGGCAGTAATTTTCCTTGATGAGAGCCATAAATTCCTCCCATGTCATGCTATACAAAACAGCCTTCCCAGAGGCTTGAACCAGAGATCTCCACCATGCTAGGGCTTCACCCTTGAACGACTGTGAAACAAACTTCACCAAATCTCTCTCTGCACAACCACTGATGTCCACCACAGTGTCCATCTCGTCTAACCAGGTCATACAATCCACCGCGCCCTTTTCCCCAGTAAAATCTCAGGGTTTGCAAGATACGAAATACTTATACGTGCAACCCCTGGCGCGAGGTGTATCATCGAGTACTTTCTTCTCAGGGTGGACGCTATTCTCATTGGATGAGTGTCTGTCGTCGTCCTTCTTAGGCTTAGACGGAGTTGAGGGTGGTTTGCTGTGAGATTTAGAGTGGGTTTTTGGCTTTGAGTGTGGTGTAGACAAGGTTCTGCTTCGGGACTCGGTGTATTCCTCGTACTGTCGATCCAAGGCTGCCTTGACAGCGTTGTCTACCAAAGCTTTTAGTTCAGCGCCCGTTAAATGAATCTGGGCATTATCATTGTCATCCTCCTTCGAATGACTATTAGCTCCACTTGGTTCAGCCATTGCAAACTTGAATCTGCTACAGAAGATAATGACAATGTTTTATTTAGGAGTTTATTATGGAATTGTCTGTTATGGCAATTCATTAACCATGGTAACTATAGACCACATCTGGTTAATTTGTTACTCACTTTTATTTAGGATTTGAATATAACTTATCCTATTTACAAATAATATTGTTAGTGGCACGAAAGCCTAGTTACAGGGACGTTTTTATAATATAAGTCGGGATTACAGAGAATCAAGGCATGAAGGTTTGAACCGTAGTTCTTTTACCTTTCCTGACAGGGAGTCATAGACTACAACTGTCTTTTGTCTTTTTGACAATAAGTATGGCCCGTGGGCACTACATCACCAATGGATGTTTGATAAATGATCATCTTTATTGACAATTTAACCCATGATTTACCAATCATTAATTTGGGTTTTGGAATCCCTTAATGGATTCGTATATAAGAATGACGCGTGTGATTTTAACGAATCACATCTGCCAAGGATGTTAACATGTTCACAGAGGTTAACTGGAATCTGAATCTTTTAGTTAAGTCTTACCATCTTGGCCGGGTCATATAATGATACCAGGCTAGGTTTCACTTATTAAGATTCTTTATTTAAGCAGATTAATTTAAAAGGAATGATTTTTGATTCATTTATTTCATATAATAATGTATATAATGACAAAGATGAATTTATAGGCTTAACATTCCATTAATCGTAATAATGGTTACACATTGCCCTAAACGGGACTTTTAAATAAATAAATACCTACGCAGAGGTTTTACAGAAAACAAGTCCACGCAGGGACCGAATACATAGATAGATGTCCGCACAGGGACTAAAAAGATAAGTCCACGCAGGGACTGAAATGCAATTGTCCACGCAGGGACTAAACACGATAGATGTCCTCGCAGGGACTAAAATACTTAAGGCAATTGTCCTCGCAGGGACTTGATTGTAATAGTAAATATTATAGTACATAAAGAGACTAATGATCTCGTTTCTTCCTCCCTTTTAGTAGGTTTGCTAGGCCTTTAAGGAATCCACGATTACTTTTACGTTCTTGCTCAAAGTCTCGTTCCACTCGGTTTAGACGGTGGAGGATTTCTTCTTGCTCCGGTGGAGAAAAACATGGCTGCTGCGACGGTTGTTGAACCGGAGGTCTAGGAGGTACTGGATACCCATGAGCTGAGTAATCTGTTCCCCAAAGGTTTCCATAAGCTCTATCGGGATGAAGGGCATTATAATTAGCCGCTACCACGTATGGGTCGGCATCATAATTATAGTTGTAGTGCGTATGAGTCGGCTGCTCAAACGGGTTGTACGCGGTGGAACCGGCGTATGCTGGTATAGGGTTATCATACCCAAATGGTGGCGGAGGTGGTGCAACTGGTGCAGAATTCACCTCTGCAGGGTGACCAGAAGGTTCCCCTAACTGTGGTTCTTCAGGTACTGGCGGAAAGTGACTTGCACTCGAGTGGCGAGGGGTGCTAAAGTGGAATTCCCCTCCTCGGGTGGACATCCGCGCGCCTGATCTCCTACGCCTTGGCGGATCAGGAGGTGCTTGCTGAACTGGTGGCAGAGGAGGCGGTGGCGTAACTGCCACGAAACGCGAATCCTCGGAAGGATCCTGTTGCTGTTGCTGCTCATGAGGCGAGAAGTGATGAGAAGGTGTGAAGTACCAATCACACTGGTTAAACCTCGTCTGGTAATTGTCGGGACCTTGATAGGGTGTTCCATGGAAGGATGACCCATCAGAGATCTCGAGTGGATGGTTGGGAGTACCTCGTGCAGGTTCTATGGGATCCGTGTCTTCATCCATATCTACCGCATTATCTTCGGGGAAATGGTCTTCTGGTCCTAAAGGGTTATAACATATTGGTTCTTGGACATAATCAGCTGGATTAAATCGGCCTTGAAAGAAAGGAGTAGGATCGCCATAGGAACGGTGCGAAGCAGATCGCTGGAGAGGTATAAACGAAGGTTGAGGGTTACTGGGATCGTTCTCCGAGTTTGGTCCAAACGAGTGACGGTATGAAGGTGTCGAACTGTGCGAGGTGGAATGTCTTGCAGGTTCAAAGAGGTTTCTTCTACGTCTCTGAGGTTCTTCACTCCTTGTACTGGAAGGAGCTCGCATGTTCGAAGGTCCAGCCTCATGATCATTGTGAGTAGTGATCGCCCCTGTGCCTCTTCCTCCTCTTCTAATTGCTGGTGGCATATTTCCTGCTTAACAAATCTTTAAATCATAATAAACAATAAAAGACAAACTGGAATAACAATTCGAATTTGTCCTATGTTCTTGTCTAGACTCAAGTATGTGCAATTGTGTCATTGAGATTAAACACATAAGGATAGTGTTTAATTCACTCAGCGTTGGCTCTGATACCAACCTGTCACACCCCGATTTCCACGTCTTTCACCGGTGGGCCCGGTGGGGGATTACCGTGACGTAGTTGGCAACAATATAGTCAAACCACACAATATATAAATGCACAGCGGAAGCAATAAGATAAATATATTTCAACCTTTGAATGTAATATCAAAGTATCACAACTGTCGAAATATAATCCACAGAGGATCAAAATAAAATATAAGTATTGTTCAACAGACGTAGGCATCTTAAGCTTGCGAGACTCTTTATTGATGCTAAGGAGAAATATCCAGCCAATTACGCTTAGAACCTGCATTTAATCTTTTTAGGGAAAATACGTCAGTTTACACTGGTAAATACATTCAACCGACACTTTTGTAAAATGTTTAATAAAATTGATTTGAATGCACAAGGCACAAACTATTTATAACTTGGGATAATTTATAATTAAATCTTGTAAAAGAATTACATGTTTACTATGCGTTCGGTCGCCCGGGTCGTGCCGGGTTAAAGGTTAATAGACACGCCACAAAGCATAAAGCCGTGGCGGGAAAACCAACGGTTACACCTTTAATAATATAGACACATTACGGGTGTACGCCTACACCCGTGTGTCGGGGTCGTGGCCATTTCGTGAAATGATGCCAAGGATATCCGGGACATGGTCATTAAGCTCCCAAAGGCGTAAAGCCAACAAAACAAGTTTTTAAACGGGTCACATTGATAATACCCAACTACTAATGAGTTGGGGTCAATTGCCCGACCAAGCGGTATTTTAAATACCGTAACCCAAGCCCGTATAACGGGAAATAAGTTAAAAGTATTTACCTTTGCAAGTAATATCCTCAATCAAATAAATGCAAGTATCTTTTACTGGTCTCCTATTCTGGAACGAAGGTTTATAACAACCTATTAGAATCCTAACGGGTCTTTAATGTAGCCTTAGCTAGACCGGTTGGTTTTAAAGGATAATTACGGCTTAATCGCGTGAAAGGCGAAAACCGGGAATGGAATGTGATTTGGACCCAACAAGTTTGAAGACTTGTTTCATATGGGTAATATAATCACACTCTGGATTTTGAGGTCAAAACAATATGGTTTGACCCGTTTCGGCTAGTTTATGTAAACTAGTTACATAAGCCGAACCGTGCGCGCAAAAGGCGTAACGGGTAACCGTAAGAATCCTACACAAATTTCCTAAGTCAATATGCTTTAAAGAGGTTGTGGTATCAGTAGGATACCTTCCATAATGCCCGTAACGAGTTTTAATCCAAGATGTGCCCCGCATGGGTATTTCGGTCATTTTAAAGATCATAAAAGAGGTTTCTGAGTTCTACAGGAAATCTGAGTTTTCCGATCAGTTTATAAAGTCCAAAATACTCTATTTATTATTTAAAATCAGTAGCAACTGGAATCGGGTCAAAATACTTTGTAGAACTCAAGTTATGCTCGAAAAGGGTATATTCGGTATTTACCGAACCGATGCCATAACCGCAGGTTATGAGCAGGTTAAAAATCATTAAAATCTTTAAAAATCTCAAAATATTATTTTACATCAGTGGGTAAAAGGTTTGGTGCCGAAATTTGGGTTTAGATAGGCGTTATGCTAATTGCGCCATTTAATTACTAAAGTTTCCGTAATTGCGCTATTTAGCATAACTCCTATTCTGGACCTCGGATTGACTTGAAATTTTAGGGACATGCTTAGAAATCAGTAACTAAGGTTATTGCCCTTTCACATATTCAAAATTCTCGTTTTAAAGTAAAAAGGGCGTTACGGTCAACTTTTAAGCATTTAACGGAAATGTGCTAAAGACTCGGACAAACAACGAACTGGTCACAGAGGGTTATACCATCATGTAATCTGGTCCTAAGAGAGTCCTAATGCATAATTAAATCATACCATAACAGGTCAGAACTGAAGTCAAAGCAAAAGTCAAAGTTTTGCGACTTTCGGTTCCGAACCGGGTCAAAACAGTAAATGGTCGGATCAAACAAGCTTAGACTAGTTAATATACTTATTATCATGTTATATGAGTGTTAAAACAGGTTACACGTCATCTACATTACTGATTATGCTTAAAATCGCAAAGTAGCATTCTGTTGACTTTTTCTAAGCAAGTTTGACTCGACATTCGGACTAGTTAGAGTGGGAATCAGAGGGTGCCCTTTTAGGGGTTTAATGCCCACATGATTACCAACATATAACTACTTTTGATTCGACAAACCACTGGACCATTTGTGATTTATCGTCAAGTCAACCGTTAATTATGACGGATTGACTTTTAGGCTATAACTAAGCAAAAACTAAGCCACAAAGGGTTAGGCATACTTACAGAAGCTTGGTGCACGACCAGAGATGTTAGAAGAATGCTCTTGAGCTCCAGAAGTGGTCAAGAAAGCATGTTTGAGGTGTGTTTCAAATGTGTGCACTACATTGCCTTTTATAGTGAAAAATGGAGCATAAGATCATCACAACTAAGTCTATAATTGCTCATGGATGATCAGCAGCTGTCCCTGAGTGTTAGGGGACATGTAGGGGGAGCCCATGCTGCCATAATTGCACCCAAAGTCAGTTAAAAGATCAAACAGTGAATCTGTGCATGTTTTCTGCATCTGGCACCTTGACGCGGCCCGCCTTAAGGATCAGGCTAGGCTCACGCGGGCCGCCTGAATCCTTATGTCAGGAACCGGATCTTCACATGGCTCGCGGCCCGCATAAGCTTCCTTGTTTCTCTAACGCGGGCCGCCTGAGGCTTGTAAATCAAGATTTTCAAATCTTTTGCCATTGTTAGCCTGACCTTTCGGTTTCGAAGGGGTAACTTTGCGATTTGGGCCTCGATTATTTACGAATAAGGGCCTCGTGACTTTTACCCGTGCCGTTAAGTCCCCGGTTAGTTTAATTACTATCCGAAAAGCCTTATCTTTCATTGTTGACGCTTCTAACCCCTTGCATACGGAAGTGATCATAACTTTCTCGTTTTAAAACGGAACTTCGCGAAATTTTTATCGTATATTCTAGTGAGCGTAATTTACTGTTACAAAGCCTCGGGTATGTTAAAGGGTCACTCAGAGGTATTACTTAAACATGTTGTGTAACACCCCCAAAATACCACTTGCGGGAACTCCGCGAGGCGTGTTACGCATCAGAGTTCGAGCCACCAATCAAGTTGCACCAGTAATAAATATGTAAACAAACCTTCCATTTCATAATAAATAATTCCCAACATAAGGGTTTCAAACCAATTTAAATATCCAGCGGAAGCATAATGTAAATTATCAGTTGGTAGTTCAGAATCATGAGTTCATAGTGATATGTTAAGTGTCCAAGGGTTTCGATCCATGACCACTCCAGCACTCCCAGATAGCAAGTCCATGTCAAGTTATCTAACGACCTGCAAGCATGCAGACAAGTGTGTCAGACTACGCTGGTGAGTTCAAAGTTTTGTTTACGTGTGATGTTACCGAATGTCTGTTAAGCCGATTCAACATTATGATACGATATTATTTATAACATGCTAGATACCCTAGGGAGTGTGCCCATATGTATCCGGGGAGTGTGCCCCTTAATAACCTGGAAGTGTCCAGACCCCAATGCCCCTAACCAAGCATTGGTAATGATGCCCAGATAATTAGTTCACGCCCGTCCTTACAGCCCGGTGTGAGGTGTCAAACCTAATAGCGCTATCAACTAATTACCCCATTGCCCTACAGGCAATCCAATAATGATTGATTCCATGTTCAATAACCAAAACCCAATTTAAATGTTTACCCAAGATTCCCTTCCAAATGTTTACTAGTTGTCCCAAACCACCGGGACGCATGCTTGAGAAATGCAGTGAACTCACCTTGGTTTGCTCGGTAAGATACACAAAAGGTTCTTGAATTAAGGGTGGTCAACCACGTCCTAACAGGGTTACCATACGAGTCAGGTTTGGTTCAAGTAAAGCACGTATGGTTACACAGAGTTAACACGTTACAAACACGTATAGATCATGGCAACACTTAACAGTCAAACAACACATTCAACTTGTGCGATTAAAACAAGTCCAAAAGTAATCGGCCCAACATGTTGTGCGGCCCACAACATGTTGTGCGATCCAACAATTCCCGGCCCAACAATATAAGTGATCCAATAGCATATACGGCCCAAATAACAACATAAAATATCTTGTGCGATCCGGTTAACCTTGTGCGACTAATAAGCCTTGTGCGAGTGAGGTCTTGGGCTGTCCGGCCCAGTAACAACAACTGATTATTCATCTATGTGTGGCCCAAGGTATTGTGCGGTCCAACTAGCCTTGTGCGACCAAGGCACCTTGTGTGATTGGACTCCTTGCGCGATCAGATGATTTGTGCGTTTAAGCATGTGCGATTATTAACTTATGTGATTGGTTATCTAATATCCTAAAATCAAGCAATCAGTTACAATTATCCAACCGTTACTAAACATACATTAACTCGGTCAAGGCAATCAATCACTTTCCTATTTTCATGGCTATCAATTAACATAATTTCCAACTATTCGATTAACATACTTTCGATCAAACAATGTTTTTGTTATGAGTTTCATATGAACCCTAACCGGTTTAATCATGAACAAACATCATAATCATTCAACTTGAACCACAAGACTTGTAAACTTTCACGTCGACTATGATTATTAACCATAGCAGCCGATTAACAAACATACACTCAACCCGGTTATATTACCAACCCGATACAATCTTAGCATCATACAACCCTTGTATAGCATCTAACCACATGAACCGAATACCTAGTATCAATCAATATTACTAGCATAAAACCCTAATTCATACATGACAAGATCACCTATCATGGCAACTAGATAACAATGAAACACTAACCAGAAGTGTGATACGACAAGCTTGATCGAGAGAGAAGGCTTCGAGGAAGGCTGCCTTCGGTTCGGATTGAGAGGGAGAGTGTGGGTGTTCTAGGGTTTGTGTGTGTTAGGAGGTTTGGTAAAAGGTGTGAGATGGTTACCACATCTCAAGTATAAATGATTAGGGGATGGGCCGAACCCAAACTTGGGCTGCCCTATAGTCCGAATACAAGCGATACGGCCCAAAGGCTTGTGCGATCGATTATGTGTTGTGCGATCGGATCATGTTGTGCGGTTGGGCCATATATACATACATACATTACATTACACAAAACACAACATCATAACGTTTAATAATCATAATAGTTCACATAAGCACGTATCGTTACACAAAGTAGGTTCGAATTACGAGTTGTCACAGTATCCCCAACTAAAAAGAAATTCCGTCCCGAAATTTGGTACGCACTCACTGAGAAAGCTAGGTAAGTTATATCGTTCACTGGTTCTCCTGGGGTGTCACATCCTCCCCAACTTGAATGGGAATTTCGTCCCGAAATTCACTAGTTGCATCAACATTAGGTTTGCTAGGTTTTGTCTTGTCTTTGGGGAACAAATGTGGATACTTAAGTTCCATCTGATCCTCGCGTTCCCACGTGAACTCTGGGCCACGTCTTGAGTTCCAACGAACTCTCACAATCGGTATACGGCTGTGTTTACGAGCTTTAACTTCCCGATCCATAATCTCAATTGGTTCTTCGACAAACTGCAATTTGTCGTCTATCTTCAGCTCTTGGAATGGTACAACTAGTGTTTCATCAGCCAAACACTTCTTTAACTGCGATACGTGAAACACATCATGGACATTACCCAACTCAGCAGGTAATTCCAACCTGTAGGCCACCTTTCCAATTCGTTCCAGAATTTTGAATGGCCCCACATAACGAGGGTTTAGTTTGTCGCGTTTCCCAAAACGCACCACACCCTTCCAGTGTGAGACTTTAACATGACTCGATCATTAACTTCGAATTCCAACGGTTTACTACGCTTGTCAGCGTAGCTTTTCTGGCGGTCGCGAGCTGCGGCCATACGGTTCCGTATCTGAACAATATTTTCCGATGTTTCAAGCACAAGCTCAGGACCTGTGATCTGACTATCACCCACCTCAAGCCAACAGAGGGGTGAACGGCATTTCTGTAACACCCAGTTTATAGTACAAGATTAATAATAACAATATGCATTTGATTTCCAAATATTTGAGAGTTTACAAAAACTTTTAACGCTTTAACCATGTCGAGACACATCATACATGTATTGTTGTTACAAAACCATATTCAAGACGATAGCTACCATTAGTTTACATAGTTTTTAGAACAAAAGATCGGATGCGGAAGCGTTCTAAAATGAGTGTTCGGTTCGACTCGTTTGCTTGATCACCATCCTTTTTCTTAAGTACCTGAAAACTAATGTTTTAAACAAGCATTAGTGTTATTAATGATGGGAATTCACGTATTCGGATTAGGTCCGAAAACTTATTCAAGAAAATGAAATAAAAATTTCATCAAGCTGGGCTCCACCGTAATTTACAGTGTCACCGTAAATTACGGTGGGTTCTGGGCATTTTGGAACCTACCGTAAATCAGTAGATCCCCACCGTAGCATTTTGTTGGCCACCGTAAATTACGGTGTCACCGTAATTTACGGTGGGCCCTGCACTTGTTTTCTTGCTTTATGATCTTGAGCATTTAAGTTCCGTTTTGCAGAGAAATGACCTTGAACAGGTTTATTACCCACCCAAGGCTAATTACCCATGTTTGGGACTATTACCCGTTATCACTTTTTGCTTTCCCATAAGGGATCGCTCACGTACTAATCTATATGATTAAATCCAAGCTTTCGTATTTGTCATCTATACTACTAGTCACAATTACCAAATCAAGATCATAACTCCTATACAAGGAGTTTAAACTTCCCAACTAACATAGCATGTCAAATTTACAACTTACGCAATGGTTATAACCATGCATTAAGTGATGGTGTCTAGCTTCATGTTTATTACAAGACTTGTTTTGACCCGTTTGGGTGCTGAATTAAGCACCATTCAGGGCATGCAAGTATCCATGTTTGTCACTTGTTTTGACCCATTTCACTTGTTTAAGACACTAGTCATTTTCGTGACATATTGGTAAATCTTGGTTATCATGTTTCAGAATTGACTACATAAAACTAACAATTAGGTATAATGTAACGAAACAATAAATTTCGTACCTTTAGAGCACACCTTTTTCCCGTGGATTCCTTTCGGCTTGTCCGCTTGACGATCCGGACTCTTTGCCTAAAAATTACGGTTTATAACATGTTTAGAACTCTTTTTATGACCACAATCACATCATTATGGACCATTATCAAATCTGCGTTTTTATCCAAATTTTACATTTAAATCCTCACTTAGGCATTTCAACAAACACCTAGTGGGTCAGATTTTTCTACATTCATAAACAAGTTCATGACTTGCGATTCAACATCTAATTTCACTATAATAGTAATTTTTGCATGCATCTTGACATCATCTTTTCAGAACTTATTTCCTAATTTCAGATTATGCTAAAACAAGAGTTATAATTTCACAAGTTTCTTGAAGTTCACTAATCACCTACAATGGTGATTGTGAAATCCTACAAGTCCTATACAAGGTCATGTCATGAAATCATCTAGGGCTTGTTCCTAATCCTCATAACCCTTATAATTTCACCCATGCATCAGTAATTAAGCTGAATTTTTCATGTTTCACATTTAACCTAGAATTTGTAATGCAACAAAATTACTAAATTTCACATACCTTTTGATCCTTACAACGAGGTGTCCACTAATATGTGATTAAAACTCGATTTGGAACAGATTTGGGGCTTCAATTGAAGGGATTTTGGTGTGAAACTTAGGGTTTTGGAGAACCCCTGTCGCCCCTCCTCTCTTGATCGACCAGACACACCAATTTTGGTGTGTTTGGTTTGGTTTTGTTACTATTAGTAACTAGCTTTTCAAATTTGACAAGTTTAGTCCCCCAACCTTGTTTTGTTCTTAAGTTAATGTGTTTTAACCCTATCATGCATTGTTTCAAGACTTGAAATTTAACTAGGTTAAGTTCCTAGTTGGTAAATTCTCGTTTATAAACTCTTTGAATTTTCCAATTTATGGATTTATATTTTCGGGGTGTTACAAGTCCACCCCCCTTAAAAAGGGTTTCGTCCCCGAAACCGAATTACGTACCAAATAATGTAGGGTGGAGTCGTCGCATCTCTTCCTCAGACTCCCATGTAGTGTCTGACCCTTTTTTGTGCTCCCATTTGACTTTGACTTGGTTTATCATCTTGTTCCTCAAAGTTTTCTCCTTACGATCTAAAATCGCAATTGGTTTTACTGCATAGTTGAGGCTGTTATCCACCTCGATATCATCGTAGTGTATATGAGTAGTTTCGTCGGCCAAACATTTTCGAAGATGTGATACGTGGAATGTGCTATGAATTCCACTCAACTCTTCGGGTAATTCAAGTCGATAAGCTACTTTACCAACCCGTTCAGTGATTCTAAATGGCCCAATAAATCTTGGGCTTAACTTTCCCCTTTTTCTGAATCTAATAATACCCTTTGTAGGTCCCTTTCCGAAGGATGACGAACCTAAACCTTGTTATACAAACCCACTAGCGAGTGCGGAATCCAAGCTAGCAAGCAAACCGGGATGAGACAAGTATAAACACAAGCACACAAGGATTCACCGATTAACACCACTGTATTAATACGAATGAAGGTTCCGGTTACAAGCACAATGTTTACAAATCTAACTTGCAAACTCTCTAGTGTGTGTGTGTGTGTTTGGATAGAATGCTCTCAAACTCTCTCTATGTGTGCATCTATCTAACAAGTCTCTCAAGCCTCTTCCAAAACAACACACTACATGGGTATTTATACCCATACACAGCAGGTCTGGTCGAAGGATTAGACAGATTGTCCGAAGGACCATCTATCGAGCACAATGGCCATCGAAGGATCCATATATACTTCGAAGGATAGCATATCCTTCGAAGTCCATCAGTATCCTTCGTGGTTTATCTTTCGAGCCAATCGAAGGATAGACATAATCCTTCGATTGCTCATCCTTCGACTCAGACACTTCACAAACATATTTCTAACTGTTGACTGAGTCAAACCAGGAGGACGGTTGACGTGGTCAACTTACAAGACTGACAAGGACATCGTTTACATATAGACCGAATACAGACAAAGTACAGACACAAGTGCATCAACAAACTCCCCCTTGGCTGTAGCTTTGTCTTTATCTTCTATAGTTGTAGACTCGTCTCGAACTTCGATGGTCTTTGGTCTTCAAGTTCTCAAAACTCTGATGTCCTTTCAAGTCTTCAATGTCGGAGGATCTTCAAAGTCTTCACGTATTGAAAGCAGAGAGTGTATCAACAAACTACCCGAATCATGTAGGAAGTGTGTTAACAAACTCCCCCTTAACATAAGCTCCCCCTTGAGTTATGCTCGTGATATACTTTATCTTTATGAAGTGAGATCCTTGTGGTGTTGACGATGGTCCGCGGCAACTCGATCATCTTCATCATTTGAGTGCCTTCATGTCGTGTCTTCATTCCAAAGCTTTGTCATCGACCATGTTCTCCTAGCCTTTAGAATCTGCACATGCAAGAAATCTAAACACGTAATGAGAACAACTGCTTGGAATATAGTTAATCATAAACAAGTGACACACGGATGACCATGTCACAATCAAACACCGTCCGACAGTTTGAAAGTTTTTTTCAAATTTATCAATTTCAGATTTCAACTTTCAAAACATGCAAATTTCGACCGTTTATGAAGATTTAGTCAATTCGGTTTTCGTTCAGGTTTCAGGCAACGAAGACTCGAGTTCCAACATCGTACGATCGAAAATAAATTGGAAATAAAATCTTTTTGGCTTTTATAAAGTTTATATTAAAACACACCTAAAATCTTTTTGGTATTTTTGACTTTTCTAAATGTAAATACTGAAAGCAGTAAATAAATATATACATACATTCTTTTTGCGAGTTTCGAGGGTAAGAGAATCATATCAGTGTACGGTCATGCCAAAACACTCTTGTTGTTCAGTTAGTTAACATTAAGATAAGCATCCTATAACAATTATCGGTATTGTTGTCCACTTAAGCTCAACTTATCAGATGTAATCATGTTTAGGAGATACATTAAGGTATGATTTAAACTTACCGACCGGTGTTCATCCACATCACGACACATTCCCGTATCAAGGTATGCACGAGGGTTCATCTTACCGGTGAGTATACCGATTATCATCTGTTTGACCGTATATGATGTGAGATTCTCACTTATTTTGATTTGAAAACAAGCCCTATGTGATATAATCACTTATTGATGAGGAACTTGATTTTCATATGCATGAGGGCACAGGAGCAAGTCCGTGAACAGGTCAGTACTTCCGTACAGCAGAGAGACGAACTTGACTCCCGGATAAATGTGATATTTTATCACTTATTTGATATGGACATGTGATTGTTGATCACTTATTGAGGTCGAATGCAGTATGCAATATGTACACGTATGTATAGTATCATGGAAGATCTTAGACTTCGTCTTTTATAGAAACAACCATGATACCCAGATGATAAGCAGCATAAAGACCGAATATCTCAGAACCTCGGCAATCTATCAAACGAAATTTCGGTACTAAGACCATATGCCAATGAATGGTTCCCACCTGGTCTTCAGTCGGTTTAAGATTTATATCACCCTGCACACTTTAAAATGATTGTGAGCCTACCGATACATCTTATATAGAGCTGCTTATCGTTTTTCATTTAGGGTTTAAAGAGGCTTGGATAGACCACTGATGTACTATCATTTTCTCTTTTGCTCGCCAGGAAACTCATTTTTGATTTTCTATTGTTTTTGTGTTTTTGAAATTTTTCGATGTTTTTGGATTTTCAGATGTTTGGATTTACTCCCCCAAAAATCAATAAACTAAGACAAATTTAAGAACACAAAGGTATTTACAAAAATGATTTTCCGATGTTGGTTTTACTCGTATTTTACCTCAATGCCGTCTACCAAAATTAATTTTAATCAAAAATGATTTTATTGAATTTTGGAAAAATCAGTTGGCATGTCGGTAAGCGGTGCGGACCATGACACCATTGACGAGTTTCATAGAGAAACAATCACGTGTGAGGTGATATTCGAGATCAATGTGTCAGGTCAAAGAGTGCTGTATGAGATGATAATAATTCATAAAGCAGCTTAAAAAAAATCAACAAGTATAGGAGAGATTAGAAATTTAAAACCGTATCCTGCAACTGCTTCGTGCATTGCAAGGAATCTG
The DNA here is from genome assembly GCF_002127325.2 of Helianthus annuus. Taxonomy (NCBI): domain Eukaryota; kingdom Viridiplantae; phylum Streptophyta; class Magnoliopsida; order Asterales; family Asteraceae; genus Helianthus; species Helianthus annuus. Next base: position 20,074,333 of record NC_035446.2, read on the forward strand.
AGCACTCTCCCAAACTGGACATCCACTGGATGTGGACTTCAAAGTCAATTTTGTAGCTACTGAAAAAATCTCTTCACAGCAACACGATCAAAAACCTTTGGTTCCGGCTGGCCTTCCATGTTGCACCAGCGAAGGTCTTTGACTTTCTCTTTCAGAAATGATGTGCGGATGTTCAATCCATGCCAAGACTTCTGCACACATTTCATTGTATTCTTTCCTGAAGACCCGATCAAAAACCATAACAACCAACTTTTGGCATGTTCTTCATTTGGTCGAAATCTGCAACTTCATACAACCACATTCTTTCACCAACATCTCCTTCTTCTTTTCTATTTCTTTCCTCTCTCTCCATCAATGGCAACAACATTCTCCTAGATATATCAATATTTCGGATCCTTATGTCGCCAAACTTGTGTATGGACGCTCCACTATCAACAATCCTAAAACTATCAATAGTTCCTCCTGGAACATCCTGCACACTCACTCAGAGATTAGTTGGAGAGGGGGACCCAAGCCTTCACAGACTTGGGTCGTCCGTCATCATCGAGAATTGTAACATCCATTTCCCGATGATTCGGAATTGATGCAGCTCCCCCTGAAACAGTTACCGGTTTTGGTATCCAAATCTGTTTCTGTTTTTCATGTTTAACATCCGATTTAACAGATTTTGTTTGGATGACCTCTGGTTTTAAAACTTTTTCAACTTCTTTTCTTTGTTTCTTTTTCTGTTTCTTTTCTCGTTGTTTAACAAAACGAGGGTCCTGTTTTGGTGAAACAGGTCTTTTATGGTAATTGTTACCATGGGGGGCATCAACTTTTGACTTTCTCTTGGTGAGATATGGACAATTCTTAATGATGTGTCCATACTCACAGCATTCAAAGCATGATCTCCGCTCAACAAACCTCGGAGTATCATAACTGTAACAGCTGGATGATGAACTTCGTGATCTTGAGGTACTTGGTCCTACATCACAACCGTTTGTTTGTTGTGTATAGTTGTTTTGACTGTTTCTTTTCAAAATTTTACTTTGTTTAACAGAATCCTTGTTGGATTTGTTTTTGAAAGTATCAATTTTATCAGTCCCTCTTGATTTCACGAAGTTTATCTTCCGATCCTTTTTCTTGTTTTCGCCCTGTTTGCCTTTTCTATTCTCTTGGGCGGCATGATGTTGTTCACGGGGATCATCAACCTTTGCTTTCAACTTATGAAGATATGGACAATTTCGAATTATATGTCCAATTGTACCACATTCAAAACACATTCTCCGCTCTACAAGCCTCGGAGAAACATGTTGATGACCAGACGGAGAACCAGACACTGAACTTTGTGATCTAGATGTGCTTGGACCTAAGTCACATCCATTTGTGTGTTGGGTATAATTGTTCTGATCATTTCGTTTTAAAATTCTAACTTGTTTTACAAAATCAATGTTAGATTTATTTTGAAATGTTTCAAGTTTGTCCGTACCCTTTGATCCAACAAAGTTCACTTTCTGTTCTCTTTTCTTAGCTGGAGCTCTTTTGTTTTGCACCCTTTGAACCTTAGGTTGCCCAACCTTAGATTGTTGAATTTTAGGTTGTGTAGCCTTAGGTTGAGTAGCCTTAGACTGCTCAACTTTAGGTTGTTGAACCTTTGGTTGTTCAGTCTTAGGCTGCTGAATTTCTGGTGCTTGAACATTCTTGTTCTGAGCCTTCTTTCCCTGTACTTGGCCCTTACCCTTCCCAGAATTGACTTGTTGTTTTCGCTCAACTGACAGTTTTTGGTTCCCATGTTGTTTTCTAATTTGTTCACGTGGAACTGGTTCACATTGAGTGACCGTCACTTTGTTACCTTTGTTTCCCAAAAACTTATCAGTACGTCCTTCAAAAACTTTCTCAATTAAATCTTGATTTACATTTTTAATTGGAAAATCTCTGTCAGAATAGATTTTGCTGTCTCCCTTGAGCGTATACAACAAGTTATTCCCTTTAATGCTAGGTAAACTGCGCTTCATTGCCTTTGGTGTTTCAGTCTTACTCGGTTTCACTGGTGGATCACACAAGATGTGATTCTCAATTGGAATGTCTGGTGTAACCGAGTTAGACTGTGGCTTCACAATTTCTTCAGATTCATCGTCTGAAGAGTCAGCATCCTCAATGATGGGAGGACTCTGTTCCTTTTCACACGATGAATTTTCCACATTCTCAGAAGCTGATTGTCCCGAGGAAGATGTACCAGTTTTGAACCCGAGGCCTGCAGCAAAGTCATCTCGCGCAAGTGGCACAGTAGGTTCAAAACGGGGCATGTCCTCGTCATCAGGTAATTTCGAGTAATTGTGACTCATTGGGGGAGGACATTTTTTGTATCCAATACACTTGACGTCCCCCTTTTTCTTTTGAACATTTATGATGTGATCTAAAACAAAGCGGGAATTGGAATAACTGTCCAATTTCTGCTTAATTGCATCACATTCGCATCGAGCTGTAGCTAACTCCACCATTTGTTTCTCAATTGTGTCAATTAAGTTATTATTAGCATGTTGTTTTCTCAAAACAGCCTTTTGTAATTCAGAAACATCATGTTTTAATGACTTAATTGTTTCTTTAAACTCCTTTTCATTTTTGGCTAAAAAGAAGTTAGCTTCAGATGCTTTAGCAAGATCAACAATCAATTTTTGATTGTGTTGCAGTGTAATTTTAAGCTCACTTTCCTTTTCTGCATAATCTAAACATTTCTCACATTCAACAACAGCAGAAATAGAATCAGGTTTAGAATCACATACCTGACTGGAATCACTCTCAGGTGTTGGCCTTTCTGCATCAGAATTAATAACCTCCCTTGATGATTCACATTTAGATCCATCCTCGCTCGAACTTGAACTTGAAGTTGTATCACCCTCAACTGAAGTTGAGACATCTTCATCTGAACTTCTGTCATGTTCAGAACTGTCATCATTTCCCGAGGATTCACCATTGCTTGCATCTTTGACAATTTCAGCATACAACGCCGATTTTGTCTGACTAAAGTCTGTGGTTGTAGCCGGCTTTACAGGAACTTGTATTGGATTGCCAAACCAATCTGTTGTTATTTTTGGTTCACTTTGCCTTTGATTTGTAACTGATGCCCACTGATTTGCAGATATCATGGCAGCTGAACGTGGGGCCATAGCCTGCATCCAAGCAGTCTTGAAATCTATTTCAGATTGAGAGACAGATGATTGCGTATCAGATGATTGCGGAGCCAAGGATGTTAAAGTCCACGCGGATGGATCCCATTGACCGTTTGTTCCCATTTCTGCAGTAATTCGAGATGGTGTGGGAGATTCGGCCCTTGATGGAAATAAAGTTTGTACACGTGTATTTTCCACTGTCGAAGGATCAACCGAAAAATCACACGAAAGACAAACACCAAACAGGTCTCGAAAGATGATCTTTAGCAAGAAAAACTGTTGATCTTTCGAAATTTCTTGTTTGATCTTTTGATTGAAATGATCTTTCGAAGATGTTGGGGGGAATTATCCTTCGAAATAATTAATAATCATTCGAAAGCAAGAATAATCTGATCCTTCGCACATTCGCTGAATTTGTATGGGCGGTGCATTGGTTTGTGAACACAAACACCAAAGATCCAAAGCTCATTGGTCACATGGACGGTGCACAACAATCATCAAATATCTATTGGATTAATGGGGCGGTGGAAATACACTCAAACAGAAAGTGGGGCCGGTGATTTAATATTTAGTTTCTTGTGGGGTTCCTTGGGCCGAGAACAAAGATAACAAACAACACAGGAATTGGTCTATTGGCGGTGCACATGGGCTGATAAAAAAAACTTTAGTGGGACGGTGCCTTGGGCCGAGAACATCAACAACAAACAACCAAATTTATTGGATGTCTTGGGCGGTGCATTGGGCCTTGAACACCTCCATTTAATTTAAGCACATGAGCTGGTTACCTGTTTTAATTGAAACACAATTATTTAATTGTTGCACTTGGACGGTGATCAACAACCAACAAAAGGCAGTGCTTTGGGCGGTGCTTTTAATGTGATTGGGTCAATGATCAATGACCAGCAACCACCAGTCAAACCGATCCAGCCGACTTTCAATTTTTCGAAAAAAACTGATCTTTCGATTAGTATGATGATCCTTTGATACACAACAAGCCTGGATAATGCTGATCTTTCGAAGTAAAGTGATCTTGATCCTTCGAATGCTTCGAATGCTTTGATCTTTTGAAATTAGATTGATCTTTCGAAGTAAAGTTATCAAGATGATCTTTCGAAATGTTGGGATAATGATGATCCTTCGAAATCCTCACAAATATCACAAATATCTGATCCTTCGAGGTAGAACTGTGATCTTTTAATTCGCCAAAACTTGATCCGTCAAAAAGTTGATTCGCCGAAAAAGCAAATTTGGTAGGTGGGAACAGTCTGACACAAGCACTTCTTTGTCAACTTTTGTCAACTGCACACGTCTATCTCACCAACCAAGATGATTATTTTTACCAACTTGATCTAAGATAATATTTTATAACCATGTCACAGTTTTCAAAGACACAAACAACTTGGTAATATATTTTTGAAGATCAAAAAGCAACTTTATCAAGAACCCATTTGAACAAAGATGAACATCATATGAGTCTCTGGAAAACCTTTGATATTTCAAGCACAACCTTTCTTGTCTGATCTTTCGAAGTGATAGACGATCCTTCGAAAATTTTGATTTATCTTTCGAAATTGTTGTTATGACCCTTCGAACAGAAAAAGAATAAATATCTGATCTTTCGAGATTTGTAGAGGTTTCCCACAAAATATCTTGATCTTTCGAAAACAACAAGTTGACCTTTCTATTCAAACAAATGACCTTTCGAAAGTTTTGATGATCTTTCGAATAATAAAAGGATGACCCTTCGAAGAACTGCTTGATCTATCGATTCTGTTGTGATCTTTCGAGATATGAAGAAATCAAGAACATTATGAACACAGCAAGAACACGGTGACTGTTAGATCTGCAGATTTGACGAAAACTGACCAAGACTTGAACAAAAACCCGGTTTTAAACAAGGTAAAGAGCCAAGCTCTGATACCACTTGTAGGTCCCTTTCCGAAGGATGACGAACCTAAACCTTGTTATACAAACCCACTAGCGAGTGCGGAATCCAAGCTAGCAAGCAAACCGGGATGAGACAAGTATAAACACAAGCACACAAGGATTCACCGATTAACACCACTGTATTAATACGAATGAAGGTTCCGGTTACAAGCACAATGTTTACAAATCTAACTTGCAAACTCTCTAGTGTGTGTGTGTGTGTGTTTGGATAGAATGCTCTCAAACTCTCTCTATGTGTGCATCTATCTAACAAGTCTCTCAAGCCTCTTCCAAAACAACACACTACATGGGTATTTATACCCATACACAGCAGGTCTGGTCGAAGGATTAGACAGATTGTCCGAAGGACCATCTATCGACCACAATGGCCATCGAATGATCCATATATACTTCGAAGGATAGCATATCCTTCGAAGTCCATCAGTATCCTTCGTGGTTTATCTTTCGAGCCAATCGAAGGATAGACATAATCCTTCGATTGCTCATCCTTCGACTCAGACACTTCACAAACATATTTCTAACTGTTGACTGAGTCAAACCAGGAGGACGGTTGACGTGGTCAACTTACAAGACTGACAAGGACATCGTTTACATATAGACCGAATACAGACAAAGTACAGACACAAGTGCATCAACACCCTTCCATGGGGAAACCTTTAGCATGACCATATCGCCAACCTGAAATTCAATTGGCCTATTTCTTTTATCTGTGTATGCCTTTTGCCGGTCTTGAGCCGCTTTCAAGTGTGCTCGAACTATGTCGATTTTCGCATTTGTAGCTCGGATTATATCAGTAGGTGCTAGCCCTTGCGGACCCACTTCTCCCCAACATACCGGAGTCCGACATTTTCTGCCATATAATAGCTCATACGGGGCCATTTTAATGCTCGCGTGATAGCTATTGTTATATGCGAATTCGACCAAGGGTAAATGGACATCCCAACTACCTCCAAAGTCAATAATGCAAGCCCGCAGCATATCTCCCAACGTTTGTATTGTTCTTTCGCTCTGCCCATCCGTTTGTGGATGGTAAGCAGTGCTAAGGAACAATTTAGTTCCCATCTGTTCTTGGAATTCACGCCAGAATTTCGAAGTAAACCGAGTATCTCTGTCTGACACAATGGATATCGGTACCCCATGCCTCGCTATGATTTCATTGGTGTAAACCTCCGACATTTTCTCAGATGTATAAGTCTCACGAATCGGAATAAAGTGAGCGCTCTTAGTTAACCTATCCACGACTACCCAAATAGCATCAAAACCACGACTTGTTTTAGGCAGTTTGGTCAATAGGTCCATCGTAATTTGCTCCCATTTCCAAACCGGGATTTCTAACGGTTGAAGTTTACCATATGGTTTTTGGTGTTCCGCCTTGACTTGTAGGCACGTCAAACACTTTTCCACGTATTTCACGGTGTCCCGCTTCATTCCGGGCCACCAATAGTTTTGCTTCAAGTCATGATACATTTTGGTTGCTCCCGGGTGAATGGAATAACGGGATTTATGAGCTTCATCAAGTAGAAGCTTCTTAACCCCACATGTGTTAGGGACCCAGATTCTATTAAAACGAGTCTTTAGGCCGTGACTGCCCACCTCAAGGTCTTTAACTTGGCCGATAATTCTTTCCTTTTTCCAGTTTTCCGCCTTTACAGCTTCATCCTGTGCTTCTCGAATTCGTTCTAGTAAACTTGAAGTCACAACCAGTTGCATTGATCGTACCCGTATCGGGGTATAATCTGTTTTGCGACTCAGCGTATCGGCCACTACATTGGCCTTACCGGGGTGGTAATGTATTTCTCAATCGAAGTCTTTGACGGTTTCCAACCACCGTCTTTGCCGCATGTTTAATTCCTTCTGGTCGAAGAAATATTTCAAACTTTTATGGTCGGTAAAGATTGTAAACTTTACTCCGTACAAGTAATGTCTCCATATCTTTAAGGCAAACACCACCTCCCCTAATTCCAAGTCGTGAACCGGATACTTATTTTCATGAATCTTCAATTGCCTCGAGGCATAGGCGATGACCTTGCCTCGTTGCATTAACACACACCCGAGCCCCAATTGAGAAGCGTCCGAGTAAACCACCATGTCATTAGTCCCTTCCGGTAATGTCAGTACCGGAGCGTGGGTCAACTTTTCCTTGAGTGTTTGGAAAGCTTCCTCTTGCTTAATGCCCCACACGAACTTTTCCTCCTTACGAGTTAATTTGGTCAATGGCAAGGCAATTTTGGAGAAATCCTGTATGAATCTCTGATAATATCCAGCAAGCCCTAAAAAGCTTCGGATTTCCGAGGGATTTCTTGGAGGGCTCCATTTCGACACAGCTTCTATCTTGGACGGATCTACTAGTACTCCATCAGCACTAATGAGATGCCCAAGAAACTGTACCTCCCGTAACCAGAAAGCACACTTCGTGAATTTTGCATACAGCTTCTCTCGTCTGAGTGTGTCTAATATTTCCCGCAAATGACACACGTGCTCGGCTTCACTCTTTGAATATACCAAAATGTCGTCAATAAATACAATTACCGACTTATCTAGCATGGGTTTGCAAACCCGGTTCATGAGGTCCATGAAAGCCGCGGGTGCATTGGTCAATCCGAAGGGCATTACAAGGAATTCATAATGCCCGTACCTCGTACGAAAAGCCGTCTTTGGTACGTCCTCCTCCTTGACTTTCAATTGGTGGTAGATCGGAGATCGATTTTGGAGAACCAACTTGCTCCTTGTAGTTGGTCAAATAAATCATCAATTCTTGGAAGTGGGTATCGATTCTTCACCGTGAGTTTGTTTAACTCCTGGTAATCGATACACATGCGCATACTGCCATCCTTTTTTTTCATGAATAAGACTGGTGCGCCCCACGGGGACACACTCGGTCGGATAAACCCCTTGTCAAGAAAATCCTGAATTTGAGACATCAATTCTTGTAACTTCGACGGTGCAAGTCGGTATGGCGCCTTGGCCACGGGTTTCGCGCCCGGAATCAACTCGATTCGGAACTCTACCTCCCGTTCCGGCGGTATCCCCGGTAATTGTTCCGGGAACACATCTTCATAATCCTGCACAACTGGTACATCCCCAATTTTGAGGAGCTCTTTTTCTGTTTCGCTTGCGTATACCATAAAGGCCTTGCATCCATGTTTCATGAGTTTATGAGCTTCTAGCATTGTGCATATCACCGGGTTACCTCCCTTTTCTCCGTATATCGTAACTTGTTTTCCGCTAGGAGACGTTAGTTTTATTTCCTTTCGGAAACAAACCACTTTCGCGTGGTAACGGGATAGCCAATCCCTTCCCACTACCACTTGAAATTCTCCCATCGACATCGGGATCAAGTCTATTGCGTATTCCTCGTCATCAATGTTCATCGTACAGTTTTCACATACATCACAAACAATAAAGCTTTTGGTATTACCTACCTATACTTCTAAGGGCATAGGTAATATTGTTAGAACAAATGAAGGGTGCCGAATAAACCCATATGAAACAAAGGATTTATTCGCACCAGTATCAAATAACACACGTGCGGGAATTGAGTTTACAATAAATATACCTGAGACCACGTCAGGTTCGACCTTTGCTTCAGCAGCGGTCAGTTGGAAAGATCTTGCTTTGGCCTTCGAGGCTTCACCCTTCGAGTCTTGCCCTTCTTTCTTTCCAACCAATTCCGGGCATTCCGATCTTTTGTGACCCGTTCGGTAACAGTTGTAACAAACGGTCACTTTCTCCGGGCATGATATAGCCATATGTCCCGTTTTTCGACATATGGGACAAGGCTTATCTTTGAAGCGACATTCGCCCTTATGATTCTTGCCACAGATTTTGCAACTTGGTGTACCGCCCTTTGCATCTGATTTCTTCGTTGTTTCATTCGTTCTTGCTTTCTTGGTAGGGCTTGGATTTACGTCTTGTGCCCTTCGTTCACCCCGCTCTATACTCTTTTTCAGCTCGATCTCCCTTTCCCGAGCGGCATTGACAATCTCGGTAAGGGTCTCGTACTTTGAAGGGGTTATGAACTCCCTATATTCTGCGCTTAGCATGTTATGGTAGTAATAAACCTTTTGCTCTTCGTTCGTTATCAGATCGTCACAGAACTTCATTTTATCCATAAACATCCCCGTGATCTTGTCTATGGATTCACCCTTGTGTCTGAGTTGCATGAACTCTTCCTTGATCTTGTTTATGACCGCTTTGGGACTATGGTGTTTAAGAAACGGCGTCTTAAACTCTTCCCATTTCATAGTCTTAGCCGCTTCACTTCCAATTTCCTTCTTCTTGTTATTCCACTAGTCTTTTGCTTGGCCTCTTAATTGACCCGTACCATAAGCCACGTAATCGTTTTCATCGCAATGAGTTCTTTCGAACACTCCTTCGATATCACCAATCCATCGTTGGCACACAATTGGATCAACCTCCCCATTATATATGGGTGGTTTACAAGCCCCTGAATTCCTTGTATGAACAAGGCTTTCGTCCTCCAGATTTTTCCTTTGCTAGTTTCGAATTATCCTCTAGATTCTTGATTCTCTCTTTTACCACTGATAAAACAGTGTTTTGAATTTTATCAATGAAGTTTGACAAACTGTTTTCGATCGCCTTTCCAACCTCTTCGGCAATCACTATCCTCATTTGTTCGGTGACTCTTGGCACCGTATCATCATCTCCATCCGCCATCTTTAATACTGAAATGTTTACACACATTGTTAAACATTTCATTTGTAACACATGTTTTACTTGTTTTGATTTAGTCAAGTTCGTGACTTGACTCAATCATTCTTGTTTCATGCCTTTCTTGTGTTTGAGTGTGTTTACACACTCTTGATTCTATTGTTCTTGTTTCATGCTTTTCTTGTGTTTGAGTGTGTTTACACACTCTTGATTCTATTGTTCTTGTTTCATGCTTTTCTTGTGTTTGAGCGTGTTTACACACTCTTGATTCTATTGTTCTTGTTTCATGCTTTTCTTGTGTTTGAGTGTGTTTACACACTCTTTTCCATGCATATTTGTTCGTGATTTAATTCTATTTTATCAAAATTTACTTACACAATAATTCTTACCGGATGCTTGATCAAGCTTGAACCGAACACTTATTGGCAACCTTGGGCTCTGATTACCAACTTGTAACACCCAGTTTATAGTACAAGATTAATAATAACAATATGCATTTGATTTCCAAATATTTAAGAGTTTACAAAAACTTTTAACGCTTTAACCATGTCGAGACACATCATACATGTATTGTTGTTACAAAACCATATTCAAGACGATAGCTACCATTAGTTTACATAGTTTTTAGAACAAAAGATCGGATGCGGAAGCGTTCTAAAATGAGTGTTCGGTTCGACTCGTTTGCTTGATCACCATCCTTTTTCTTGAGTACCTGAAAACTAATGTTTTAAACAAGCATTAGTGTTATTAATGATGGGAATTCACGTATTCGGATTAGGTCCGAAAACTTATTCAAGAAAATGAAATAAAAATTTCATCAAGCTGGGCTCCACCGTAATTTACGGTGTCACCGTAAATTACGGTGGGTTCTGGGCATTTTGGAACCTACCGTAAATCAGTAGATCCCCACCGTAGCATTTTGTTGGCCACCGTAAATTATAGTGTCACCGTAATTTACGGTGGGCCCTGCACTTGTTTTCTTGCTTGATGATCTTGAGCATTTAAGTTCCGTTTTGCAGAGAAATGACCTTGAACAGGTTTATTACCCACCCAAGGCTAATTACCCATGTTTGGGATTATTACCCGTTATCACTTTTTGCTTTCCCATAAGGGATCGCTCACGTATTAATCTATATGATTAAATCCAAGCTTTCGTATTTGTCATCTATACTACTAGTCACAATTACCAAATCAAGATCATAACTCCTATACAAGGAGTTTAAACTTCCCAACTAACATAGCATGTCAAATTTACAACTTACGCAATGGTTATAACCATGCATTAAGTGATGGTGTCTAGCTTCATGTTTATTACAAGACTTGTTTTGACCCGTTTGGGTGCTGAATTAACCACCATTCAGGGCATGCAAGTATCCATGTTTGTCACTTGTTTTGACCCATTTCACTTGTTTAAGACACTAGTCATTTTCGTGACATATTGGTAAATCTTGGTTATCATGTTTCAGAATTGACTACATAAAACTAACAATTAGGTATAATGTAACGAAACAATAAATTTCGTACCTTTAGAGCACACCTTTTTCCCGTGGATTCCTTTCGGCTTGTCCGCTTGACGATCCGGACTCTTTGCCTAAAAATTACGGTTTATAACATGTTTAGAACTCTTTTTATGACCACAGTCACATCATTATGGACCATTATCAAATCTACATTTTTATCCAAATTTTACATTTAAATCCTCACTTAGGCATTTCAACAAACACCTAGTGGGTCAGATTTTTCTACATTCATAAACAAGTTCATGATTTGCGATTCAACATCTAATTTCACTATAATAGTAATTTTTGCATGCATCTTGACATCATCTTTTCAGAACTTATTTTCTAATTTCAGATTATGCTAAAACAAGAGTTATAATTTCAGCATTTAACAAGTTTCTTGAAGTTCACTAATCACCTACAATGGTGATTGTGAAATCCTACAAGTCCTATACAAGGTCATGTCATGAAATCATCTAGGGCTTGTTCCTAATCCTCATAACCCTTCTAATTTCACCCATGCATCAGTAATTAAGCTGAATTTTTCATGTTTCACATTTAACCTAGAATTTGTAATGCAACAAAATTACTAAATTTCACATACCTTTTGATCCTTACAACGAGGTGTTCACTAATATGTGATTAAAACTCGATTTAGAACAGATTTGGGGCTTCAATTGAAGGGATTTTGGTGTGAAACTTAGGGTTTTGGAGAACCCCTGTCGCCCCTCCCTCTTGATCGACCAGACACACCAATTTTGGTGTGTTTGGTTTGGTTTTGTTACTATTAGTAACTAGCTTTTCAAATTTGACAAGTTTAGTCCCCCAACCTTGTTTTGTTCTTAAGTTAATGTGTTTTAACCCTATCATGCATTGTTTCAAGACTTGAAATTTAACTAGGTTAAGTTCCTAGTTGGTAAATTCTCACTTATAAACTCTTTGAATTTTCCAATTTAAGGATTTATATTTTCGGGGTGTTACAATTTCCGTCCGTACAGTGCTTCGAATGGAGCTGCCTGTATGCTAGTGTGGTAGCTGTTGTTGTAGGAGAATTCTATCAACGGCAAGTGATTCTCCCACCCTTTCCCAAAATTGATTACGCATGCCCGAAGCATATCTTCAAGTGTCTGGATGGTGCGCTCGCTTTGACCATCCGTCTGCGGTTGATAAGCGGTACTCATGTCGAGTCGTGAACCGAACGATTTATGCATTGATTGCCAAAGATCAGAAGTTAAGCGCGGATCTCGATCCGAAATGATAGAAGTTGGCACCCCGTGCCTAGAAACTACTTCCTTAAGGTAGATCGCTGCCAGTTGCGAAAAGTTGTCTGTTTCTTTGATTGCTAGAAAATGCGCTGATTTTGTGAGATGGTCGACAATCACCCAAATGGTATCGTTCCCAGCCTGAGTTCGAGGTAACCCTGTCACGAAATCCATGGCGATCTGTTCCCACTTCCATGTGGGTATCTCTGGTTGCTGCAGTAGACCCGAGGGCTTTTGATGTTCTGCTTTGACTTTAGCACAAGTCAAACATTTGCCGACGTAGGTTGCTATGTGAGCTTTCATGCTGGGCCACCAGTATGTAGTTTTCAAGTCGTGGTACATCTTATCTGATCGAGGATGTAGATGTACGGAGTAACTTGACTTATGTGCCTCTTCCATTACAAGTTCTCGTAAGTTGCCATAGAGTGGGACCCGGATGCGTCCGGTTACGTAGTAAGCACCGTCTCCCTTTCGTTCTAGTCGTTGCCTCGAGCCGCGTAAAGCTTCAGCTCGGACGTTCTCTGGTTTCAATGCTTCTACCTGAGCGTCTCGTATCTGAGAAGGAAGATTGGACTGGATCGTGAGTTGCAATGCTCGTACACGCCTAGGTGCATTATCCTTTCTGTTGAGGGCGTCAGCTACGACGTTCGCCTTGCCCGGATGATACTTGATGGCACATTCATAATCATTCAATAGTTCAACCCATCGTCGTTGTCGCATATTCAATTCTTTCTGGTCGAAGATATGCTGTAGGCTCCTATGGTCGGTGTAGATGGTGCATTTGGTACCGTACAGATAGTGCCTCCAGATCTTCAACGCAAATACCACCGCTCCTAACTCCAAGTCGTGTGTCGTGTAGTTTTTCTCGTGAATCTTCAACTGTCGTGAAGCATAGGCTATCACCTTCTCGCGTTGCATTAACACACAGCCGAGACCCTGAATCGATGCATCACAATAGACCACAAAATCTTCGGTACCCTCTGGTAAAGATAAGATCGGTGCACTGTAAAGTTTCTGTTTTAGCAAATGGAAAGCCTCTTCCTGCTTCATTCCCCAAGAGTATGCCGTGTTCTTCTGTGTCAGCGAGATGAGGGGTTGTGCGATCTTCGAAAAATCTTTAATGAATCTCCGATAATAGCCTGCGAGACCGAGAAATTGTCGCACCTCAGAGGGAGTCTTTGGTGCCGCCCAATTCTTAACCGCATCTACTTTTGCAGGATCCACATGTATCCCTTTTTCATTAACAACGTGGCCAAGGAAATGCACTTCCCGAATCCAGAAATCACACTTAGAAAACTTCGCATACAGTTGTTCCTTTCTCAAAAGTTCCAAGATGAGTCGTAGGTGATGCTCGTGATCTTCCTTGTTCTTCGAGTAGACCAAGATGTCATCACTGAATACGATAACGAAATCATCGAGATATGGCTTACACACGCGGTTCATGAGATCCATGAAAACCGCTGGTGCATTTGTCAACCCAAACAGCATAACCAAAAACTCGTAGTGTCCGTAGCGCGTTCGAAAAGCAGTCTTGGGAACATCCTCCTCCCTAACCCGCACCTGATGATAACCTGACCTTAAGTCGATCTTTGAATAGAAACTTGACCCTTGCAACTGGTCAAACAAGTCGTCGATGCGTGGTAACGGATAGCGGTTCTTAATGGTTACCTTGTTGAGCTCTCGATAATCGATACACATACGGAATGACATGTCTTTCTTCTTTACAAACAGAACCGGGGCTCCCCAAGGCGAAGAACTGGGTTGAATGAAACCTCTATCCAACAATTCCTGTAGCTGATTAGACAATTCCTGTAACTCCCCAGGGGCCAACCGGTATGGAGCTCGAGCAATTGGGGCCGCTGCCGGCGCCAGATCAACCTGAAATTCTACTTGACGATGAGGAGGTAACCCTGGTAGCTCCTCTGGGAACACATCAGCGAATTCTCGCACCACTGGCAGATCCTCGATCCTCCTTTCTTCAGACTGAGCGTTAGTAACTAACACTAACATTGCAGGATACCCCTTTTGTAGATACTTCTGCGCATGCATGGCCGAGATAATACCAACCATCGTCCCACTACGATGTCCTTGAACTGATAATGACTCCCCGTCTGGGAGAGGAATACGCACAACTTTTTCCTTATACAAAATCTCCGCTTGGTGCCTGGACAACCAGTCCATGCCTACCACTATGTCAAAACTACCGAGCGTAACGGGAAGGAGGTCAACATCAAAAACCTGACCCACGAGATCTAGTTTGCACCCGAAAAGGACATTCGAGGCCTCTATCGTCTTACCATCTGCTAGTTCTACTACTTGTTTAACTTCTAAAGGTGTTGGGGTTATCCCCAATCGTCGACTAAATTCTAGGGACACATAACTCCAATCGGCACCAGAATCAAATAACACAGAAGCAATATGATTGTTTACAGGAAACGTACCGGTGACAACATTGCCGTCATTCCTAGCATCCCCTGCCCCAAGCTGAAACACCCTGCCCCGAGCACCATTACCCCCATTGTTGCCATTGTTGTTGTTGTTCCCAGCATTGTTATTATTCGGGCGGTTGTTGTCGTTAGCGTTCTGGTTTAGCTGAGGGCAATCCCGCTTAAAGTGACCCTTGTCACCACACTGATAGCACCCCTTCCTGAAGCCCTGATTCTGCTGGGGTGGTTGTCCCTGCTGTCTCTGGTTCTGCTGGTTCTGTTGCTGCTGGTGTTTGGGCTGTGGGGCCCTACAATCCCTGGCCTCATGGCCCGCCTTACCACACCTGTTACATATCCGACCACACGGCCCGAAATGATGATAGCCACACTTGTTACACCGTGGCTTCCTCCCCGCATACTGACCCTGACTTTGGCTACCCCCTTGGCCTTGATTGACAGAAGACGACTGGCTGACGCTGCGGTTGTTGTTATTATCTGGTCTTTTCTGTGTCTGACTCGCGCTAGAGGCTTTATCATAGTCACTCCACTTCCTTTTGTTATCATTAGCGGACGCAGTAGCAGTGGGTGCAGCAGCAGTAGTGGTTGAAACACGCGGTGGTAACGAGTTACTCTCTACCTCTTGATCCACAATCTTGTGGGTCAAACGAACAATCTGTGTCAAATCATTGAGATGGGCTGCAGTGACCAAACTCTTCACACGCGGAGGCAGCCCCTTGATGAATAACTCAATCCTCCGAGACATAGGCCGGGACAAGTTCGGGCACATGTCGGCCAGTTCATACGATCGCTTCACATACGCCTCGACTTCAGATCCTACCATCTTCAAGTCATAATACTCGTTTTCCAACTTCTGGACCTCATCCCGAGGACAATACTCCTCCCTGATTAGTTCTTTAAAGTCATCCCAAGTTGTGGCATTCGCTGCCTCGATGCCCAACAACTGCACCTGGGCATTCCACCAAGTTAGGGCACCATCCGCCAAGGTACCCGCAGCATATTTCACCCTGTCCCCAGCGGGACAGTTACATATAGCAAACACTGATTCTGCTTTCTCGAACCACCTCAGGAGTCCCACAGCCCCTTCAGTCCCGGTGAAGGTCTGTGTCTTGCAGTCCATGAACATTTTAAACGTACAAGCAGGCTGATTGTTCTGGGGATGCACTTGCTGACCTAAAGGATGAAAGGAAACACATTATAGGAGTGAAAAGGCGTGTACGCGGTATAAGAGTAGGGAGTACTTGGTACATTCCGTACCAGCTTGATAGGCTGCTAAAGCCTCAGCCACACGGGTGTTGATTAGGTCAGTCAACTCAGCCTGAGTCATGTTGATGTTGCCACGTCCGTGTCCTCGTCCACTCATGATTCTATATATGGAGATGAACCGATTTAGGAATCAAAACGAGATGGAAGTCAAGTATCATACTGATATCTACGTACTACCAAGTTCACACATAGTAAGGCAGAACCCTTCTCACGCTCGATAAGCCTCACTGGGACTTGCATGCACCTCACGTTATTATTAAGTGTGCACCCATAATAATAAGGTGGTTTGCACGTTTATCTCAGTGCCTCTTAGCTTACGCTCGAAGTTTCCCCCGTTCAAACAACACAACGGATGGTATCACAGGTTTATGATTCACATAAGTCGAAGAGTAGTGTCACACTATCAAGTCACAATAGTATCTAATGTATCGTTTCATATAAGTTGTGAGTGTGTGACTGCTAAGCAAGCAATGTATAAAGTGAGAAAGACGAACCTTGCAATCTGGGGCTGAGTGTCATGATCGATTTTCGAAGGTGTTCGGTTATAGTCTGGTTTTACAAAAACGTTTTAAAACCTAGTTCACTATAACCAGTGGCTCTGATACCAAACTGTAACACCCCCAAAATACCACTTGCGGGAACTCCGCGAGGTGTGTTACGCATCAGAGTTCGAGCCACCAATCAAGTTGCACCAGTAATAAATATGTAAACAAACCTTCCATTTCATAATAAATAATTCCCAACATAAGGGTTTCAAACCAATTTAAATATCCAGCGGAAGCATAATGTAAATTATCAGTTGATAGTTCAGAATCATGAGTTCATAGTGATATGTTAAGTGTCCAAGGGTTTCGATCCATGACCACTCCAGCACTCCCAGATAGCAAGTCCATGTCAAGTTATCTAACGACCTGCAAGCATGCAGACAAGTGTGTCAGACTACGCTGGTGAGTTCAAAGTTTTGTTTACGTGTGATGTTACCGAATGTCTGTTAAGCCGATTCAACATTATGATACGATATTATTTATAACATGCTAGATACCCTAGGGAGTGTGCCCATATGTATCCGGGGAGTGTGCCCCTTAATAACCTGGAAGTGTCCAGACCCCAATGCCCCTAACCAAGCATTGGTAATGATGCCCAGATAATTAGTTCACGCCCGTCCTTACAGCCCGGTGTGAGGTGTCAAACCTAATAGCGCTATCAACTAATTACCCCATTGCCCTACAGGCAATCCAATAATGATTGATTCCATGTTCAATAACCAAAACCCAATTTAAATGTTTACCCAAGATTCCCTTCCAAATGTTTACTAGTTGTCCCAAACCACCGGGACGCATGCTTGAGAAATGCAGTGAACTCACCTTGGTTTGCTCGGTAAGATACACAAAAGGTTCTTGAATTAAGGGTGGTCAACCACGTCCTAACAGGGTTACCATACGAGTCAGGTTTGGTTCAAGTAAATCACGTATGGTTACACAGAGTTAACACGTTACAAACACGTATAGATCATGGCAACACTTAACAGTCAAACAACACATTCAACTTGTGCGATTAAAACAAGTCCAAAAGTAATCGGCCCAACATGTTGTGCGGCCCACAACATGTTGTGCGATCCAACAATTCCTGGCCCAACAACATAAGTGATCCAATAGCATATACGGCCCAAATAACAACATAAAATATCTTGTGCGATCCGGTTAACCTTGTGCGACTAATAAGCCTTGTGCGAGTGAGGTCTTGGGCTGTCCGGCCCAGTAACAACAACTGATTATTCATCTATGTGTGGCCCAAGGTATTGTGCGGTCCAACTAGCCTTGTGCGACCAAGGCACCTTGTGTGATTGGACTCCTTGTGCGATCAGATGACTTGTGCGTTTAAGCATGTGCGATCAGTAACTTATGTGATTGGTTATCTAATATCCTAAAATCAAGCAATCAGTTACAATTATCCAACCGTTACTAAACATACATTAACTCGGTCAAGGCAATCAATCACTTTCCTATTTTCATGGCTATTAATTAACATAATTTCCAACTATTCGATTAACATACTTTCGATCAAACAAGGTTTTTGTTATGAGTTTCATATGAACCCTAACCGGTTTAATTATGAACAAACATCATAATCATTCAACTTGAACCACAAGACTTGTAAACTTTCACGTCGACTATGATTATTAACCATAGCAGCCGATTAACAAACATACACTCAACCCGGTTATATTACCAACCCGATACAATCTTAGCATCATACAACCCTTGTATAGCATCTAACCACATGAACCGAATACCTAGTATCAATCAATATTACTAGCATAATTAACCCCTGTAGTTTGTAATCTCTCACTTTCTTCCGTTTTTCGTTCCGTACGATCCATGATTTATCCGTTTGAAGGTACGAGCATCATTTAGGGTTACTGTACAATGTATTTATCCCCCGTTGACATTTTTAACCCTCGAATTTACATACTTTCCATGTTTGTCAACTTTAGTCCGTTATTCTGTATTTAATACCACGTGTAAACTCAAGACACGTGTCAATACATTGTTGTACGCAAAATTTCGAGGTGTTACAGTAGCGCGACGAGGCTTAAACAGGGTTTCCCTTGTTTTTCGTGTTGGTTCACATTGTACGTGTTTAGAGTCTCGGTTGTGATTCGTTGTCTCTTTTTTGAGGGTTGTTACATAGCAACCCCTGGTTATAAGTTCTAATTTCTAGACATACCAAAATGTGATATAGATTATTGTAAGAAACCAAATCGAACTTTAACGACAATCAGGGGATCAAAACTTCAAAGTATAAAGTATCACCTTATTCAAGCGAAAGTTTAGCTTTTCATTGCTAGGGTTTCAGATCAATCAGACAGGGTATCGTTTCAGTGATTAGGGTTTTGTACATGGGAATCGGGACAGAAAAACGAGAGGAAGAGATTCAGAAATCGAATATGAGCAGTTTGGAATGCCCAAGAACTGTTCTATTTATAGCTGGAATTCGACGCCCTCGCGCCACGTGACGGCGTGGGCTAGGGTTTAGGCATGCCGAGTCACCACGTAGGCTTGCTACGTGGCGACACATAGCAACACTTGTCTTCTGGAGAATCTGACCTCGTCGCGTCACGTGATGAGTTTCTTGATTCTTGTCGCGACACGTGACAATGACAAGAATTAGATTTTCTTGTTTTTCGTGCTGGTTCTCATCGTACGCATTCGGGGTTTTAATTACGGGTTATTTTAGCACCATTTTGAGAGTTGTTACAGTTTAAATACCTAAATCCAAAACAAAATACAAAATACAAAATACAAAATACAAAATACAAAACACAAAGTACAAGCCAAGTATGCATAAAACAACACTAAAACATGAGGTAGGGATGTGACTGGTACAATACCCGCACCCATACCGATACCAAAAATACTGGTACCGAATATGATACCAAATATCTTGGTACGGTGGGTACGAGTACGGGTACGAGTGTCGGTACCAGTATTTTGGTACGCTACACGTTTTGATACCACTTTGTTTTTAATTTATTTTTTTAGCACTTATATAGGTACCAAATAAATAAAATTGGCACGAGTACTAATGTGATATAGGTACAAAATAGGTAAAATCAATATGAGTACCATAAAAAAAACCATAGTATAATATAAAAAAACTCTTGAAATATTATATAATATTCGGTACTAGTACCATTTTTACCCGTACCAATACCGAAAATACCTAATATTAAAATTAATAAAACTGGGTACTGAATTCCCCAAAATCAGTACAGATACGAGTACCAGTACAGGTACGATAAGGGTACATGGGAAAAAGTTCTCATCCCTAACTTGAGGTATAAGAAAATATAGCAAAGCTATGTTGCTAAGTTAAAATATTTTTATTCACACACACACACAAACACGTATATATTATTTATTTGTTAACGGCGTAAATTGACGCTTAATTAAGTGTCTCCATATGTCTTGCACACAATGGTAATTGCATACTTTTCATTTTCCCTTTGTTTTAATGTCCATTTCAGCCTTTTATAAGGTTTCCCTCACTAATTTTATTTTGCTCTCAAACATGGTTATTTGCATATTTGGGATGGAAGCTATTATTTTTTTGAACGTCCAATGGAAGAAAATTTATTTACCAAAACAACAAGCTGCTAAACAAAATTAACACATACCAAAGATAACTAACAATAGCACAACCTAAAGACAAAACCAAATAAAACCAAACAACAGCCACAAACTATATACCAACTAAACAAAAACATCAAACCTACTCCACGAATTCCTGGTGATAGAGACTTCTTTGTACATGCTCCTGACCTATAAGTACCCAAATGACTTGACTTCTTCAATAACTTTGGGAATCGAGATAGACGCTTGGTTGAAAACCAAATCATTCCGTATTTTCCATATACTCCAATTTATAACAAGGATTATAGCATGAAATGCTTTCCTCCTTTTCTTTGAACCTTGGATGCTATTATGAAAATCCAAGACATCTCTAAGGCTAGCTAAAAGCAAAAAAAAATGTAGAAAGCTTACATAATTGCATTGCAATTTTCAATACCATTTGGGATAGGTGACATGAGAAAAATAAGTTATCGCTGGACTCATTATAATCACCACAAAACAAGCACCTCGTACTCGAAACAGATGTTCCTCGTAGCCAAGGAACCCAAAATTGGGAATCTTTCTTGCTTAGCATTCCATGTTACTATATACACCTTCAAATGGACCCAATTGTTCCAAGAAAAAGTATAAGCACATAATATCTTGCCTAAACTTAGGACACACTTATTAATACAATAAACCGTGAATTAACCTAGAGCATGCAACTTTCATTTCCACTCATCATGCTCTGAAATCACCAAGGTAGACAGTGGCCTTATAGATAAGGCGACTTGGAACCGCTTTAATTTAGTAAGAAGGAGCAAGCAGCATTGACCAATCCCAATCCCAAACCCAAACAAACCTAGACCTAGGCGGTTTAACCATATCAACAACAAAGCACATCTAATCCTTCTCGATTGCAAAAGGGGAAACACCATTTACAAGGGAGTCGGATCCAACCAAACATCTAACAAAAATAAAACACTAGATCCACATCCCAAAAACCGCTGACACGTGAGCGAGGGTGTGATTTTTATTATATTTTTAAGAACTTCTTTTACTCTTTATCAAGTTTTAAATTTATAAAACACGATATAACACTATCACTCTCTACAACACGCTAGGGCAAGTGCATCCATCGTTGGCGTAGTATAGTGATGGTAAGATATCGAGGTCATCCAAGGAAACAAGAGCTGTAAATACCGGATTATCATCAACGTCTAATCGACCCAAATTTGAGAAAAGGCTTTTTAACAAGTAAAAACAAAGAAAGAAACTAAAGTAATAAAATAAACAATTAAACAAGAGAGAATCACTTGGTCCTGACTCATCTTTTATGCATCCTTTGATGATTTCCGCACTTTGGGTTTTTTAAGAGATTATCTTAGTTATAGTGGCATGCTCTCTTTTGGAGGCAACGCTACCCTCAGCCATATTGGTCTGAGTCAGCAGGGATACAGTCCCGCAAGGCCGGAATATTGAAAGATGATTAAATAAGTTATTAATGCAAAATGTGGCATGTCCCTCTTTTGGAGGCAACGCTACCCTCGGCCATATTTGTCCTAGTCAGCAGGGATACAGTCCCGTAAGGGCGGTTTAAAGTTTTAATAGTAGTTTATTTATAAGGGATTCAAGTCGTTCTTACTTCCCCCGATTTGATGTTATCTACTGTAAGGCCCTACAATGGTGTAGGTTTACGCCTATCTTTATCAAACACAAATATAGGCTATTGGGCTTAGCCTTGTAGTGGGTTAGATAGTAATGGAATAAGCCATCTGGGCTAATTAGTGATTTGGGCCTATTTGGTAATTATTTGTGTATGTGGGCCTGGCCCAGTCTGTAACTAGGTCACCCTATGTAACTATAAATAGGGTGAACCTAGTTCATTATGAGGTTAGACATTTTTTAGAGGTTATTCAGTATTTTCGATTTCTGTGTTGGTGTACCAGACGGTTCTTTAGAAACCGTGTGCACTTTGGTTATTCAATCATTCAAGTTCTTGTTCTTATCACTTTCATCAGTATTCCGTTCTCGTGATTGTGATTTTGATATCCGATTGTTAGTGTTCCTAGACTTACAATTGGTATCAGAGCCTAAGTAGTCTCACGAAGGCTCGGTTGGATTAGATATCATTCGAAGAACAAGAAATTTTTTTTGAGGATCGAAGAACACGAAGAACGCTGTTAAAGATCAAGAAAATTTTAAAAATTCTGCATTTTGATTCGTTTGGGAAAGAGAGAGAAGGTGTTTGCACGTTTTTAGGAATATTGGTGGAAAGGATATATTGGAAAATTGATTTTCTAAATTATTTCCTTGATTTACAGATTTCAGTTGGCCAAATATAGAATTGTGCGATTGATTTTGGTTTACTTTTCAACTTGTGCGATCAAGTGATCATCAGACATCATTTTCACAATTTAAGTGACATCATCAGATATCATCTGTGCATGTGAAACACACTTGTGCGATCCATTACACGTTCATCATCATTTTCCTGTTATCTTGTGCGATTACAACAATTATCTTGTGCGATCACCTTTCTTGTGCGATCCAACACATCTTGTGCGACCAAACATTGTCAAGTTGTGCGATCCATTCATATCATCATCATCGTCATCATAACCTGCAACTTCAATCACAACATCCCGATTTCGCACACCCACATCGTACTCCGATCCCGCAACAGTAAACCACCACCACTCCAACAGTCTACGTTCATCATCACCTCGGCGGACCTGCAACTGTCCTCACTCAACCGCCGGTCACCTGCTTGTTTCATCTCTGAATCTTCATCTTCTCCGCAGTTCAGCAGTCATCATCTCCAAACAAGCTGCTCGCCTCGGACCGAACATCACAGTCATCTACATCTCCGTCATAACCTTCTTCATCATTGCTTCAGTATCGAGTTCGAGTTCGAGTTTACGATATCGTAAACCATCTCCGACCACTGAACACAACCACTGATAACGTCTGTGCAATCAACCGAACACCACCAATGCAATCAACCGTCGTAAACCGTCGTAATCAACCATTGATGTGCAGCGTCTCTGCAATCAACCGTCGTTCACCGAAGAATATCATCGTCACCCATCTCCGACTTCCATCGCCGTGCACCATCATCAACTCCGGCCACCATTACCATCGTATTATCATCTCCAGTGCTGAGTAAAGAAATTCGAATTCTCTCTAGAAATCGAAGAAGACGCCGCTGATTTCATTTTAGGGTTTAATAATATTAATCTTAATAATAATAATAATTATTATAATATAATCATTAACTCATCATTACTTAATCATTAATATATATTAAAATAGTTTTATTAAAAATTAAACAAATAAAAAAGGGGGTTTTATTAATTTAAAAAAAAAGGTTTGGTTATTGTTTGGTGATAAGTTTTGACAGGTTCGAGGCGTGGTACAAAAAGCTGGTTTATGCGTGTGGCAAAGGGTTTGAGTTAAGTACACGGGTTCTTGTTTTGGGCTTGTGTTGTGGAAACACTTAAAGGCGCACATTTTTTGGGGATCAAACTTTCGGAGGATCACATATTTGGGGGATCACATCTTTGGGGAATCACATTTTCCGGGGATCACATTTTCAAGGGATCAAATCTTAAACATGTCTTCTAAGAGAGAGGTGCTTGAGCAGGAATTTCAAGGATTCAAATACTCGTATGGTGAATCTATAGAAGCACTTACAGGCCAGTTTGCTGAACTGCTCTCTGAAATGGAGAAGGCTGAGATTGAGGTGTCTAATCGCACGAGTAACACAAAGCTTCTAGATGTTCTAAAAGGATTCCAGATTAGGCAAACTTTAGTTGGATTAGGAATGTTAATGAGATAATTGTGACAACCGACTGCTACTGTTACAAAATGAAGCTGGATGAGCTGATCTCACTCATCAAATCATATAACAATGCTGACAAGCAGTCTGCTCAAGGCAACACATCTGATGCAAGTTGCTCACCCAATCCTACTCCTACTACTTCATTGCCTGTTGCAGTTTGCTCATCAACTTCTGATGCAAGTATTCAAATTCATGACTTCACTCCCATTCCCACTGAGGTATGTGTAGACGATGTTTGTTGTACTTCAAAGTGTAGGGAAAAGGTAAAAGGGTTTAGAGAACAGGCTCAATCGCTTTCTATGCAACTTCAATGCACCAAATCCAGTAGCTACGAAGTTAAAAAGAAACTGGATGGGTATAAGGAAGTGGTAGAGGCTCAAAAACGTGACATTCGACAGTTGCATAGTGATCTAAGCGAAGCAAAATGTCGATATCTCCACTTCAAGGAGCTATCTGAAAAATTAACTGTTGAATTAAACAACTTAAAATCGACTTTCGAAAATACTGAATTTAATTTCAAAAAATTTGATGTTTCAAGCGAAAGGGTCGAGAAAATGATAAATCAACAGTTAAAGTATAGCAAAAAGGAAATGAGGAATAAGGGGTTGGGTTTTGTGGCGATACCCCCACCATACAACCATAACTATTCCTCAATTCCCATGACTGATGAGGAGATAGCCGATTTGCCTGAAATGGAATATGGGAAGCCTGGGGATAAGAAGGTTGAGCCTGTTAATCAAAAGAAAGTTAAAATCACAAGGCCTGATAAAACCGAAATTATTCTAGAAAAACAGGCGTTTAATAAAACCTTTGTGAAACCTGCTGAGGTTTCAAAGCAAACCGAGACTCTAAATTTTGAGAATAATGTGAACTTTGACAAACATTTTCAAGTATTAAATAATATTGTGTTAAGTTTTTCTCAAAATTCATCTGAAGTGCAACCTCAAACAAAAGAGTCTGAATTAACAGAGCCTAGAGTTAATGTAGACAACATTGAGTTTGCCATGTTAAGAGGTTTGACTGAGTTTGTGAAAGAATTCAATAGGAGCAAACAAAGTGAATCTGCTTCGTCATGTGACACATCTTGCGACACTTCTGAGACATCCACTTCTAAGAAATCAGAAATGGGCGAATCACCTAGTGTCAACAGTGCATCACCTGAGGAAGCAAAGGCATCTCAAACTGAATCATCAGCTTCATCTGATTCAACTAGTGACTCCTATGAAAAGACTGACTGTGATAATTCAGAGTCAGTTGCTTCAGTGGAATCAACAAATGAATCATCTGAAACAGTTGATTCAAATTCAATCAAAGAAGAATCAGAATCGAATTCAGGAGCTTCTATTGAGTCTAATGGTAAAACGACTACAGAAGCCCCTGCTGCTCTTTCGAATGACAATGATTCTGAAACTACTGAACAAACGGTGTCACTTGAGAATGAAAATGTTACTATGGCTTCGCCTGACACCGTTGGTGAACAAGTGAACGTTACTGATGCTTCTACTTCATGTGCAGACCAAGTAATAATAGAGGATTGGGTTGAGGAGGATGACGTTGTTTGTCAAAAAGCTGACGATGTTTGTCCAAAAATATCAAATTTGTCTGCCGATGCTCCTCTTTATGTGAGAAAGGCTGATTCTGAGCCAGCTTTGAGAGGCCCTTCAAACAAATATGTGCCTCCAAAGCTAACAGTTAGGAATGAAAATGCTAAATCCACTAACTGTTCTAACTGTTGTAAACATAAACATAAGAAGCAGGGGAGAAAGGTTGAAAAATCTGCAAACAAATCATCCAACAAGCTTTATAACTCATACTCAGCATCAGTTGGATCTAATGGATCGGGTTATGCTACTTACGTCAAAAAGCAAACCTGCTACAACTGCGGCATACCCGGTCACATTGCTAGGAATTGCACACATCGTCCCTATGTGCCATACTATACACAACATCAGAAGGTTACACCAAGGGACAGATCTTATTCTAAGCCGATGAAGGTTGAAAAACCTAAGGCAATGATTAATAAGAGTCCCCAGGTTAAACCATCTGATAGGGATTGGAATGCTGCGAAAAACAAAAGAAAACAAGCTTTAAAACCAAAACAAGTTTTGAAAAACAAAAAGGTTGAAAAGCAAACTGTTTTGCCCAAGGCTCCTAGGAAATTAGAGAAGCCTAAACAAGTTTGGAGGGCAAAACATAAAGCAGCAACATCACCAGTCCTTCAATCAAAAGGGGGCATGTGCTTTCAAGAAGTGTCTTATATTGATGCTTCAGGAATACCCAGGACCACGATGTCCTGGGTACCAATGTCTTACTAATCTCCTTACTTTTCAGGAACAACCAAGGAGGAGCTGTTGACAATCCTTGGATGTTGATAGCGGTTGTTCCAGAGACATAACGGGTAACATTTCACTGTTTCAAAATGTATATTTCTTTACAGTTGATATGTTTCGTTTGAATTTCGTATTCTATTTTCGATATTGATTAGTCTTAAATCTTATGATGGAACGGTTAGGCAAAAACAAAAAAAAAAGAATATTTTCATTTTCTTTTGTGTTTTTCGTTGTACATACGTTTTCGTTGTTTAGGTAAATTTGCGCGTAAGATTTACGCACAAATTTAGGGGGATATCTCTGGATATCGGTAAATAGAGAAAATGAGAAAATATAAAAAAAATGAGAAAAACAGAAAAATCAAAAATATTTTGTTGCATAAATGGGAAATGAAATAATTTCATTATGTGGATTAAGGCTGACTCATGTAAGACCAATATTAAAATGGTCTGACTCTAGAGTGATATGTTGGTAGGCTTTATCCTGATGGCTGGACTCTTTGACTGGTATTGCTTAGAACACTAAATTTATTCTATGACCTTAGGAAAGATCGGTTACATGGAATTAGGACATGTCTATTTGAATGCGTGTGTGACGTCCCGATACACACAATTTCGTTCTAGTTCTGAAATCTTTTCTGTCCAACTCGTGTATCTCCTCTGTTTTGCGTGAGCAAAGACCTTGAGATGCTAGGCAACGTCAGCTTCTGCTGCATCTAGATACATGCTGACCTAGCTGTACGTTGTCGCGCAATAGAACAAATACACCCGAAAGAGGCCCTGTAGTGCCCAAAAGAAACCCGGAAAAAAAAACCTATATCAAACTGAGAACTCATTTGATCTGTATATTACATCTCTGCAAATGATCTATTCTTTTCTTTTCTCAATCCAGTCCCAGTCAAGGTTTCAAAATCCTAGAACGGACTTGTGGAAATGTGTGGTAGGGAACTGCATGCATGATAGTGTGTTCGAATTAAAATTCCGGGAATTGATTGTGATTAAATTGAGTGTTCATATTAATTTAAATTGGAAAACATGATAAATCAGTTGCAGACCATCACTTGAAAAAGGCCTAGGGAGATAAGTTTAAGTGGACAAACATATTGGCAATCGCTCGGATCAACCAAAGTAAATTAGTGTTGATAAGTGTAGTCTAGCCTGAAATTATGTGATTTGATCCCATTGCAATTGTAATTGTATATTAGTTTCTTTGCTTGTTTGTGTTTCAAATTTAATAAATCAAAAATCCGAAAATAGAGTGTTTATTTGTTTTATTAAAAAAAATTAACCGTTCTTGAAGATTTGATTGATCATCATAAGTTGAATGAAATTTGAATTGTGAAATCCAAGTACAAATACTTGGATGTACCGAGTGTTCACGTGGTATTTCCCTCTGTTGCACAAAATTGTTTGCTTATGAATTTTTGAGTATGTGCAGAATTTAATGTTAAATCAAGAAACAGGGGTTGTTGAAGATTGAGATGTTGTTGGTTGCTGACAAAGCTTGAAGCATCAGAATAGCAAGATGTACATGAGTCAGAAGAACCAGATACAAGTCATCATCTGACAGTGATAGTACATTTGAAGAAGTACCTGTGAACCTGCTTGAAATAGAAGACATTGACAAAGAAAAGAGTTGCTGAGAATCCTCCGCTTGCATTCTTTTCAACAAGATTTTCAAGCAAAGCTGATCACGAGTAAGAAGAACAAAAGAGCCCAAGTTTGAAGATGAAAAGATGAAGTATCTTCCCACATGATGAAGACTGCAGTTTGATAAAGACAGCATAAACCTAGGGGGATATTGTAAGGCCCTATAATGGTGTAGGTTTACGCCTATCTTTATCAAACACAAAAATAGATTATTGGGCTTAGCCTTGTAGTGGGTTAGATAGTAATGGAATAAGCCATCTGGGCTAATTAGTGATTTGGGCCTATTTGGTAATTATTTGTGCATGTGGGCCTGGCCCAGTCTGTAACTAGGTCACCCTATGTAACTATAAATAGGGTGAACCTAGTTCATTATGAGGTTAGACATTTTTGAGAGGTTATTCAGTATTTTCGATTTCTGTGTTGGTGTACCAGACGGTTCTTTAGAAACCGTGTGCACTTTGGTTATTCAATCATTCAAGTTCTTGTTCTTATCACTTTCATCAGTATTCCGTACTCGTGATTGTGATTTTGATATCCGATTGTTAGTGTTCCTGGACTTACATCTACCTCAAAGGAAGTCCTAATAAGCTTGAGTCAAGTCCTTAGAGGATCTATACACTGAACGAGGCAAGAAATTTACCCAAACCACCCTTCTAACCGACTTCTAGGTAGTTAATGTGCTTTATATAGACCGTAAAGACACGAATGAGTGAATCAACGAAACATTAAGCGATGATAGGATAAAATTCACTTTCTATATAAAAAACTAGTTATTAAAGTCATTAATACATAACCAGTTAAAAAGTTAACCAAAGATTGGAAATCAAAAGTAATACATAAAAGATTTTGTCTTCACCAAGTGATGTAAGAGATTAGCCAAGCATGGCCATAGTTTGACAAAAGCTCTTACTATCAATCTTGGATCCCGAGACTACTACCCACTCTAACTCTAATGATTGTGGTGGTGGATGTGAGAGAAATGGTTTGCCAAGGGATGAGTTGCAATTGAACCAAGCACCCCTATTTATAGTTGGAAATAGACCGTTTACACGGCCCCGTGTTGTGCCCTCCTTTTTCTCTGTCTTCATTAAATGAGCTTGTCAGTCCAGATGCTCACACGGCCCCGTGTGTCAACGGCACGACCCTGTGGCCATTGTACTTGCTGTACTATCCAAGATTTTCATATCTAGGTGTTACCACGGCCTGTGTCCATGGGGCACGGCCCCGTGTCTCTTTTCTGCTTTTGTTTGTCTTCTTCTTCCTGGAATCTTGGTTGGGGCACGACCCCATGCCTTGATGGCACGGCCCATGCTTGTCTTATGATTCGTTGTTTTTGGTCTTGTGGTGAAGCTCAGAGGGTTAGTATATTGTATCAACTTCCCTTGTTTTATATTTATGCTGATTTTTGCTGTTAATTTGTTCCTTTTGTACATTTAAGATCTTTTAAGCCTGAAAATCAAAAGTATACAAAGAAATGCACTTTTTCCAACATTAGTACTAAAAAGGGTTGTTTTTTTACTTTATTTAATATAATTTATATGTTGCATTTGGTGCATATCAACCGCTTTGATGGAACTACTTAAATCCACAACAGGGTATTGATGCCACAGGGTAGGACTCAGATCTGGTTCCAAATAGGGCCCGGGACCGTTTTTTCATCTCTACCCTATACAGTTGTATGATAACTATCTCATTTATTAAATTCTCCACATATACCAGTATGTAAGCACATGGTATTAACACATGGCTTTTAACACGTTATTGTCACCGAAATAAAGATTAAAAAGTTTGTTTACTTGAAACATCTATATGTTCTCATATTTTGTTTCTAATTAAGTTATATGATACTGGATTGTTTTTTTTTTCTGAATAGTAAACGATACTTTATTCATCACCAAAATATATACAAATGTTTTAGAGCTAAGAAGGCACTAGTCTAAAACAAAAACAACCATCACCCAACCACTTACAAACCTTTCACCTATATTACTATTTCATGAAAACACAATTACTCAGCCAAATCAAAAGTCAATCAGTTGCGCCACTCCATGTTTGTGAGCTTTCCCCTGCTTTTGGCCCATAAGTAGGTCGATATTTGTATGTCGCCAAAGATTTTGTCACTTGTTGCTCATTTATCGGAAAAAATTAACTCCTTACATGCTTTCCATATCGCCTAACATGCAGCTGATATTATGGTTTGTATTAATTGTCGTTTCTTCCTTAAAGCTTCCAGATATTCATAGTATGCAATCCCAACAAATCCTTTATAGTGAAAACAAAAATATTTGGTATCTTACACCAAATACTTACTTTGTTCCAGATTATTGAGGCAACATAACATGTTGCAAAAAGGTGATCCGAATCATCTTCTTGTTCCCCACATTAGTGATAGGTTGTTGGACCATTTAACATATTACGCTTTGGCAACCCCTTCATTGTAGGTAGATGATCTTATAGCCCTCGCCAGCCGATGTTGGTGCACTTCATCTGTCGACTTCGTCTTGGATCGAGTCATATGTTGCATTGTATAGATTAGGGCATAATATACGAGAAAACAGGAGAATGTATGTGTTGTGAGATATAGTTTCGCTTATAGGGACATTACTAGAGGTTTCGCTTATGTGTACTAGGAAGTTTCGCTTATACGTACACATGAGGTTTCGCATCGTTGGACATGTACGTATAAGTGGAACCTTCATTCCTATATAAACCCTTTAAGCGAACACAGTTGTAACTTTGTCAAATTCCATACCGAGGTGCTGCCGGTGTGACGTTTGAGCTGTAATCATTGTCGAATCAATAAAACAGTAGATTAAGAGAAGAACAAGCTATTTCTACCTACGTTTCTTGTTATTCCGCACCTAAAACATAGAAGAACGCCTCTGAACGACTCGTTCGGGTCAAAACACGATCCTATAGCCGAAAATATTGATCTTCTTTGGTAACATTTTGCAATGGTTAAAGGGCAAAAGGGTACCGCAAACCTAGAAAAAACCCCTCGGCAAGATAATATCGAGAAGACTTCGTCCACATCCTACTATCAAACCCAACGATCCTCACCTTCAGATAGTATCGTACCTGTCGTGATTGCATTTAATTAAGATATTTCAACTTGCTCCGCCTGCTGGATTTGTTCTCGTTTCCATTCCCATGTTCCAAGCCGTGATGCAACATTGGTACTTTTATTTGTTTCCAAGACAAAAAGATCAAGCAAAAGGTCTTTAAGAATCTTATCCCTGGCCCACTTATCCAACCAAAACCCGGTAGTCATTCCATTCCTAATTTCAGCTTTAACAAAGGAGAAATATGAGTATTCAGTGCGCATAATTCTTTTTCCACTTTAAAAATTCCATTCCATACTCCCGCAATCATTGTTTTTATTGGTAAATAAGACCATGGGGCTATATTAAAATGTATCGCCACAACCGTTCTCTTCCATAGGCTCCCATCTTCTTTCTTATACCGCCACCAGCATTTGTGTAATAAGCTAACATTCATATCTGTAGGTCCCTAAATCGGAGGATCGATTTTTACTACCGAATCCTTGTTTATAGCAAACAAAGTTAAGTGTGCGGAATCCACTTAACTTAGCCAATCAAACATAGAACAAGACAAACACAAGGTTAACCAAAGAAACACAATCGTTTGATTAACTGGAAGAGATCTGGTAACTGATACAAACACAGTTCTTACAAGCTTCAAGGGTAAATTCTCATCTCTAAGTAAACTGTGAACTATCTGTGCCTATATATAGCAGATGGGCTGTTGTGTTTGACGAATCAGAACATGGGCCGACGAAACAGAAGTTAGCCCAGTAACAAGCCCAACAGTCAACGAATCACATTTGATTCGTTGACTACCTTGACGAAACACAAACAAAAACAACAACTCTGTTTCGTCGACATCTCTTTGACGAAACAGGCCTGTTTCGCCAAAGTCTGCAAATTGTCATCTGTTTGCTGTAAACAGACAGCAAACAGACAAGGCACAAACATCACTTACAATATTGACAGAATTACCCTTAGTATGCGACAAGCATTGTTTTACGACCAATACAAATAAAGAGAGACAAAAACAAGTCAGACACAAGCGGATAGGAGGATATCCGACTTGGTCGACTTCGAATACAGACTCGATAATTAATAAAGACCGTACAAAATACGAAAATACATACAAGACTAGTGACAGACACAAAAAGTGCATCAACAAACTCCCCCTTGTCTGTTACTCGTCTTCGGTCTTCATTCGCTCTTATTCAGTGACGTTCGGACCAGGAACTGCCCGCATGTATCCCCCGGTAATAGCAGTAGCAAGCAACACGTTGAAACATCAATGCTTGGTGAGCATCCTTGTCTTTGTAAAAGATGTCGTGTCGGTACAGTTTGGCGATGTCGGATGCAGACATATTCACCAGCCACATCGGATCTAGTATCCCGAAGTTCTTATCATCGTTGAACACAATCACTGCCTCATGCGTATCTGAATCGTAGCACCACAAACGCATGTCACCAAGAAAATCTTGCTGCATCGGCATTAACGGAATCTTCTCAACCACTCTCACCGGCTCGTACACAAGCCTGTATCTCCCGGTGTTGGTTTCCGGATCAAGCGTGAACTTTATCTGCTGATGTCTGGGGAACTGAGGCTTGTAAGACTTGTCTTTCCACCCCGATTTCTTGTTCATTCGAATCAAACGTTCAAATAGCGTTGCACCATCAAATCCTGTGCGATTAATGTGATCTATCTTTGTCAAGGCAGCCACATCATAAAATGGCAAAGATAAAATGCTCAGCAGCGACCTAAAATACTGGATCCCAAACTCCCTCTTGATCGCAACACAGTGAATTTCCTTAACAAACATCCAACACAGTATTCGCCCACTTGGCTTAGCTTTTTCTAGCTGTAAGAAATCTACTTGTGTAGCCTCTTGAACTGGCTTTGAAACCTTTGATAAAAATCGTTGACGCCACGCAGCGAACGCGTCTGTGGCATTCTCTGAAGTATCACGGTTTTTCAGGTGTTCATCAATATCTTCAACGTTGTCTTTCAACCAATCCTCGTCAAACGGAGCAAATTCGGTACCATCTTGTCTCACATATGAGGATTTCTTCACATCACCTTCAAAGACAATCTCATCAACATTTTCAACATTCGCAGATTCTGGCTCACTCGGCATCTTTCTAATTTCCTCATCATCAACGTCTCGCATTGCTTTCAAGGTGATCAATTGTTGAGGCATGAGATCATCAACAATCTCACCCTCTTCAAGAGATTCTCCGGTAACCGGATGCACAACCTGCAATGCTAAGTCAGCTGAACTAGGGACAGGAGGTGTACCAGCTAAAGCTTCAAGAAATTGTTCTTCACCGACTGTACCACTGGACGCTCCTTCAGATGACCCTATCACTGACAGCTGATAAACGACTACAGCAGATGATGTACCAGCTGGGGGATGTTGTGCTGTAGCAGCTGAATCAGGATTCCCTTGATCCTCAGGATCTTCATCCCTTTTCTGCAGAATTTCTTGCTGCTTACACCTATCTTCCCACAAAGTACCAACTCGTTTGCGGAGAAAGTCGAAGTTAGCACTCATCTTCCTGGCCCCTTCAAGTATTGTGGTATTCCGCGAGTCATACCACTCTTTCATCACATCGCATCTATTTCTCAGGTCTTCAGCCAATTTTTGGAGAACCGAACTCCTTCTATCCCTTTCATCTTCGGAAGCCTTCATTCTTTCATTTTCAGCTTTAAGAAGATCGATCTCTGCTTGTTGGCGTTGGATAGTAGCTTGCTGTTCACCAACAGTAGCTTTCAACCTATCAATCTCTACCTGATGATGGATTTGATCATTCTTTGTGATACGAATAAAATCAGTCTGTCTTTGAATGCGGTCTGCTGCAGCCTCATATTGACGGAACAGAAAATCATTCTTTTCATCTTGGGTCATCTCCGAGTAGATCCTTTGACGTTCACCACTCGGTTGTTGAGAAGTGGTTGCTCTGATTGCAGCAGCCATAGATCGTTGTGGAATAGGCTGCGGAGATTCGATATGAGCTGCAAGAGGAGAAGAGACTACAGGTGGTTCTGGAATAGGAGCTTGTGGCACAGAACCTCGGGAGGAGGTACTCAAGTATTTTCGAGCTTT
This sequence comes from Helianthus annuus, assembly GCF_002127325.2. Taxonomy (NCBI): domain Eukaryota; kingdom Viridiplantae; phylum Streptophyta; class Magnoliopsida; order Asterales; family Asteraceae; genus Helianthus; species Helianthus annuus. The sequence goes on from NC_035446.2 coordinate 20,108,651, forward strand.
CTTTTTCTTCTGATGCTCTGCTGATTTTCCGGCTTTCCTTTTTCTTGCACGTTCCGTTTCAAAATCAGAAGGAACATATTCCGGATCGTTTTCCTGTCTGATCTTTCTATATCTTCGTACCCCGCGTTCATCCCGATACATCTCGTATCCAGGTTCAAGCAAGAGATCATCATCAGAGTCCGAATCAGCCTCATCATCACCACCGGCTGATGTGTCACCAGCTGACACTCCCCCTGCTGAGGTACCACCAGCTGAAGTACCACCAGCTGATGTGCCACCAGTGGTTCCTACACTTGATGCACCAACGGCACCAGCATCACCACCATCACCACCATTATCATCACTGTCAGATTCATCGGACACTTCTGGTTCTGGACCAAACTTCTCACTCATCATCCTTTTTAATTCAGGTTCTTCATCATCAGATTGACTGTCTTCATGACGCCACTTGTTGTCTGCAGGAGCAACATATGCTGTGTTATGAAGAGCACCAAATAATTTCCTTGGAGGATCGCTCTCCTTGTATCTTTTATGAGCTAAGTTCTTGATAAGTCGTAATGAGTGGAAATTCATAGCTTCTATCTTCAGCACATCGTTGTCTGCTTTTGGAAGACTTGGATGTTGTACATTCATTATCATCTGCAGAAAACGTGGATACATCCAATACTTGCTTCCAATGGTCTTGTTCTTTCCAGTTCGTGTCAGATTCTACTTCATGTTCTCAAAGATGAACCTTGAAATACTAAACGGTCTGTTTAGTACTAAGGTCACTAGAAGACCCATGAGTTTGTTGCTAGCCATGTCGTAACCGGCCCGTTTGTTGCTCAAACATTGGATCAGAACGTGTAGTAGAAACTTGTATCTTAGCGGCAGATCACCCTTGTTAATTTGCATACTAAGGATATCTCCGGTGCATTTCATCCGTAATAAACAGCCTCGAATACACAGAATCGGAACAGAATCTGGAGCGTCCGGACTGTCTTGTAACTAAAGAACTTCATTAAGAATATCCGGTGACACAATCACATCCACATTCTCTACCCGGCCACTGATAACTTCCTTGCCATCCACTTCACCAACATTCGCCGAATTCCAGAATGCTTTGATGAGAGACTTGTAAACAGGCGTTGAGTATGTAACAGCGTAGTTGATACGTGATTCCCGGATCCATCTAGTAATATCTTTTAGCTCAGCAAGCTTCTCCTCCGGATCCAAATATGCAACCTGGTTGTGGCGTTTTTCAGACATGATTTCCTCCTCCGTCTTATTTTCTTTCTTTGTCGCCGGTTTCCTTTTACCTTCTTTAGGTGCCATCTGCAATTTGAAAACGTCCACAATAAGTAACAATCACTTATATATACATTTGGACATGTATGGATACAAGTTCATGTATCCATTTGACACACAGACTGTCAAGCCATGTCTTCTGTGAACAAATTGCAAACTGTAAAAGTTACTAAGGCATGGTTGGCGAAACAGACATCATTTGACGAAACAGGGAATGGTTTGACGAAACAGAGCCTGACTGTTGACCAGATCTGTTTTGTTGACCCATTCTGATTCGTCAAAAGATCCTTTGACGAAACAGAATTGCACTTGACGAAACAGAACTTGGTTGTTGACCAGTTCTGATTCGTTGACCATTTTGATTCGTCAAACAAGCCTTTGACGAGACAGAAGACTATTGTGATTCGTTAACGAATCTGATTCGTTGACTATCTGATTCGTCAACGATGTGATTCGCCGACTGTCTGTTTCCCCAAATCTGATTCGCCGACATTCAGATTCGCCGGAGTTAGGGTTTGGGATTTGGGTGTTTCGCCGAATGCCAGTTAAGCGATGAACAGATGATCACAAATCAACAACAAATCAGTGAAAATCCAAACAAGTTAAACAAAAACCTATCCTAACCATGACAAATTTCTGTTTCAGTTAAATTCCAATTTAAAACCTCAGCATTCAAATGGCCAAAACATCCCCTGTTTTTCACTTAATCAAAAACTCAAACCGAATCTTAGGCAAAAACAGACATACGCGCACTTAGATTTAACAGATACATGTTACAAACATAACTTATAACAAGTTTAATATCAACACATCTAAAATCATAAGAAAATCCGGTCACAGAGGGTCTCCGAAGTTTTTCCGATGAAATCCGACGGTCCCAAAAACTAAGAACAAGACAGTAAACAACATTGCACCTTTGATTTTTGCAAGATTCTGATGAAAATCGGTAGATATGGGTGAAAATGGTGTTTTCTTAACAGTGGGTTTTTGTGTTTGGGAGAGGAGATGAACAGTTGCACACTTGAGAGGTTTGAAAAATGTAACCAACTCCTCTGACATAAAGACTTTTATACACCGACTCCCTTTTTGACGAAACAGATGTTGACGAATCAGGAGTGGGCTTTGACGAAACAGAAAATGGGCCTGAAGTTGGGCCTGTGAAATTAGCCCATGGCGAAACAGACTTGGGCTCCCTGTTTCGTCAAATTCTTCGACGAGACAGATCTGTTTCGTCAAACATGAAACAGATTGACCTAAGGCTGACCAAGACTCCTACTATGAATTTGACCAGTTCTGTTTCGTCAACAGCAGTTTGATTCGTCAACCAAGTTTTGATTCGTCAACTTCTGTTCCAAAATCACCAAGGCATGAAACATTTTGCATACTGCACACAGGGTTTTAGCAATTTACCATTTTGACATTCGTTTGAGTTTTCAAAAACAAGAACGATTTATGAAGAAGGTTTCAGGCTTCCGGTCATAAACACCAAGCAAACATCTTTGGCATAATCAAAAACAAACTTAAATACTACACTACAAATAAATCTTAAAACGCTGAAAACTAAACTAAATGCAATTTAAATTGACAAGATAATCAACTGTACAGATGCAACTTTTGCGAGTTTCAAGGATAAGGAATCATACCAGCTTACGGTCTTAGTCAACATGATTTGATTTCTGTTTTAAAGTTCTTGATAAGTATACTACCTCGATTATCGATATTGTTGTCCACATAAACTCATGCTTATCAAACGTAATCACACTTAGGAGATACGCTTTACAGTAAGAGTTATACTTACAAGTCGATGTGAATCCACTTCACGACACATTCCCGTATCAAGGTATGCACGAGAATTCATCTTACCGGTGAGTATTGTGACAACTCGTACTTTAGACATACCTTGTGTAACGTTACATGCTTTTGGGAACCATATTATGTGAATGAATACATGAATGCTATGTGATTATGTGCTACGTATAATATATTTTGATTATGTGATATGTTACATGAACTAAATCGCACAACAACCATCAATTTGCACGCACAAGCCCACTTCGGGCCTCACCATTGTACACGAACCAAGGGCGGCCCATTGAGGGGTCCGGCCCACTTCTCTTAAACGTGTAAACACCCATTCATGGGGATTATTCTCTCATCTGTTACAAAAATCATAACACACACACAAACCCTAGACTTTCTCTTTCTCTCTCGTGTTGCTTGGAACCCGACGGCACAAGATCATCCTCTTGTTCGGATCACACTTCTTTACTCGTAATCGGTTAGTGTTTTGTTTATGCTTTCGTGTTAAGTGATGTTATGATTACATACTTAGATTAAACGGATTAGTGTTGCATGTTATTAAACTAGGGCCGATTCGATTATGTTGTTATGCTTGGTCCTCGGATGGATTGTTATGATGATAAATATAATCAGATTAGTATGAATGTTAATTGGCTGGAATGTCATGTTTTCGGATTTGTTACACAACCGTTTGGATGAGTTAATTAACTTAGAATCGGATGTATAGATATATGGAAATCGGCTGTGATGTGATAATGTGTCAATCGGATTTATGTTTGTGAAATCGGGTTTGCTTATGGTTGAATATGAAGTGTTATATGATGATTAAATCCTTAGATGATTATGTTTAAGGTGTTTTGAATGATTGTTCATGATTATCGATCATCTAGGGTTCATGAGAGTTCATATGGATTAAAAGATAATTGCCTTGTTTGATCGATTCTATGCTAAGCGAATAGTTGGAAACTTGTTAATTGATAAGTGTAGATAAGGAAACTCGTTGAATGATTGTAACTGAATGCATGATTTCTGAAAATTCAAACTAAACGCACAAGGGGCTCTGATCGCACAAGAGACCCCCATCACACAAAGGCTTGTCCATTCGCAAAAGAGGACCCGAGCGCACAAGCAGTCCTCAGTCGCACAAGCTGTCACAGTTGGGCCGGACGTGCACATCGGACTGGGCTGGTACGGATCGCACAAGATTACCGGATCGTCGTACAAGCCCATCCGGGTCGTACAAGCTACATCGTCCATTGGGCTGCGTATGACCAAGGGCTGATGGTATTGGGCCTCAAAGCCTAAAGGCCAATCGTACAACCTAGCTTAGTCGCACAAGGTTAACCGGGTCGCACAAGGTTAACCGGGCCGCACAATATGTTGTTTAATTGCTTTGGGCAGTGTATGTTTGGACTGATTACTTATTTGTGGGCCGGGTATCGTTGGGCTTAGACTTTGGATCGCACAAGTCACTCTTGAAACCTATACGTGCATTACTATACTCTTGACTGCTAAGATGTTGCCATGATCAATACGTGATTATTAACGTGTCAACTTGTGTGAAACCTATACGTGCATTACTATAACAAAACCTGACTTGTATGGTAACCCTGATAGGACGTGGTTGACCACTTTAGTTCAAGAACCTTTTATTGTGTATCTGCCGAGCAACCCAAGGTGAGTTCACACTCTTACCAAGGCATGGGATTCCCGGGGTGTTGGGAATGGGATTGATAAGGATAAGGTTGTATAGACTCATACGGACAATGTTACTAGACTACCATACCATCGTCCTCGGTTGTGCAGGACACATACGTAAAACCTACGTATAACTAAGTTACTCGTTATCCTCGGTTGTGAAGGATACTCACGTAAAACCTGCGTGAACGGAAACTCACTACTGCCTCGGTTGTGTCAGGCACTTACGTAAAACCTACGTAAACCCCCACGTACCCTATCCTCGGTTGTGAAGGATACTTACGTAAATCCTGCGTAAACTTGTACGTATTACTGTTCTCGGTTGTGAAGAACACATATGGTTACGCATAGTCTAGTGGATTAATAACATGGGAAGCCCCCACCAATAGAAACCTATGTTGGCCCAGTAGAGCCACCTGATACTCATGAACTTACTATTACGCATTTACTTTCTGTGAACTCGCTCAACTAGTTGTTGACTCTCTGCTGCATGCCTTGCAGGACCTTAGGTACTTTATGGAG